>NC_136520.1:41041970-41056970 GCF_053919585.1 Euprymna scolopes
TGATAAGTCAAATACATATAAGCAAAAATTTATAGATGCTAGAAATCATTGTATATATATATATATATATATATATATATATATATATATATATATATATATATATGTACTAGACTACCCATGACCCGTTAGGTCAGTATATATTAACTATGGAATTAATGTATGAGCGTGACACTTTTGACGTAAAGAAAATAGTTTTTTTCTGACGTAACAGAAGCATTTCTATGAAAGTATATTAAAATGAAAAAAGAATATAGATAGATTTCTATGTGTCGTTCTGTTTATAATTGTTTATTCTTGAAAAAAAAAAAAACTTACAGTTATTGAATTATAAGTGGTCTGCCATACTTATAGGTAAATGTGCACTGAACAGATACCATAATACTTAAAGTTAAATTCAAATTTTGAAATATCTTTTAATTTAAACGTGAAAAAAAAATTGGGTCGCTGAAAACCTACACAGTAAAACAATACATTATAAAATAGTAGATTTATTTGTAAGAAAATTGCGTTAAAATAACTTAAACGTCATACGGAAATGAACGATTTAAAAAAAATGCAGAAAGTATTAACAATTGTTTATTTGGATAATTTAAAACGCAAAAAAAAAAAAATTAGGCTGCTGAAAACGTACACAGTAAAAAAATATGTTATCAACAGGTCGAAGTTGATTTATTTGTGAGAAAATTTGGACAGTATAGTTGTAATACAGAATAGTTGCAAAACATCCCCTAAGAGGTCAGTATGTTGTATTAGCTATGGAATTAATGTGTGAGCATGACACTTGTGACGTAACGAAAATATTTTTTTGTGACATAACAGAAACATTTCTATGAAAGTATATTAAAATGAAAAAAAGAATATAGATAGATTTCTACGAGTCATTCTGTTTATAATTGTTTATTTTTGAAAAAAAAAACTTCTTCTTCATTAGTAGTAGTATTAGTAGTAGGAGTAGTAGTAGAATAGTAGTAGGGAAAATACATGTCAACCAGTAGTAGTAATAGTAGGATAAGGAAGAGGAGGCGTAGTAGTAGTTGTAAAGAGAAGTAATAGTAGTAGCAAGAAGAGGAGGCATAGTGGCAGTAGTAGTAGGAGGAGGTTAGTGCGCAAGCAAACAAGCAAACAACCAAGAACGACAGAGTTTTAGTATTATATATATATATATATATATATATATATATATATATATATATATATATATATATTAAAGAGATCGCAAATTCTGTAAGCTATTAAACTAGAAAAGAGGCTTGCCTTTTTTCTGTTGTTCTTGACTCTCGGGCCAGGATCAGGGTGTAGTATCTGTTCCAGCAGATACTGCAAGCAAAGACCCTATCAGGGGGCAACCCCACATATAAGACCTTGGTCAATGTAGGGAAGCCCTTCATACCAATTGTCATTGTCCAGCTCCCCTACTCCCCAGGGAATTAGTCCCCATTTCCCCTTCACTCCTCACATTAAAAATCGGCCTTGTGCCTAATTTGCTCGGTGGGAAGCAAATCAATATCTCATTGTTCTTAGCCTTCGGGCCGGGATCAACGTATAGTATCTGTTCTACAGATGCTTCACTTAAGATAATTTGTACCAGTCAATGGAGGGGAAACCCTCTATACTGGGACAATTATTATTTTTGGTAACCAGAGTGCCTCCTTGTTGCCTACTTTTAGGGGAGCTGGTTTTTACCCCACATTAAAAACGACCTTGTTCCTAATTTGCTTTGGTGGGGAAGCAAATAAATCAATTAAACTATTTTTCAACTTTAAAAACTAAAGCTGCATCTATAATGGAATATAACAACACTAAAATACAGGGTTCGCCAATGAATCGGGAAGATTTTGAAAAATATTTAGTTATTTTAAAAAAAAATACATTTTAACAATTTCATTATACATAAATAGAATCTACATTAATTACGATTGTTTTTAAATGAAGAAGTATTGGAGCGTAGCATTGTGGGAGAGAGAATTAACCTTACCTTCAGACGTCAGTTATCGTGGAGCAGTAGACGAGTGAGCGTCAGGTATTGGGCGAAGGAAACCCCTTGTTTGCTTCATGAGAAGCCCCTTGATGTCCAGAAAGTAACAGTATAGTGCGCTATGTCTGCAAAAGGCATTATCGGTCCAGTTAAAAAAAATAAAAATAAAAATGAGGCTGGTGTGGAGTCACCGTGAATGCTCAGCGCTATGTTGAGATGATAAATATCTATTTTATTCCTCAACTTGTCCGTTTTGCAGTGGATGAGCAAACATTTTCCAGCAAGATGCAGGCTACAAATCACACGGCAAGAGTTTCCATTGATACCCTTAATGCTTTATTTCCAGATCGTGTCATTTCTCGCAATGGAAATAACCGCCGGTCCTCTAGTTCACCGGATTTGAGTGCTTGTGACTATTTTTTGTATGCGGTTATCTTGAAACGAAAGTGTTCGAAAGTGACCCACCTAGAACAGTTCCGGCTCTCAAAGAACGCATTGCAAATGAGATTGAGGCAATACCGGTAAATATGCTGCAAAAAGTCATGGAATATGTTTACATCCGAATCCAAGAATGTCATGCCACTAATGGTACCCATTTTAAAGGAGTAATTTTTAAATTTTAAAATAGTAGCAGTAGCAGTTGTTTTAGCGATATTCAAATTAGCAAGTGTGCGCGAGCTTGTGTCACAAGAAAAAGGCAGGAAAAAAAAGGACATCAGATAGTCGAGGAAAGAGAAGCAATTTGCGACCGGAGAAGATGGTTAAAGTGTAATGGCCACGTTACAGTTGTCATTCGCTTCCCTGATATCTCTCAAGTTAAACTTATTTCTATCAAGACTTAGAGTGATTATGATAGGTACCACGTGAAGGTTGCCAACATCCCTAAGTGAACACATTTCTGTGGATTCGAACTCGGTACACCCACGTTGTTAGTCCGTGTCGTTAACCATTTAGCCACCGCTACCGTAACCTCCCTGATGATGCCGTGTAAATCAGAGCTATTTTACAAGGAAAGTGCGTTCGTTCGCGTCTAAAACAATCTAAATTAAGCGCCGTTGGGAAGATTACCTTTCATTAGCCCTTTCGACCATTAAATTAAAACAAGGCAATATCTTTCTGACCCCGTCGTTAATTCACTTTACATAAAAGTAAGAGAGGCCGCTTATAAACGTTTATCGTCACCGGTTTTGATCATTATTCTTATTGTTATTATTAACAGCCGCCATTGATGAAGTAATTATTCCTAACTTTATTATTATAATTGTGGAACTGAAAAACCGCATGCAAGCTAGAGAGATTAAGAGAAAACGGAGGGAATACTCACTATCCCGACGTAAATGAGATCATTATAAATGCACCCGTCCCCATAAATGAGCGCATGTGCATTTCACCGCTGATAAGTAAAGCTACCAAATAAATGAATAAATTTGACAGACTCCGTGTTTCTATATCGCACGAGTGAAACTCGAAAAATCAAAACATTGAATTTCAAGTAAAACAAATCGTACCTACGAAATTGTAACGCCTCAAATAGTAACATATCCAAAAATTACGAAAAACGATAAGGTAGAAGTTTAATTATTAAAGAAACATATATATATATATATATATATATATATATATATATATATATATATATATATGTTTCTTTAATAATTAAACTTCTACCTTATATATATATATCCCTACTTGTTCAAAAACCCTTACTTGTGAGACATCGGCTTGGAGGTCAGATGGTTGGATGACCACACCCCTTGTCGAGATGAAGTAGGTCTATTCCACAGGTTGATTTCGTCGAGGTTTGCTTGATCTGTGTTGGTTAATAGAATTTCTTGTGTGCGGGGTGTTTGCGCAGTTGGTAGAGTGCTTGCGTCGCATACAGAATGCTCGGGTTTCAAATCCCGGGTGCGAATATGTTTGACTGATGAGCCCAACTCGAGCCTTAGACTTCCGGTTCATTAGCTGGCGTGGCTCTTGTGGGCTTCGGCGTTCTTTGGACTGTGGAAATAATTATATATAATCTCTCACAATCTGAATATATATATATGTTACAGAATGCATATATATGTACATATACACACACACACACACACACACACACGCAGACACATATATATATATATATGCATTCTGTAACATATATATTTGTGTGTGTGCGCGTTTTTTTTTGCATGTGTATGGGAGCATATCTATTTAGTTAATTATCCTTGTAGCGCTAATTATTCAGTTTAATTTCAGTTGTCTACGAATTTCATATCATTGTCTGAAAGTCTAATTTAAGTAGCGCGCGTAAACACACACACACACACACACACACACATATATATATATGTATATTACATAGAAGACCCTGGAAAAATCATGGATTACATAGAAAAATGCGAGCATGAAAAGTATTATGGTTAAGATTACACATGGAAAAGTGAAAGGACTGGTTGTTTAAACTGGAAACGAAAAAGACAAGATCCCCTAGTAAAAAATATAATGAATTTATAACTTAAAATATTGTTTAAAAATTCAATTTAATGCAGTTGCTCCTTTCATAATCATTATAAAACTCTATAAAATTTCACATACTGTTAAAAACATTTTGTTACACAAATATAATTCAATTAATATTTGTAGTGTCTTTTAATACATCAATGTATTATATATTTTCAAACCTCTTTCCTCTGATGAGAAGAATTGAATTTTTCGAAAATCTGCAGAATAACGTATCTCAAGTTTATCTGTACTCACTGTCGGATAATAAAAATTCTGTGTACCTACTTTACTGGTTTTTAATGTTTTTGTAAATGTGAATTAATTTTCTATTATAAATACACACACACACACACACGCGCGCACACACACACACACATATATATAATATAAAGTTGAACGTCTGTGTGTGTGTGTGTGTGTGTGTGTGTGTGTGTGTGGTCACGTATAGGCTCCTATATGGTTGACTATTTTAAAAAACTGATTACCTATAATGATAAAAGATGTATCGAGGATCAGGAATGGGTATGCTTGATCTGGCAGAACGGTGGGTCATAAAAATTGTGTGGTCTGCGTTCGCGCCTAGCCCCTAAAGTATGGAAATAAAAAAAAACGTTTACAAGGGTTTTTGATATAGATGTACATAAGAATACTTTGATAAATATGTTTCAACTTAAATAGGGAGGGTATGATAAAATTGTGGGGTCTGTGTTCGCGCCTGTACTCCATGGAAATATGGCACAAACTTTAACAAAGATTTTTCATATCTATTTATTTGATAATTATGTTTCAGTTTGAAGAAATATGGTATAATAAAATTATTGGGTGTTCCTTCGCGTCTGACCTCCATAGAATGTAAATATGTCACAAAGTTTAACAAGTTTGTTTTTTAAAAAAAGGGCGAGGGTCCACAATAACACCTTAACTTTAATCTTAATTCACGTTAGCTTTTATTTATTTTTTGGAGTTGAATCATATTCTGTCGAATAAATTCACCTCATAAATTCACGTTCTTATTAAAGTGAAAGCCAAAAAAAAAAAAAGAAAAAAAAGTCGAATCTTTAGACAATTCTCGACACAAACTCTGTTTTTTTCCTTCTCCACATGCACGTGACACTCTTTCGAAAATAGATAAATAGATAAATAATAAAAAATAAGAACGTTACTTGTTATCGTGTCAAAAGAAGAAAAAATTCTGCTCACGTGATTACGTGTCTTTTTAAAAACATTTACATAACCTTTTTATTTTTATTTATATATCTGTTAAAGCTTTTTTTGTCAATGTACTAGAAGGAATTCAGTTTATTACAACCCTTTCTGTGTGTTCTTTACACTACAATAGTACAACCCTGAATCCGACGGCGCAATACTATACGGTTCAATACTGTAACACTGAAACGAAGCTGTTCTGCTTGAAAAGAGCGCAATTTTCTTATTCATATTTATATCGATTCTTTGCTTTAAAAACTAAAGTAATTACCTGTTTACTTTTTTAATATCCCATTTTGCTGTTTCGGATTATTTTACTAAAGTAAGTAAAGCTTCATTATTTTTCAAAGCTGTTTTTGTTTCTTTGTTTTTCAATATTTCGTCGATATTATTTAGTAAGAGTGTTTAGCAGAAAAGCCAACAAACGACTACTCGAAAAAATAAATATACAAGAAATAAATGTTACCATAGTCAATAAAAGTTCAGTTCATGTTTTTTTTTTGTTTTGAAATAGTTTTTAATGCTCTTTATTTGAAATAATTTCAGCGAACAGAAATTAAACGAAATTTAAGGCGATAACTGGTTAAATTAATTCTTATATAAACTACACATGCCATAATCGAATATTCCTCAAGCACAAAATAACGGAAAACATTAAAATATATTTATAAATATTCCTTGCGTTGACGGAACTCTTAAATTGTTAACACAGAATGCTCAGGTCCCCTCCTTCAAATTGAAAACGGGGCTCTCCATTTCAAGTCGCTGCCATTTTGATTTTTTAAACCATGTCGTGAATTTAAAAAAAAATATACAAACCAATGAACTTTTCTACCATAAAAGTAACTTTTATTGATTATGGTAACATTTATTTCTTGTATATTTATATTATTATATACATAACATTTTCTCTTATTAAGGAAACATCATTTTGTTGGTCACTCTTAGCTAAGAATGGAAACAAATTGATATGAAAAATATATTTTCGCGAAAATTATCTTTACTTTCATCATATTTTGCTTAGGGTAAAATTTTGTAGTATGAAAACCTATCTCTTTACAACCCCGTCCTTTTCATAACCTATCATACTTTCATCAATCACAGTCCATATTCTTTAGGCTGCTTTTGAACCAAGTAAACGACGGGTACTTCTGCTAGTATATATATATATATATATATATATATATATATATATATACTAGCAGAAGTTCCCGTCGTTTATATATATATATATATATATATATATATATATATATATATATATATATATATATATATATATATAAATAGTTATCCAGATACAGTATTTTCGCTGTTTCACAGCTCATCAGTGCGGCCAGACAGGAAAAAGCCTCAAGCCAGGATATAAACCCGACCGCCCAAATGACAGTGTAAGTTTCGCACCAAATAAAGACGAAACGTTGATGAACACATAACACGGTCTTTTCCTTTATATTTCTTTATTTTTTCGGAATACTATTTCCATTATTTTCATCATATATATGTATATATATATATATATATATATATATATATATATATATATATATATATATATATAGTGTACATGAAATATATATATATAATTATATATATATTTCATGTACAATATATATATATATATATATATATAGTGTACATGAAATATATATAATTATATATATATATTTCATGTACACTATATATATATATATATATATATATATATATATATATAGTGTACATGAAATATATATATAATTATATATATTTATATTGATATATGTGTTTCTCTACTTATCTAGTAAATAATTCTTGTAATGCTGGTAGTCGACCATTATTCATTGTATTTCTGCGAAGAATTTAATTAGGCTGGTTTCCGTTTCTGTTCAAGACGTAAACCATTTTTAAGGCCTCCAACTTGTCAAGCAGACGCCGGTGTTTCAATTCTCCTGTCTCCATGGCAACCTTCTTGACAACTGCGTAGGGTAATATAATTCACAAACATTTACTCACTAATGTGGAAAAAAAAATGGAAACCCATGCGCGTAAATGTTTAAACTATATTTAGTGTCAGGAACATCGGTAGATATTCTGAGCTTGTTCTTGGTTTCATTGTCTGCACGGTGATGGCGATAACGAAGAATCGATTGAATTTGCAGTTTATGCGATTATGCATAACCAATAGTTGTTTAAGAAAAAGAGAATAAAAATAATATCTGCTTATGATATGATTTGCATATTATATAATCATGTGACTATATTTTCTTCTTTAAACTATAAATAAAAACCAAAAATATCACCCGACTCTTCCTAATTATAGCACTGCACTTAGTATGATTAAAATGTTTATTAGAATTATGTACATATATATGCATATAAACACACACACACACACACACACACACACACACACACACACACACACACACACACATATATATATATATAGGTACACACATACAAACACATATATAGTAGGTTCATTTTACAGTCGGATTTCGGCGCGGTTTGCTTGATCTGTGTTGGTTAATAGAAACTCTCGTGTGCGGGGCGTTTGCTCAGTTGGTAGAGTGCTTGCCCCGCCTGCAAGAGGCTCAGGTTACGAATCCTGAGTTCGGATGTGTCTAACTGATGAGCCCAAATGAGGGCGAAACTCGAGTCTTGGACTTCCGGTTCCTTGACTGTCATGGCTCTTGTGGGCTGCGACGTTGTTTGGCTGTGTAATTTATTATATATATATATATATATATATATATATATATATATATATATATATATATATATATATTAGCATGCCGCCTGGAGTTGCCCAGTTCTAAAGTATTAATTCATGCAGAAACCGAGACATGTGCATGCGATTATTATGTTTTTTGTTTCTAAACAGTTCACTTCTTGGAAGTAAAAAAGAAAAAATACTCAGGCTTAGATCGAAACCAAAACATTGACAGTGAGCCAATCACTATAACCATTAGGCCGGCCTTACACGATCTTTAAAACTGACTTATTTTTAATAAAATGAATTTGTCAAATGAACCATTCATGCATGCGAATTTTGACCCCTTAGCAGCCCTTTTTTTCGTAGGAAATTGTTCCACGTGTCTGAATATGATATATACCAAGTTCCAAGTCTGTAGATCAAAAACTCGCTGAGTATGTAAGTTCAGAGATATCCTCACACATTCTTATATATATACCTTTAGTAACAGACAGACATATATATATATATATATATATATATATATATATATATATATATATATATATATATGTATGTGTGTGTGTATGTATATATATGTGTGTGTATGTATATATATATGTGTGCGTGTATGTATATATTTGTGTGTGTGTATGTATATATATGTGTGTGTGTATGTATATATATGTGTGTGCGTGTATGTATATATATGTGTGTGCGTGTATGTATATATATATGTGTGTGTATGTGTATATATGTGTGTGTGTATGTGTATATATGTGTGTGTGTATGTATATATATGTGCGTGTATGTATATATATATGTGTGTGTGTATGCATATATATGTATGTATATATATGTATATATATATATATATGTATATACATATATATATATGTGTATGTGTGTGTGTGTTTTACGGTAACTAGGGAAATTACATCCTTATATTTAGATATAAAGAGATCTATAAAGAATTGGAATTGGTAATTGTATCGGAATCGGGAATTTTTAAGGAATCCGTAATTCTATTGGAGTCGATAAAAATATTAGAACCGTCTCATCACTTTATATATATATATATATATATATATATATGTATATATATATATATATATATATATATATATATATATATATATATATATACTTGAATATGCACACACACACACACACACACATATATATATACTTGAATATGCACACACACACACACACATATATATTTTCAAGAACGTCTAATTTCCGATTTTTCTTGATATCTTTTCCAATCGTCAAGCGGTCTTTTTATATCAGCTGGCATGTTGTAGAAAATGGCGCCCAATCTTTGTTCAAACATGTTCTTCTCAATTGCTTTCTATCGGTGCATCCGATTACCATCAGGGACAACCAAGCCTCAAAGGAAAAGAAAAAGAAAACGACAACCACAACAATGGCTCCTGATAATAATTTGACGCACCGATAAAAAGCGCTTGAGAAGAGCATGGCTGAACAACAACATTTTGGCGCCGTTTTATACGCTATGCCAGCTGAATTTTTTTTACTGCTCGGCAAATGAAAAAGATATCCAGAAAAATCGGAAGAAAGAATAACTCCGGCGTGTTCAATCAGACGTGCTTGCATAATGATTTGCTGCCAAAATACACAGACACACAGACACAAACACACACAAACATATATATAGACGTGTAGTTGCTGTCTATACATCGGTGTATCTAAACATATCCGTTTAAAAATGTGTATCGGTTTAAAATTGATATATATATATATATATATATATATATATATATATATATATATATATATGTTATTTTTTCGTTTTTGCGATACGTCTTGAATGAATTCAATTATTTACGAAAGTGCATTTTTACCTAAATGCGAGCTAGGAATAATTTTCCCTTTAACTAATTTGGTACCCCCACATGAGGAGCGGCTTATACATTATTTTTAAAATATAAGTATCCACTGACACGTGTTTCGTCGTCTACGACTCATCAGAGTGGCCGAATCTAGCGATACACACACACACACACACACACACACACACACACACACACACACACACACACACACATATATATATTGAATTCTCATTTTTGGTTGTTTCGGTATTGTCTGCATCATATTATTCAACATTAATTTCCTCCATAGCTTATTAAAATTTTCCTAAATAATAATAAGGGACGTATAACGCTGATTTATTTTGAAGAAAAAAAAACTGAACCTATAATGAGCACCATTGATTCCAAAACCTTTTCAATAAACAAAAACAAGTGTATTTTTGTTTACATTTTCAAACGATTTCACAAATTTCTTTTTGTTTTGCTGTCAATCTGTCACTCCTAAAAAAAAATATATTTTGAAACATCTCCATTTTCGATATTTCATACTTTCGACATGTTAAACGGAAATATTGTTTACATATTTACGTACTAAGCTCTATTTATTTAAGACTAGCCTAGATGCCCAGCGTTGTCCGTGTGTGTCGAGGTGTGTGTTAGGGTTTGGTTGAGCAACCAAAGCCCTAAAGAAAAATGAATTAAAACAACTTCAAAAATAGCAGTAGTAAGCAAGCAATCCGAAAGGCGCAAGAGTAAAAGGAGGTAAAAAAAGCAAACGGTCTTAACGATGCGCCCACCGCGATTATAACATCACGGGCGTTCGAAATAACCTGTTTTATGCGACGTTTTTGACATGAGGCTTGAATGTGGACGGTAAAAATTGACCCCTCCTTGTAGATCACGGTCCAGTTGACGGCCAAAGAATTAATCTTTTTGGCCAATTTTTCGATATTTATCGTCCAAGACGATACCAATTTTGTCACGTTCCGATGTGTCTGTCGGAAGTTTTGCGAGGTATACAAAGACGCCCTACACACATATTTTGCTTTTTATATATTAAACTAGCGTGGTTGCTCGGCCTTGCCCGGGAGTTTGGAGTGTGTGTTGAGCAAAAAAAAAAAAACAAAAAAAAAAAATGGTAGTAGGTAGGCAGGTTCGAACTCGTCCCGCGAAGGAAGAAAAGAACTTGAAAAAAAAGGTGATGTCTTTTCCACTGCGTCCATCGCCAAACGGGAAATGGCGAAGGTTTAAATTAAGGCAAGTCAATCGAAAAGATTTCGATGACTTCCGAAAATATCGACGTAAAAAGCAACCTTTCCCTGTAGAAAAGTGTCTAATTGAGGGTGAAGGAATGGATATTTTTAGCCAATTTTCTGATATTTGTCGTCCGAAGGTTCGTGCTTAAAAAGAATAACGATCTTGTGAAAATTCGTCGTCTCTGTCAAAAGTTTTAGGCAGCATGTATACATACATACATACATACATTTAAACAGACAAGTGAAATTTATATAATAGACTAGCCTGGGTGCCCGGCGTTGCCAGGGTATTTGGAGGTGTGTTTTGAGGAAAAGGAAAAAAAAGTAGATGTAGGCAAGAAAGCTCGACCCCGTACTACGAAGGAGGAAAAGAATATGAAAAAAAGTGACGTCTTTGCTGTTACATCCATTGCCAAACCTGAAGTGATGTAGTTTTAAATTAAGCATAGACAATCAAACAGAGGGGATGACTTTCGAAAATATCGACGAAAAAAGAGCAGACAATCAATCGATTATTTTAAGAAAAATGCGCCTTCACTGCTTTCGATGACAATCCAAATATAAGAGTGTGTGTGAAACATTCGTTAATCCTCATTCAATACCGGGCAACATCAAGCTCCCTGCTAGTATATTTATTTATTTATTTTACTTATAAAACATTAATTTATGTACACGTGTTTTACAGCTCATCAGCGTCGCTTGACTGTTTTAGGGCTCGAATCTCGAATCATGGATTCAATATTCGAGTGCGTATACCGCTACGCTACGGACCCATACTGAAATTACGTGCTATTTTTACCGCTTTAAAGTTATGCGGATTTTTTTTTTTTTTGTAATTAATTTTTTTAACGATAATTAAATATGAGGTATTAGCATCTCCTCCCTAGGAGACCAGGAAACTAGTTTTCTCTTAGAAAGATCGGTCATATTTTTTTTGATGTAAAGAAACACCTAAAACATATGGGCGATATTTCGAAGGGAAAACTACTTCGCTACGACGTGTCTTTTAACTCTCCGGGGTTCTAGGGTTGCTGCATTATTTTGTGCAGCGCGGCTTGGGCAAGGATAGGCTGGCGGCGCTTATCCCTCTTCAGGCTTCTAGATAAGAGACGTTAATACCGAGTATTTGCATATAGTTTAAAAAAAAACAGAAATAAAACAACTCAACAACAAAATCGACTATTTTATATCTATACTGCTATCGTGAACACCGACTTTGTCTGTAATATGATCTTTATAAAAGTTTACCGAAATACGAGAAAAATCAGATACTTTTTTTTTTAAAGTAATATCTACTTTTTGTTTCCGAATTTTCTCCCCCCCCCCGTTCATCTCTTTACATATATCACAGAAACCGGTGTCCCGACGTTGGTTACGTAATATCCATTCTGTGTCTACGGAGACTGACATCTTTCGTCTCAAGAGTACAACTCTGTCTGTCTCCATTTAGCAATTACCAGAAAAAGCACTCGCATGAACATCTCAGCCTCCCCACCCCAAACTCTTTATGCAAGCTGAATACACTACCCCGTCAAAATTCACCAAGGGAATGGTTCACAAATCTGCAAACATGGCAACATACTTAACGGATCATTTCTCGCTTTGAAACTCGATTCTTATCGAGGCCGAAATAACCATTCACCATTTTTGTAATTGTGTCCACAAATACTTTTGCAACACAATTTTACGAAAAACACAACAACAACAACAACAACAAAAAACTACAAGAAAATTAAGTAGGCGCACAATAAAAGTAGAAACAGCTATTGTGTTTTTTTTTTACAAGAAAATAGCTACTAATCTAGGCCTGAAAGCTACGCAAGGATTAAATTGAAACTCAAGAATCTGCAAAAACGTTTCGAACGAGATCCTTTATTTATCCCACGGGGGTACCGTGCTCTGGTTCCGTCAGCCGTGTCAGGGTAGAAATTACACCCGGGGCAACGTCGGATCCATCTGCTAGTAGGATATAATTCTGATTATATGTAATTAATTATATATAATCTCTCACATTCTGAAAAATTATATATATATATATTTATATATATATATATGTATGTGTTTGTATATGTATATATATATATCTATATATATGTATATGTATATATATGTTTATATATATATACATATGAATATGTAAATGTATATGTACAATCATAACATAAATACTTTCCTATTTTATATACATATGCATACGTATATAATTATATATATATATATTCATACATATATAATTATATATATGCATATGTACATAATTTTATATATACATATAATACATAATTTTATATATACATATATATACATATATATACATATAATTTTATATATACATATGTATATAATTATATCCATATCCATATGTATATAATTATATATATGCATATGTATATAATTATATATATGCATATGTATATAATTATATATATGCATATGTATAATTATATGTGCGCATATGCATATAATTATATATATGCATATGTATATAATTATGTATATGCATATGTATATAATTATATGTATATGCATACATATATGATTATATATATGTATATGATTATATATATGCATATAATTATACATATATGAATATATATATTTATATATATATATGTGCATATGTATATACTTATATATGCATACATATATAATTATATGTATATGTATATAATTATATATATGTATATGTATATAATTGTATATATGTATATGTATATAATTATATATGGATACGTATTATTATATAAATGTATATGTATATAATCATATATGTATATAATTATATGTATATGTATATAATTATATACGGATATGTATAACTATATATATGTATATGTGAGTAATTATATATATGCATATGTATATAATTATATATATGTATATGTATATAATTATATATATGTATATGTATGTAATTATATATGCATATGTATAACTATATATATGTATATTTATATAATTATATATATGTATATAATTATATATATATATGTATATAATTATATATATTACATATAAGTATATGTATATAATTATAACAAAAATAAAAATAATAATTATGCAAGTTCATGTTGAAACATAGGAGTAGATGACCGGAAAGCGAAAAATATGACAACTATTTACAAACCAATTTTTTTAAATTTTTTGTATATAATTATAATCATATATATTACATATAAGTACATGCATATAATTACATATAAGTATATGTATATAATCATATATATGTATATGTATATAATTATATATATGTATATGTATATAATTATACATATGCATATATATAATTATATTTATATATATATAATTATATATATGTATATGCATATAATTACATATATATGCACATCTATACTATTATGCACAGATAAACACATAGAAATACATATTTATTTAAATTTCTGGAAATAAATCAAAGCTTACAAATCGATTTCCCAAATTTAAATAACTCCTTTCGTCAAAGGCAATTCTAATTAAAAAAAAATCAATACAATGTACAGACAAATATCCTCGGAAGCTGTTACATAAGTGTCAGAAAACGTTAACGGTGACATGGAGGTG
>NC_136520.1:41061970-41064470 GCF_053919585.1 Euprymna scolopes
AGCCATGTTGTTTCTGTCTGAGGAACAGCAGAGCCGAATTTATTGTTTACAATGATGTTCATTTTTATTTAACTATAGCTTATCCCTATCACTGTATATTTTATTTTATTCCCTCTCTTTCATTCTTGCTCTCCCTCTCTCTTTCTCTCATCTACTTAATATACCTTACTGAACAAGCAAAACGCAGTTAAAATTTAAAACCTAAAAATTGAAACTCCCCCTCCTCTCATTACCCCCTCCCTTTTTCTTTTCTTTACCATCCTCTCTCCACCTCCCCCTCCCTATATCCATATATCTCCACCCACGCCAACCTGAATCTGCTACCCCCCACACACACAATACAATCTAATGTATCTTAACTCTCAAAACTGAAATATTGTCAATACCCGTCTCCCTCCCCCTTATTATCTCCTATCTAACCCCGCCTTTTCCGTATTTCTTCTAAAACACTTCTTCCTAATATTACCAACCACTTCTGTAAGGTCTGACGAGGTTGTTAGATCGTAAACATGGTCCAACATCTGAAACATATGTAACCAATAAAAAATGAAACACATACACACACGCACACACACACATACACACACACTCATATATATATATATATATATATATATATATATATATATATATATATATATATATATATATATATATTGATAAAATCAGTGCACAGAAATCCAATAGCTGGTTCGATATATAAAAATCAAATTCATAAAGATATCATTACAGTTTCTGAAATATATTATAGAACCGTATGAGACAGTTGATTTTGAATTGATTATTTTTATGATATGACTTTGTTTTATTATGATGAAAAAATTTAATTCATTCAGATTTCTCATTTATTATTACTGAGCCAATTCTTTATTGAATATATATATATATATATATATTTACATATATATATATATATATACTTTCCTATATTAATCTTATGTGAGTAAATGAAGTAGTTATATATATATATATATATATATATATATATATATATATATATATATATATATAGATCCTGGATATGATCTTAAACTATATCCGATGGTGAGGCCCCAGCTGGCGGGCTTTGGGGAGTGTGGAGCCACCCTTTAATTGCCATTGCTCCTAGGTCCACTCTGACCCGGAATAGTAGTACCTGTTAGGGTTCCAACTATGAGTTAAATAGAAACCGACTTGAAATAAACAAATATATTCTATTAAAATATTGTTCTTCAAAATGACTGGATTCGGTATTAAATAACCCGAAAAGGGTTGATATGCCGTAAAACAGAAACAACCAGCCAACCATATATATATATATATATATATATATATATAGTACTGGTTTCAAAAGTTAAAAAAAATGACTTGGTTGCCGTCAGCTATAACCGAAAATTAAAAAAAAGAAGCTTTTAAGACGCGTTTTCTACAGTTATAGCTATCGACAGATAAGGAAGATTTAAAATCCAACCATTTTAAGCTATGAATGAATTTGCGGATGCGCAAAGTAATAGACATATTTCGGCAAGTCGAAATGAACATTTTGCATTTCTACTTGACGACGTACATTAGTACGCGTTATTTATTCATCCAAATAAAGATTTTACTCGTGATAAACTATCCTTGTTCTTTGTTTGCTGTTTTCTGCTAATTTAAGTGCTATTATGACCAGTAGTTTAAGATTTTATCGGTTAAATATTTACACAAAGCACACATATACACCTACTATTTATATGGAAGATAAAGCTATAATCTCTGAAACGTGCGTACATAGTGACACGCACGAGAACACCCATGCATTAAATTGTAACAGAGCGTATATGAGCGCGTATGAAAATATCATCAGCAACGTAAAGGTTGTATTAGCAGTAGGGGCAGTGTTTGAACGCGTATGCAAATTGGCAAGTGTGCTTGGGCTTGCGTTTGAATAAAAAGAAACAAGGACACCACGTGGTCGAAGAGAAACAAAGTCGACGCTGAAGGAGACTGACGTGAAAAGTGAAGGAGAAAACGGGCTGGCTGTGGCCAGCGTGCAGTCGGATGAAAGAGAAACGCGATCAGGTGAAAGTGACATGTGGTAGCGAGAGACATTTGAAGTGATGTCGAGACAGGAGAGTAACGATGATAGATGATCTTGGTGAACAAGAGAAAAATGTCGACATATAGATTTTCATTTTTCTTTTCTGTGTTTGTTTGTTACTGCAACGTTGTAAAATCTGCAGGTTTAGCGATGGAAATATCACTTGCGATCAAAGCGTAAACGAGACAGAACAACAGATGAAACATCGCACAGAGCTATAAGTCCAAATCTTAATGATTGAGATCTGTTTTCGTCGAAAACAACCGCGTTTTTAGAAATGTTAACAACAGCCACGGGAGAACATTATTTGCAGACATTTTTCCCCATTTTACTTATATCAATAGAAAATTGGTGTTCGATTATCCGTATTTAATCTAGCGTGTTTATTTCGGTGTAAATACAAAACGCTGGTCAGCTATTTTCCCCGGCTTCATTTCTGTT
>NC_136520.1:41069470-41184470 GCF_053919585.1 Euprymna scolopes
AAAAAGGAACAAACCGTATTATGTGTTCACCAACGTTTCGTCTTTATTTCACCCAGAGGAAGTCTCGAAATAAAGACGAAACGTTGGTGAACACATAATACGGTTTGTTCTTTTTTTATTTTCTCTCTCTCTCTCTCTCTCTCTCTCTCTCTCTATATATATATATATATATATATATATATATATAGTAAGTTATAAAATATATATGGCGATTAAGCTACACTGAATATTCGGCGTTTCATCCATTCTAGGACTCCTCAGGCTATATACTGAGTAAGATGATTGATGATTTATAATTAAAATTTTAACAAAATGTGATAATTTATAATTAAAATGTTAACAAAATTATATAAACTACATTTACCAAATAAATGCATCGGCGATGAAACGTACGACTTTTAGGAGACGAACCATTAAAAGGTATTTATTTATTTATTTCGTCAAAAATATTTAAAATTTACACTCTTAACCTTAACTTTCAACTCTATTTTATATTATTTTATTTCTATTTTTATTTTAATTTTATCTTACTTTGTTTATCAACATCAAAAAAGTAACTATTTTCCTTTATATTTAAATATTTTTCAGATACATCTGCCTTACTTAAAAAATACTAGGTTTATTTTTGCTGTTAAAAAAAACACCCAATATTTTTGCTGATGAGGAGACTTTGTTTAAAAAAAATATATCATCAGATTATTGTCCAAGACTCACTGTCTATCACAATAAAAACATCGTTTCCGAAACGATCGTACAATTTATTGATTTTGTTTGTTCTTTCATTATGAAAATGATTTTTAATTTTTAATTTTAATTATAAATTATCAATCATTTTACTCAATATTAAAATAGCTCTAGGACATATATGCCTATCGAGCTTATTATATATCTACATTACAACGAGCACTGTTTTATTTAATTGTATTAATGAATTTACTAATACATTAAAATATAGTCTGTTCTTTAGAGTCTTGTTCTAATCCCCTATATATATATATATGTGTATATATGTATGTATATATATATATATATATATATATATATATATATATATATATATATATATATGTACAACTATCTATATATGACTATAAAAGTGAGAATGTGCGTGAGGACACTTCTCAACCTATATACTCAACGAATATTTGATCTACAGACTTTGAATTCGGTATATAGAGCATACAGATATGTAAAAATCTTTTAAATTTGTTTACATACAGAAAAGTGCCACTAAGGGGTAAAAATTGAAAAATTGGTACGTGTGAGGCCACCGGATTTTTATCTGTTTTCAACTGTTTCACGACCCTGCATGTGCGATCGTGAAATATAACAGCTTCTTTATGTAAAGAATAAGTAGGTTTGAAAACACTTTTTAAAGACTGTGTCAAGCTGGCTTAATAGTTATCGTACTTGACTCACTGTATTTAGGTTTCAGTTTCAATCTCAGCTCGAATATTTTGTTTTTACTTACAAGAAGTGAACTGTTAAAAACCACAGAATACTCTCAGGCATATCACAGTTTCTTCCCGGTTTTTAATTAATATTTTAAAAGAATTTGACGTTAGGTTTAATACCGGGCAACGCCAAGTACATATTCTAGAATATGTATAAACATAACTTTTTGAACGAACATAAATAAGTGTCTATATCGGGTGAATTATAACGCGGTATTATTATGAAAGTTTTTATAACGCTAGTAGTGCAATAAAAAGCTATTTAAATGAACTTTGTGTTTATATTAATTTCGAATAGATAATTTTTTCGCAGTATATATATATATATATATATATATATATATATATATATATATATATATATGGTTGCAAGGTCTTGTCAGACGAGTGCCACTCTCAGACACTTAAAGTTCATGAGCCCAAAAATGACTTCCATCGCCACAGGACCATTTTAATAGACAAATGCCTGATGGAGTATCTGTACACAGATAGTATTGCAGAGTCTTGGCTTTGTACGGCAGCTAAGTCTCTCTCTCTCGGTTTAAAATGTTGAGATCCAGCAACATGCAAGTGTACGATAGCCAGCAACAAGTTTAACTGCAGACCAGCTTAATGCTTTCCGGTTTTTAAATCAGAGATTTGCTTCAGCAAGAAAGGTTGCCTTCAGCACGGCTTACGGGAGCCCTCTCCACCCCAACACACATACATACGCACAAACACACACGGTGCTAGTTGGCCATTGACCCCGAAAAAGGGTTCATTCGCCCTTTTGGAAGGTCTTGTTTTTAATTCTTTCAGGGAGACTAGCCACCCTCCTCACCAAACAAGTCTGGTGGGGGAACTTGGCCATGAGGCAGTTAATACTGGTACCAGTAGCATATAACGTGACCTGACACACACACACGCACACATACACACACACACACACACACATATATATATATATATACATATATATATGTGTGTGTGGAGGGTGTAAATATATAAAGTATTAATAATAGTGGGAGTGATAAGTCGTAAAATCGATTAATCCTTATTTTATAAATGCAACACTGGTAAATTAAAAATATATATATATCCATTTTGAATTTGGAGACAAGGACAAATCTCACAGATAAGGAAGGATTTTGTTTAACATGGATCAGTTACCCAAATATAGCCATGAGTAGGTAACTAGATCTAATATCTGGAACATTTTTTGCTCATGTGATTAAGGGAGGTGGGTTTTGATCAACACAGCTGGGGAGTCATGATTTAATATACCGTTTTGCTTTTAAATCCCCGAAACAGTGTTTCATGGTAAACAACCGACGATCCCTTAAATTAACATTAGGACTATTGTGAATTCACGAAACCAAGTTGATGCAATGATTGCATGTGATTAAATGACTTACTGACTAAATAGTTTGCCAACGAATGATAAAAAATATAAAAATGATAGTTTTTTTATATAGTTTTAAAGGTAAACAATTCTATAACAATATATATATAACGATATATATATATATAACGATATATATATATAACGATATATATATATATATATATAGATATATATAACGATATATATATATATATATATATATATATATATATATATATATATATATATATATATATATAAAACACCGTATGAAAACAGCACTAGCGAATAAATACTGGGAACTTAAAGAAAGCGGACATTCGCCGGTAGTCGAATGGAAAATAATAAGACAAGCCACCACGTGTAGGGACCTAGACGACCCATGTAGATTATGCCTTCATGAAAAATTTAAAGAACCCCAGCAACTATTAAACTGTAGAAGAGAAATAGAAAACAACTGTGTTCACAAGATAAAATTTACTCTAGGACAGCAATACAAAATAGTTTTAAAACTAACAAAAACAATAGAAAATAAACAAATAAATAAATTAAATAAACATGAATATACATAAACGATCACACATATATGTATATATATATATATGTATATATATGTGTATGTATGCATGTACACACATATATATATAAACTAACATTAAAAAAAGCAAAACAAAAAACACTAACCTAGTTTTAAAACAGATCAAGAAACTAAATAGAGCACACACAAAGGAACAGGTCAACCAGAGGTCAAATAGGCCTTTGTCCGATAAATGCATGCTCATTGGCTGATGGGAAGGGCGCGGTGGATACTAGAAAGCTGATTGGCTAACTAAAATCTTAATAGAAGATGAGCATATAAAAACGACAAACAACCACAGAATTCGCGCATAAGCCTGAAGAGTCCTAGAGTGGATGAAACGCGGAATATTCAGTGTTACTTAATCACCATATATATTTTATAAATTACTAACTAGCTCTACCTACGTATTAAGCACTTTTGAAGTAAATACTTAAAGTTTACGCATAAATCTATACTTTCGTATATTAATTTTATGTGTGTAAATTAAGTAGGTATATATATATATTCCAGGTAGAAAGATATTAAAAAATTAAGAATAATTGAATTCAGCGAATTATAGTTTTTATTATTCTTTATCTAAATACAGTTATATCTTGCTACGATGTGCAGGCAAGAAAATTTAAAGATTAAAAATGGTTCAAGACTATTTTTAATTTTACAGGAGAGAAAATATACTATGCCATGACTGGCGTGCAGCAAGGTTAATGTTCTTATGGATTTAAATTTAATTACAAAAATCAATTTTAGTTAAAGAAGGGCGTAAAAGGATAGTCTTGGGGAAGAAAGGAAAGGGTAAAACAGAGATATAGAGGGGGTATAAATTTACTAAGACGAAGAAAGGGAGAAAGTAGGGGTCGGGAGGAAGACATACGGAAGAAAATAGTTGATATGTAAGGACGAGGGTGTCAGTAGGCGATATTTACTATTTTATAATTCAATCATTTAAAATACATATATATCTCACATATCTATTCATATACATTTACATATATATATATATATATATATATATATATATATATATATATATATATATATGTATATATATATGATTAGTTCATTTAATCACATAAACTGATATACGAGGATGTAATTTTATGCGTAATGTTTTTAGTATTTACTTCAGCAGTGCTCAATACATAGGTAGAACTAGGTAGTAAGTTATGAAAATATATATTGCAGTTAAGTCGTCATAGAATATTCCGCGTTTCATTCTCGTGAGAATTCGCCAGGTTTATGCTTAAGCCTGACAAGTTCTTACGAGAATGAAACGCGAAATATTCTGTGGAGCTTAATTGCCATATATATTTTATAACTTACGCTCTCTCTCTCTCTCTCTCTCTCTCTCTCTCTCTCTCTCTCTCTCTCTCTGTATATATATACATATATATGTGTGTGTGTATATATATATATGTCATATATATGTATATATATATATGCATATATAATTCAGTGTATGTGTCTGTTTTTATGTATATGCAAATACTTATGTGTGCAATTTGCTTGAAGGCGGTGTTGATTTCTTGATTGATATGTCGTGTTTTTCTGTTTATAATTCCTGTGTGTAATATACTTTGCACATTGCAACGAATATTAAATTCGGCCTCATGAATCCGTCGCAGAATAATGGTAGATGCTTATTAAAGCACCGTCATCCAATCCGCTAGGAGGGGGGGGGTGAAGGAACATGAAAGACAATAATTCTTTCGGCAGTTTAATCATTAGATTTGTACTGTTGAACATTCCTGAAAGTGGCGCATCTCCTGACCCAAATAAATGGCAGAAAGAGATGGCACTAGCTTTTGCGTGGCTTCGAAGTGATGGCTCTATCAGCTGTGTAATTACATTTCATCAATTCGTTTACTCCGCGCATATGGCTGAAACATGTGACTCTTACTGAAAACAAAATTCGCGTAGAATGTAATTTGGAGCTTCGAGATATAAAGAGAAAATATCGCAAAGTATGTAAATGCATTAAATGTTAAACATAAATTGATTTGTTTTATGGACAATGGTCACAAGACATGACCTTTCATAACCAAAATTGTTTGCCACAGTGCCGAACAGGACGGAACTGCGTGCTTTCAGGACCTTTGACCTGTAAAAGTCCAAGTTGACTGTTGGCTTTTGTATGGTTTGCAGCTTTTAGTTCGGCACCCCAAATTGCTGATTTTCAGCTAGCTGACCGAAGATTAATGTCACGCCGAGTTCCCAGGAAAATCGTGGATTGCAGACATTTTCTGAGAGAAATATGATTTGCTTTGTTATCCTGCGCCCCTTCCCGACTTGGCTGAGTCTGATTGGAAATTAGTGTCGCAAAATGCCGGACACGGCAGGAGTCCCACGACTAATCGAAATTCAACCATGCGCCTCCATGCCTCTGCGCATGCGCCTAGAGACTAGTGGTCATTATGCCAAGTTAACAATTGTTATTCACGCAGACTAACTCGACACAAAAACTATGACGACAACGGTCGGTAAGTTTGGAGAGGTTAAGGTGAACAAAAGATTTTGAGAAAAGTTCAGAGAGGTGGGGAATAATGATTCTGACGGGTGGGAAGGAGATAAACGTTGAAAGAGAGGGCGTGAGAGAGACTGAGAGAAAAGGGATGAAAATTCAAAATATAAAAAAAGAACACGCCATGGTAAGACATAGCAAGGTAAGCGACCAAGAAAGATATATAATCTTCGAAATATAGATTGATAGAGGGGTTGTAAGATTAAAAATGCAAGAGCACGAAAGAGACAAGAGAAACCTAATGAATTAATATCGCTGACAATATTTATTTGCGTCTAAATCTATTTTTACGTAGTTCGGAATATTCGTAGATTTTGAAGATCGGACAAAAATACCTTTCTTTGAACTACGTCTTCATGACTAATATTATACTACGTCTGTATGAACACTTTGTTTTGAAAATTGGATTATTCAAGCAAAAAATGAGCATGTACAAGATAAAATTTAAATGAGAAATTTGAAAACTTTGAAGTCTCGAAAATAATGCGAAAATCATTTTTATTTACTGTTGTTCTTGTTGTTAGTTCAATATTTCGCTAAAAGTAACTTCATCAGGGTAGGAATTCAGTCCGTGATTTTTTTTCCATTTTGGTGCTATGGAGGTGGTCATGCCTACGAGTAAAAGAGAAGATAAATATACGTATTGTTCCAGTGTTTCGACGTGTGGTTTGCTCCAGTTTCGAGCGGGAATTTAAAGTAAAAGATGGTTACACATTTTTAGAAGAGATTTATTTTGTATAAAATTTAAATGAAACAATTGAGAACTTGGAAGTGTCGGAAATAATGATGAAATCATTTTATTTACTTTCTTTTGTTGTTGTTGTTGCTGCTGTTGTTGTTGTTGTTGTTGTTGTTGTTGTTGTAAGTCCAATACAGTAGAACATGTTTTTGAAATGTATGGAACTAAAAACAAACGTTACATCGAAAGTAAGCTGATTAGAGGATTCGAAGGAAAGTTAAGAGAGGAAGAAGAGAAGCAGAAGAAGAAGTGAGGAGGAGGAAGACTGATCTTGACAAAGTGGAACGATATACAAGTCGCAAGAGTTTGTAAGAGACACTGACAGAGAAGAAATGGAATTAAAAAAAAACAAAGATAGCAGGATATGGGCACGGGGTTGAGAAAAAAGATGATATGTAATCTTTGAAACATAGCTGGATAGGACAATTGTAAGATCAAAAATATACTTTGATAGAGAGACTGTAAGATTAAAAATATAAATTGATAGAAAAACTGTGAGATTGTAAGAATAAAAATAAAAATTGATAGAAAGATTGTAAGATTAAAATATAGATTCATAGATTGCAAGATTAAAAATAAAGATTGATAAAAAGATTGTAAGATTAAAAATATAAATTGATAGAAAGATTAAAAAAAAAAGATTGATACAAAGATTGTAAGATTAAAAATAAAAATTGATAAAAAGATTGATAGAAAGATTAAAAATAAAGATTGATACAAAGATTGTAAGATTAAAAATAAAAATTGATAGAAGTATTAAAAATATAAATTGATAGACTGATTGTAAGATTAAAAATATAGATTGATAGAAAGATTAAAAATAAAGATTGATACAAAGATTGTAAGATTAAAAATATAAATGGATAGAAAGATTAAAAATATAAATTGATAGAAAGATTAAAAATATTAATTGATAGAATGATTGTAAGATTAAAAATATAAATTGATAGAAAGATTAAAAATAAAGATTGATAAAAAGATTGTAAGATTAAAAATATAAATTGATAGAAAGATTGTAAGATTAAAAATATAAATTTATAGAAAGATTGTAAGATGAAAAATATAAACTGATAAAAAGATTGCAAGATTAAAAATAAAAATTGATAGAAAGATTAAAAATATAAATTGATAGAAAGATTGTAAGATTAAAAATATAAATTGATAGAAAGATTGTAAGATTAAAAATATAAATTGATAAAATGATTGTAAGATTAAAATATAAATTGATAGATTAAAATATAGATTTATAGAAAGATTGCAAGGAAAAATTATATATTGCTGGAAAGATTGTAAGATTAAAAATATAGATTGATAGAAAGATTAAAAATATAAATTGATAGAAATATTGTAAGATAAAAAATATAAATTGATAGAAAGATTAAAAATATAAATTGATAGAAAGATTGTAAGATTTAAAATATAAATTGATAGAATGATTATAAGATTAAAATATAAATTGATAGAAAGATTAAAAATATAAATTGATAGAAAGATTGTAAGATTAAAAATATAAATTGATAGAAAGATTAAAAATATAAATTGATAGAAAGATTAAAAATATAAATTGATAGAAAGATTGTAAGATTAAAAATATAAATTGATAGAAAGATTAAAGATATAAATTGATAGAATGATTGTAAGATTAAAAATATAAATTGATAGAAAGATTAAAAATATAAATTGATAGAAAGATTGTAAGATTGAAAATATAAATTGATGGAAAGATTGTAAGATTACAAATATAGATTTATAAAAAATTGTAAAATAAAAAAATATTAATTGATAGAAAATTTGTAAGATTTAAAATATAAATTGATATAAGGTTGTAAGATGAAAAATATAAACTGATAGGAAGTGTGTAAGATTTAACATATAGATTGATAGAATGTTTGTAAGAGTAAAAATATAAACTGATAAAGATACTGTAAGATTTAAAACTATAGATTGATAGAAAGATTGTAAGATAAAAATAATAAATTGATAGAAAGATTGTAAGATAAAAATAATAAATTGATAGAAAGATTGTAAGATTAAAAATATGAATTGGTAGAATGATTGTAAGATTAAAACTATAGATTTATAAAAAGATTGTAAGATGGAGACAGACAGACAGACAGACATAGTGAGTATATTTATTTACCTATTTACAATGGCTCCCCACGGGACAGAGTTAGACACCAGTGTCGTTTTTTAACGGGAGAAAAGGTACAAAAATAAAAAAAATTGTCTCAGTCGTGAAGGACTGCTCCTCCACCGAAAGAGAACAAGAAATTGAAGTGCAGCATCTGAAGAACAGATGGTATTTATTTGCTCCCCCACTGAGCAAATTAGGCACAAGGCCGTTTTTAATGTGAGGTAAAAACCAGCTCCCCTAAAAGTAGGCAAAAAGGGGGCACTCTGGTTACCAAAAATAATAATTGTCCCAGTATAGAGGGTTTCCCCTCCATTGACTGGTACAAATTATCTTAAGTGCAGCATCTGAAGAACAGATACTACACTTTGATCTTTGCCAAAATACCAATAGAGATTGATAGAAAGATTGTAAGATTAAAAATAAAAATTGATAGAAAGTTTGTAAGATTAAAAATAAAAATTTATAGAAAGATTGTAAGATTAAAAATTAAAAATGTATAAAACGATTGTAAGATTAAAAATAAAAATTGATAGGAAGATTGTAAGATTAAAGTTATAGAATGATAGAAAGATTGTAAGATTAAAAATAAAAATTGATAGAAAGATTGTAAGATTAAAAATGCGAGCGTTAGATAGAAACAATTAAAACAAAAATAACGCATAAAAATGTCTGACAATGTAAATCTTATTCATACAACTCACTATGTCGGTCTTTTTGTCTCCATTTTCTCAAACTGTATCTCCCCCGAGAAGACTGGAAGTTTTCAGAGCGGCGCGAGCCGGGTCAAATGGTTACATTTATTTGTAGACCGTGTTTTATAGGTCTTTACCCGGTTTAAATATATATTTGGTAAATGGGGGGGTTAGTTGACAAGGTGGTCGAAATTGAAATCAAATTTCTCTTCTATGCATGCGTAAATATATATATACATGCATCTGTACATCCATCTTCATTCTAGCTATTTCTTACTCGGCTGACGATAGCTTAAGCGATAACGTCTCAGACTGAAATGCTACAAATTTTGCTTCCAGTTTCGATCCTAGTTGATGACGTCAAACTTGTATATTGTTTTACTTTTTAAATCAGGATTATATATTGATTACAATATAATATGAAGTAATCGATAGAGAATTGTTTCTTTGATCTATTTATAAATTTCAACTGTCTGTTTAAATATATGTATCTATATATGTATGTACTTATGCATGTATGTAGTTATGTATGTATGTATGTATATTTGTGTGTGTGTGTATATGTATATTGGGGTAGAGAGGGCTCCCGTAAGCCGTGGTGAAGGCAACCTTTCTAGGAGAAGCAAATCTCTGATTTAAAAAACCATAAAGCGGGAGACCAGTACCCGCATTAAGCTGGTCTGCAGTTTAATTTGTTGCTGGCTATCTTGCTCTTGCTTGTTGCTGGATCTCAACATTTTGAACCGAGAGAGAGACTTAGCTGTCGTACAAAGCTAAGACTCTGTAACATCATATTTGTATAGATACTCCCTCAGACATTTGGGCTCATGGATTTTAAATGTCTGAGGGAGTGGCACTCGGCTGACAAGACGTTGCAATCATCATGTATGTATGCATGTATGTATGTATACCTTAAACTTTAGACAGAGGCGACGGGTTTTCACGAGATGTGTATTGTTTTTAAGCTCGACCCTTCGGACGAGAAATACGTAATCATTCGTATAATTAATTCTGGAAATCAAATCCGCTTTTTCGTGTTGCGACCCTCATATAACATGCACGACGTTTTAATCAAGGCGAATTAATGGTTAAATTTTGAAAATTGATGAAGGTATGGTACTTTTCAAATAGTTATGTTTGGGTTTTCCTGGAGGTTTTATGCGGAGCCGAGTGTTGATGTCATACGTATGGTTTTGACGCAGCCTCCCCACTTTTTTTTTACCTAGCGATGCATAGTAAGAGATAAGCTTAAAATAGTAATCGGAATTGGGCATTACTTTTTTTTGACATGACATGGCCTTAGTTAGAAACGCACGCAGAGACTATCACAAAAATGTTATTATTTACCAATCATTAATTTGAGTTACATTCATCTAATTTATAAAACTCACTATGTCTGTCGGTCTGTATGTCTCCATTTTTTCAAACTCTATCTCCCCCGAAACTAAAAGTCGCACCCCGGCGCTAGGGGCCACAATTGATTGGATTTTTAAAGGGAGCGTCCTTTTATAGCTCTTTAACCGGTTAAAATCGTTTTTAATGGGTCAAAAATGAAAAAAAAATCGTTATACATTTTGTACATTCATCTTGATTTATTTTTAATTTTTAATCAGCTCATATGCGTGTCACGTTGGAAAAGTGGTAGCGTCACCAGCTTTGAATGCTATAGTTTTGCTTTCGGTTTGGATTCTAGCTGATGGCATCCAAATATTTTATTTTTCACTTTGGAAACCACGACTCCATAATAATATATACGAAATTAAAATATCATATTTAAGGGTATTTCACGACCGAGCAAAACTGCCCCCCACGCTAGTTGTAATCTAATTTCTAAAACTCAATACGTCTGTCTGTCTGTATTTCTGTCTCCATATTTTCAAACGCTATCTCTCCCGAAACTAAAAATCGCAGTGGCGCTAGGGTTCCTCAAATGATTGAAGTTTTAATGAACCGTTCTTTTATGCGTGATTAGCCGATAAAAATATTTAAGCGGTTAAAAAGGGCTAAAAACCAAATATAAAGTTTCACATTGGTTCGAATACCCTATATATTGACTTTCATGTCTGTAGACCAAAAACCGACAGAGGAGTTTGTAGGCAAAATGCTTTAAGCAAATATATATATATATATATATATATATATATATATATATAATAAATTCCACAGCCAAACAACGTCGCAGCCCACAAAAGCCATGACAGTCAAAGAACCGGAAGTCCAAGACTCGAGTTTCGCTCTCATTTGGGCTCATCAGTTAGACACATCCGAACTCAGGATTCGAAATCCGAGCCTCTTGCATGCAAGGCAAGCACTCTACCAACTGAGCAAACACCCTGCACACAAGAATTTCTATTAACCAACACAGATCAAGCAAACCGCGCCGAAATCCGACTGTGAAATGAACCTACTTCGTCTCAACAAGGGACGCGGTCATCCAACCAGCTAATAACCCCAAGTCAATGTCTCACAAGTAGGAGTTTTAACTCGAAAGGACGATGCCATCCAGCAATGCTAACCAAGCGAGCAACTTATAATAGGATTTTCAGAATGTGAGAGATTGTATATAATAAATTCCACAGCCAAACAACGTCGCATGAGGGCGAAACTCGAGTTTTGGACTTCCGGTTCTTTGACTGTCATGGCTCTTGTGGGCTGCGACGTTGTTTGGCTGTGGAATTTATTATATACAATCTCTCAGATTCTGAAAATCATATATATATATATATATATATATATATATATATATATATATATATATATAGTAGCGTCCAAAACTAAGGGATAAAATTTTAAAACCTAATATTTGTTAGAAATAACAACTGTGAAAAGCTGAAATTTTGACAACTAATAGTCGTTATCATCCATAATAACATACTAAAATTTGAATCATTTGCAAAGGATATAAAAAGAATTATAACAATTATTTATTTATTTTCAAAATAGAAACATCCAAAAGTAAGGAACAAAATTTCTTAATTTCTTTTCTTTAACTGGAAAGAAGTGTATATAAAATAATTTTATAAAAGAAACAGTAGGTTCTCTAGAGTGCAATGTAGAATAACATATATTTTGGGCCAAGTTGCTGCATGGAGGCATGTGAAGCGTCCTCCTGGCGATTTCACGGATTTCGATGACAAAAAATAATATAGGAGTGTGAAATATTCGTTGATCATCATTAAATCACGGGCAACATCGGATCTCCTTGGTAGTGAAAATGGACGCCCATACGCAGTAATCGTCCATCACTGGTTAATGTGTAAATGGTGGTGACCACATGGAAAAATAAATTCTGGAGCAGAAAAGGTCGCTTGTTTTGATAGCGCCACTTCCTTCCTCGTAGCTCTTCAACTTTTCAGAGTTAAAAGTAAATGCATACACTTTTAGAACTGCTATCGAATTTCCCAACACAGAAAAATAAATAACTGGAAGAAAAAATAATATTCGTATTATTTAGATTCTGTTCTCATCTGTAATGTGATTTTTACAACGTTTCGGTCGATGTAACCTCCGACTTTCTTCATGTGTATCTTGTCAGACTCGCGAATATTTCTGTCGAACTCGGGGATTTGGACCGAATTTCGAGCGGAACCCTTTATTTAATCCACGGGAGTAGCGTGTTCTTGTTCCGTCAGCAATGACTGGATAGAAGTCCTAAGTAATTCGTAATTGTATTTTTCGGTCGACTACACTGAAGATCGAGCCTTCAACCTTCAGGAGCACGTCACTTTTTACAATTGATTTTTCCAAGTACTCTAACCACTGCGCCACGGGTCTTTGCAGACGGATGGAACAAGAGCACGCTACCCACGTGAAGTAAATAAAGGGTTCCGCTCGAAATTTCGTTCAAATTTGCAAGTTCGAGAGAAACATTCCTGAGTTCGACAAGATACACCTGAAGAAGGTCGGAGGTTATATCAACCGAAACGTTGTGAAAATCACACTCAATATGAGAACAGTAGTCTGATGAATCCAAATAATACGAATAACCAATCCTCATCTAAAAGATTCAGAAACGTCAGAAAAAGTAATAGTTGATTATTTTCACGTTAAAAAAATCATTTATTTTCAAATATTCATGATAGAATTTATATATCTTTTGTTCGTGGTTATAAATGTTTTTAAACAATGAAAAATAGTTTTTTTCTTTGTTTCCTTTTCTTTTCCAGAGTGTTTGTTCTCTTTTACAAAATGTATTATGTTTTTTCAGCATTATTTTAACAAAACCCTCATCTCTCAGCGCATCTATACAAAATCTTTAGAGATGCCTAGATTTGAAGATTTTATTAAATCAATTCATATCAATTCAGGAGATTCGTAGAATGAATTATTCATTAACTTTTGCTTCGTGTTCCAATTTATGTTTTACAACACATTTTCATTACAAATATAGTTCTTTTACAATTGGATTAGTATCTATAAATAATAATCAACAAAACATATTTCCTAACTGCGTATGAAAGCAAATTGTAAACGTTATTTATTTAAACCAAGTCTACATTCGCAGTCGACTGCGCTTATTTGAAAATGCTATTCGCAGCCGACTTGTTTTTCTTTTAAACTAGTTTGGTTGCCTAGCGTTGCCCGGGTGTTTGGAGGTGTGTGTGTTGAGCAAAAAAAAAAAAAAAACAATTGTAGTAGGCAGGCAAGAACCCGTGACACGAAGGCGGAAAAGAAAGTGTAGGTGTGTGTAAGGGTGTTGGTTCAGGAAAAAAAAAGAAGAAAATTCGAGCGCAAAAAAGGAGTAGTAAGCAGACTCGAACCCGTAACGTGCCAGGCGAAAAAAAGATGAAAAAAAAAAAAAAAACGATATGCCTACCATGGTTGTGACGTCATGTGTGGTCGATATAACGCCTTTTATGCGACTTCGTGGGCACGAGGGTTGAATGACTTTAAAAAAAAAACCCGACCCTCTCTGAAGGAAACTACCCAATTGAGGGTGAAGGAATTAATGTTTTTAGCCAATTTTTCGGTATTGGTCGTCCGAAGGGTCGAGCTTCAAAATGATACCGATTTCGTGGAAATCCGTCGCCACTGTCGAAAGTTTTAAGCACACATACATACATACATACATACATACATACATACATACATACAATTAAACACACAGGTGAGATTTATATTATAGATATTACTAGCAGGGAGACACGACCGTATCCGGGATTAAATGATGATCAACGAATGTTTAACACTTCTATATCTTTATTGTCATCGAAATAAGTGAAATCGCCCATTTTTCAATGACATCGATTGATTACCTGCTCTAGGTGTGAACCCGGGAGAAATCTACACATGCCTCTCACAGTGACTTAGTCCATAATACAATTTAGTCTTTTTTGCAGTGTAGAGAACACGTTAGTGATTTTATGAAATTATATGAAAATATATATATAATTTAGGGCAGGTCGATTTTGCAACTGTAAACAGGTTAATAGATGGAAAGTTGCGAAATAACACCCTAAATCACTTGACAAAATTTCTTTTTCCAAAGTTTTGTATTTTTTTTTTTGCGAAATTGAATTTTAAGACATCAATATTTGTAATCTTAGTCGTAATTTCGGTGACACCGGAAATATGTATCCATAAAATTAAATCCGAGATTAAACTAGAGTAAAATAATAAAATCGATTAAAGAATTTTTTTTTTAAAGTTTATTATTTATTTTCATATTAATTTAAATAAAATGACCCAAAACAAAAATAAAATATATTAAAATATATAGTTTAAAATAAAAATGACGACTTAGTAAAAGAAGTTTTATTTATTGGATAATTTTTCGACTTTCACCGGTAGTATTTATCTGCCCCTTGTTTACATTTTTTTAGCCTTCGAATTCACACGAATTAATTTAAAAAATTAAACATACTTTTAAAATAGTTCATTTAACAAATTAAACATACCATTAAAATATTTAATTTAACAAATTAAACATACTATTAAAATATTTAAACTTTTTATAATTATTGTCATTTATTTATATTTCAAAATTCAGTGTTTTTTTTTAAGGCTGGTTTTGGTTTACGAATTAGTTTTTGAACTAAACTGTATTGATTGGTAAGTAAAACATTTTTTTAAAATAAATTTTGAAATTTATTTCCAATTTAAAAAAATATTTTCGTGTGATATCTGATAATATTATATATATATGTGTTAGTGTTGTGCCGATGAATCGGAATCGGAATCGGGAATCGGTTAAATCGGTAATTTTCGGGGAATCGGAATCGGCATCGGAATCGGAAAAATTTGTGTATAATTTCCGATTCCAAAATCGATTCTTTGAATATTTTTCAAAAGTTAATTTTCAATTGCTTGTACCGATTATAAATATTTATTTCTTTTAAACTATTAGTAAAACTAAACTCTATAGATCTACGTACTCGTTATAGAATGAAGTTCTCATAACAAAATCACGTAATTTCATTAAATAGTTTTTGTTTTACGCTCCCTTGACTAATTATCGCAGTTTTTTTAGGAAAATTCCGAATTTCCCAAATCGTTTTTACGGCATAAAATAAAAACTATTTGATGAAATTACGTGATTTTTTTATGAGAACTTCATTCCATAACGAGTACATAGAATATATATTTTTTTTATTTTTCGTTTTTTAACATAGTGTAAACTGCACAAGCACCCTTTTTTAATACGTGAAGACAGTTTAGAGCTTCATCCTAGATCTAAAAATAATTTGGTTTTTAGTGGGTTTACAAATATCGTCCAAAAGTAGAATTTCAATGTAAATATAATTTCTTTTTCAATCTGAAAAATTTCTAAATGTTTTCTCTTTATCTATTTTATCCAGACTTTGATAAATTCATTGTGAGATATTCATGTATATTTTTAACTTTTCCAAACCCGAGAAAAATGCGACGGTGTCAGACAATGTGGCTCCAGGAAAATAAAATAAAACTCTATTCGTTTGAAATCTTTTCATATTAAACTCCTTGAGAAATTTGGCAAGTGGGCGTGAAAAAGTATTGTTGTCGAAACCAACGGCATCGAAGCTGTTAATTACCCCATAATACTTTCAACTCAACTTTTGAGTGAGATTGGCGGGCTTCAGCGAGACCTCCGTGATCTCACGGAGGCCTCGGCTTCAGACGGCATTGGCGCCGTCGTAGCAATCCTTAAGTATAAACATAAACAATACCGGCAGAATCAAAGAAAATCACACTGGAAGCATATTTCAAATTAAATCAAAGGCCAAGCCTTTTCACAATTTTGCCCATTCCTTGTTGGTCCCCCCGATTTATCGGAGAGGGACTATAGTTTTCAGTGGCGTTCGTCCGTTCGTCCGTTCGTTCGTCCGTTCGTCCGGATGATTCCCGGATAACCGTCCATTACTTTTTTCTGAAATTTTGCCACAAGTTGTACTCCAATACATAGATGTGCACAACATCGAGTTTTTTTTAAAGAAAACTCTCGTTGCTCCCCCAGGGGCTGAAATGGCAAAAATTACACTTTTGGCCCCATAACTTTTTTCCCGTCCATTAGATTTTACTGAAACTTGTCCAAAATGTGAAGGCAATTGTTGCTAATGTAAATTCAGTATCGCTGACCCTGGCAAAACTCTGGTTTGCGCCCCCCGGGAACTTTTAGGGTTAAAAACCACCCTTTTTTTAGGCTCTTTTTTTCATATTTGTCTAAAATGTGATTATGTATCTCTATTTAGTGTTTTTTTATGGTGCTGAACTCAAATTTACATGTCTTAAGGCCTGAAACATAGCCGTTTGTCCATTTTTACAAGTAATCAGCTCCCCCATGGGGGCAAAAGAGGTAAAAAAAAATACCTCAAAATGACTCTAAATAGACAAAATTGACATATTTTTCAGAATAACTTTTCATCCATTCATTAGATTTTTCTGAAACTTGGCAAAACCATGGGCATACCTGATATACACCTGATGGAAGTATCACTGACCCTGGGAAAAATCAGAGTCACAAGCCCTGGAGGTTTTAGGGCTAATATTGGATGTGGAGCAAAAGTTGAACTTAGTCATTTTTCTGAAAACTTTTGAAAATTTTTTTTTCACTAAAAATTGTTTTTTTATCAGTTATGTATCACTTTTTTTATCACTTTATTCGATCCCCCCCTCCTCACATAGAGGGGGACCATGCATGCACGGCTTGTTATATTTGTCAATACCGATTGCCGAGTGAGGGAGCAGAAAACATACCGACAAAACCCAACACTTTTATATTCTACTTTTCATTTAATTAGCAATAATGTTTGATATTATTTTTCTGGGCAAAATATTTCTTTAATTTTAGACAATTCTTTCGCTACTTTGAAAATAAACTGCATTCTTCTAAAGGTTACCTAGCAAATTTTCGCAAAGTTTCAATTTTTGTTTTGTTTATTTTACGCATATAAAATAAGTTTAGATCTTCTTTAGTTTTACTAATAGTTTAAAAGAAAGAAATATTTATAATCGGTACAAACAATTGAAAATTAACTTTTTAAAAATATTAAAAGAATCGATTTGGGAATCGGAAATTAGGCACAAATTTTTCCGATTCCAATACCGATTCCGATACCCCCAAAATTACCGATTTATCCGATTCCCGATTCCGATTAATCGACACAACACTAATATAAAACGATTAGGAATTTAAAATAGACGGTCAGTTTCAAAAATAAATATAACGTAACATGAGCTGTAGTTTGTTACCAATTTTAAATTATGTGCGCTTATTGGGGATAGGGTGTCTACTTTTTAAGCGATTACACATGGTTTTACAACGTTGCAAACCGAACTTAATTTAGTGGGAAACACTTTAGTTAATATCCATAAAGAATTAGGATGGCCAGAAATGATGATCATTTTACGTTAAATTTATATTCGAAACTGATCTTACACTCTAAATTCTAAATGATCGCTTTTCTTTCCGCCAATTAAAAAATGTTCTAACACGTAATCTATAAAAGTAATATTTCATTTTGGAATAGGGATTTAGCTGCGAGAGAAAGCACAGAAAGCTCACGCAATCTCACGTTAAAAATGGTTTTCATAATAGTAATATTATTATTTAGAAATTCGTTCGTAACAATGAGATGTGGCTTTGCTAAGTGGCGTTGTTAAATATATTGTTCTTACATCGTTTTCTTATTTTGCCTACCAATCTTCGAATATTTTCCACTATTCATGTAAGTAGCATGTTATACAGTAAATACGAACTGGTACAATATAGCTTTGTTTTAAAATCAAAATAAATGTTTTGTTGTGTTACAATTTTTAATCAATTACAAGGCAAACATTTGAGATAAAATATACGCGGACATTAACCAGGGGTTTATGTAATAATTTGAAAATTTACGAAAAAACAAACAAAAAAATCTCTAATTAAATATGTATAAATTTTACAAGAATCGGAATCGGAATCGGGAATCGGATCGGAATCGGAAATTTTGAACGGAATCGGAATCGGAATCGGAATCGGGAAAAATTTTGGCATCGTCCCATCACTAATATGTGTGTGTGTGTGTGTGATTCTTTTTACAGATATTTTAATTTTAAAAAATGGTTGGAAAAAACACTGGAGTTTCCACTCGAAGTAAAGGAGCAATAAAATTTTCAGGTTTGCCATCAGCTTGGGATAAAACAGAGCCACCAACCTTTAGACAAATAATTCAATATAGCTATTTTTTTTTAATGAACATTTATCCCCACCTTTCTTGTTATGGTATTTCGAAATTAACAGCAAATGGCGTGATAGATATTTGGAAGGCTGTCAACCCTCGTTTACCTTTGTTAAATGAAAATAGTGTTGTCGTCAAGGTGAATATTTTATGCTTCCAGAAGGCAAAACAAATAAATAGGAAACATTTACCTGCTGCCCAAACAAAATTCTGGAAGGAAAAAATAGATACATTGTTTGATATTTCATCATGTTCGTGCAAGCTTCCCATATTTAGCTGTGACAATATTAATGTCAAATGCGACAAAGAAAATTGCCAGACCAAGCACACCATCTGCACTTATCCCCTGAAGCAGAAAGTAAGTGATTTTCTATTTTTATTTTTGAATTTATTATGAAAGGGATAACTTAATGTCTAAATTATGTAAATTTTGAGAAAAAAACATTTCTACAGTTAAATCAAAACGCAGATTCCATGAACAAAGCTTCTTTCTTAGAACTGCACGCCTGTGGAACTCTGTTCCGTCTGCCTGCTTCCATCCGGACTACAACTTGGTTGTCTTCAAGTCCAATGTTAACAAATTCCTAATGAACCGCCCCCTTAAGTAAACATTTCAGCAAATCTCCTCACTAACGTAATGTACTTGCAATAACCCTTATCCCTGAGTGGCTTCCGGGCCTTGATAATTGGTGATCACTGTGTAAAAAAAATAAATAAAAAAATAAATAAATATTTAAATCAATTTTTTCATTTTATTTTACATGTAAAATATTTTTAATTTAATATGTTAAACTGTACTTTTAATCTCAGTAAATTTCATTTTAATGTGATATCCCAGGTTCCTATGGAAGACCAAGAATATTTAAAATACCAAAGGAATAAAATAGGGCCCAAGGGCACATTCCAACTTGGTTTAATAGATAAAACCGCAATAAAAAAGTAAAAGAAAAGGAGAAAGAGTAAACCAACAAAAAACATCTTCCATAGCATCAACATCATCTATTTAAGATCATGTTTCTCCAAGTAGATCTCTAAGTCATTCATCTTCTTCACGTGATGAAGCAGATTACATATAGCCAGATAGTCCTCTAAAGTGCCCTAAAACCTTACAAAAATTTCAAGATTTGCTCTTGAATTAGTCAGGGGTGATATATCCTCTAATCTTGGAGCCAGTTTTGGCAATGCCCTGCTCTTGGATTTGAGGGCCATGGGCCTTCTTATCCCTAATAAAGATATAAAGAATATCTATATGGATAAATGTAAAATTGATAGGGCAAAAGCTAAAGTAAACGCAGATGCCTATCAAAACCACAGCAAAAATATGGAAAATCTTCTTTGTATAGGTGTTGATGGGAGGACAGACAAAGATACACTGCTCTACAAAGAATCAGTGGATGTAAATGGATTTCAAATTGTGAAAATAACCAAAGCATCTGCACGTCACCTCAAAATAACAAAAGAAACAGCAAATTAGTGTCTATATTTGAATCAAGGAATTCTTCCGGATACTGGAGCAACTAGTAACGTTCTTGCAGAGCAAGTGGCTGATGTTTTAGAGGAATTCAAAAGTTTAAGCACCATTAAGGCTGTCCTTGTTAACAACACAAATGCGAACACAGGCTGTGAAGGTTTCCTGGTTACACTTTTAGAAAAAAAAAAAAATTAAAAAAATCTTCATACTATTGGTTGCTCCTTGCACCAGAATGAACTTCCATTTAGGGCTTTGTTCAAACATTTAGATGGCACCACAAAAAGCCCCACAACATTCAGTGGTCTATTGGGTAAATTATGTGCAAAACATTGCCATAATTTACCACAAATAGCATTTTCCGCTGTTGGGAATCCCTTGGAGTGTTAATTTGAAGACAAGGATAGCCTAAGTAGTGATCAAAGACTGCTCTACGAGTATACAGTTGTGATTTCAAGAGGTAAGGTAGATCCTAGATTTGCATCCTGGAAAATTGGGCCATTGAACCAGGCTAGATGGTCAACGTTGGCCATCAGGCTCATGTGCCTATGGACTCGTGGGACATATCCAAATAATCTTTCAACCAAATTGCATAGTTCGATCAATTTTATTGTAAATGTATATGCGATTTGTTGGTTTGATATTAAAAAATAACGAATTCCACCATCAACAAACGTACATTTATAATATGATTCATAGAATACAAAAACAACCAACTGAGATTAAAAAAAATACACTTACATTCAGTATAATGCTTTTGCATTACTGCCAGAAAATATTTTATTTTCTATGGTAAAATCAGATGAACTTGAAGTAAGAGAAAAGGGAATAAAAAGAATTTTGACCATTAGGTAAGTTAATATTTCTTCATACAAAACTTGTTGAATTACTTATATCAATTTATTGTGACATTTTAAAGATTACATTTAATTTCACCAAATCTTATTAAAGCAGTATAAATTGCATTTAAAGATTAAACTCAAATTATTTTTTATATTGTTTCAGGAGAGGGGAGCCAGGCAAGAAAAGACTTAAAAAGATCCCGATGATCAACTTTAAGTCTCTATACTGGACAAATTTAATAGATTTGTTCGTAAATGGAGTCTGTGAGCCATCACTTACATGTAATTTGAAGACAAAAAACCGTTTTCTGACAGTGAATTAGAGAGTTCATTATTAACAGGCGAAAAGCTTGACTTGCCAGATTTCTCTTCACATTCCCAAAGTGTTGAATGAGCAGTTAAGTTGGTGACAGAGGCTTCTAAATGTGTATACGGCTTTGAAGCAAGGCACCGGCACAGACTTGAAAAAGTTTTGTTTTTCATCGAAGGGCTCTTATTTAGAAAACTTAAATTCTGTATATTAAAAATAAATAATTATTTTTCCATAATTTCTTGTTGTATTTTCATATCAGGAATATACATTCAACAATTTCTGTTTAAATAATAGCATTTCAAACTCGGCGCAGTTAAGTTGGGTGGGGGAGCTTAAATTTCAATTTGAATTTTTTTAGTAATTTTGTTTAAAATTATATTTCCATCAGATAAAATAAGATTTCCTGACTTAAAGGCTGAAATTATTTAGTTTTGGCATCAATATTTAGGCTAAATCCACCCAAATCGAGGATTTTTCCGCCTGTGTTTATTTAAAATTTTTATGTCAAATTCGCAAAAAACCGTTGAATCTAATTTTTCGTATGAGTATTCAATAGGTATAGGCACAACTTTCGGTCCATTAAGGTTTTTGATTTTTAGAAAAAAGTAAAAAATCAACCTACCCTAATATATATATATATATATATATATATATATCCACACACACACACACACACACACACACACACACACACACACACACATATATATATATATATATATATAAATTTATAAAATATATATGGCGATTAAGCTACACTGAATATTTGGCGTTTCATCCACTCTAGGACTCCTCAGGCTTATGCGCATAAGCCTGAGTAGTCCTAGAGTGGATGAAACGCCGAATATTCAGTGTAGCTTAATCGCCATATATATTTTATAAATTACTAACTAGCTCTACCTACGTATTGAGCACTTTTGAAGTAAATACTTAAAGTTTACGCATAAATCTATACTTTCGTATATTAATTTTATGTGAGTAAATTAAGTAGTTACACACACACACACAGACACACATATATACATATATATATATATATAATGGTTTGAATTAACAACTGTAATAATATCTATCATTCAAACACTACCGTGTTTGAATATATGGTTAAGTGGCAGTTTTAGTCATTTAGAACTGCTTTAAAGCTTCACTGTTCACTAATTTTCTTCTCAGCTATATTGAGAATTTTTTTTCAATTTTCGTTCAGCAAAACAAACGTCATGATGAATTTACTGGTGTTCAATATCGTACAAAAACTTAAGGAGGTGAGCGACGTTTTTTTATGACTGGTTCCCATAGCAAACATGTCACTGCAGCGACTTGTGTTGCTGCTAATTCACCGCTCTTGCGAAAAGAGAAGTAACAAGTGAAACAGAGAATAAAAGCAGACGAGTGTCGTACACTGCTTTACATATGTGTATGTCATGTTTATGAAAAAAAAAAAGCCTGAAATTAAACAAAGACAGGCGAATTTACTGGAAGCCTTTAAAAATCAGGGATTACGATAGAAAAATGCGAGCATAAAAAGTAATATGGTGAAGCTTAAACATAGAAAAGAAAAGGACAAAATATTCTTGTAAATAAATATAATAAATTTATAACTTAAAATATTGCAGCATTAAGAATTGCCACTTGACCTAATTATGGCCATATTTATTTTACCATTCAAATAGTTTACATTAGTGTAATTCATGCTCATTTCGGCTGCGAATATCATCTTTATCGTTGATTGTTTTTGTTTTACGGCATATCGACACTTTTCAGGTTAATGCTGAATCCAGTGATTTTGAAGAAAAAGTTTTTTAAATAGAATATATATATATATATATTTTTTTTTTTAAAGTCAGTTTCTATTCAACCCATAGTTGGGACCGTAACAGCTATTACCACTCTGGGTCAGAGTGGACCTGGGAGCAATGGCAATTAAAGGGTTGGCTCCACACTCCCCAAAGCCCGCAAGCTGGGGCCTCACCATTGGATATAGTTTAAGATAATATCCAGGACCATCTTTATAGTTGAACGGTGAACGGACGCCATTGTTTGTTTGCTTGAATCAATTATTATAATAAACCTCTATTCCTGTGTGTTTGTTCACAATTTAATTAACAAGTACAAATGCTAAACTGTTTCACAAATAAATTTTCATACTCAAAGCGGACTTATGTACACTTTCATTCCAGTCAGATTTGTATATATAGTATTTATTTAAAAGAAATCTGCATTGAATGACGTCTACATTTGCATATTAGATTAAAGAAAATCTATTTTAATGATAAGCTTGATGTTATAAATTGCTTGTTGTAATAGAATCGTTTTAATTGTTCTATTTAGAAATATTATTTAAAGTTGATTTAGTTGATTTAGTTGATAAGTTTAATGTATATATAGCAAAATGTAGTAGACAAAAATCAGGAACAAAGATAGGAAATAGTCAGTTTCGCCCTGCACCGCCCACCTCTAGAAGAGAGGGATTTCTTGGGTGTAATGACCGTCGTCGAGAAAAAAGAAGCAGACAGAAGGAAAAAAAAAAGGCAGAAGAAAACTAGCTTCTCACAGACTCGTGGTTCGTCACAAATAACAATCCAACCACCAGAACCACCTACGCACAATCTGCAAAAACACTGGCTGGCTGCTTCCCATCGTCCTGCCTTTATAGCATCCAGGAATTATATATTTGCATAATCGCACGAGAGCACACGCGATTTTGCGAGCATTGCATGGGGCTAACAATAAAAACCCATGGACGCCATCTTGGAACTCTCTTCCGCTCGGCCCGTAATATAAAAAACAGACGTATCCGAGGTAAGCTCTTTATTTCCCCCCATTCCGGTTATTGCCAATTCCGCTACATGATATTTAATGTATTTTTATTATAAATAGCTGACAACAATTGCTTTTAAAACCGGAAGTAAGCTTATTTATTTAATCAATTAGAGTAATTTCCCATTTAAACTTTTGATTTTCATGGTTGCATTTTATGCTTCTCTAAATCCAACATGATATCACTTTTCGTAACAAGTTAAGATATTCGGGGTATCTTAAATAATATGTGACTAAACCACCGCCTGACAATATGTTTTAACCGGGCAACGCCGGGTAATGCAGCTAGTTTTCAAATAAGTGCAGCTAAATGCAAATATAAACGGCCTAATCAAATTATTACAAACTAAAATGCTATAATACATTATATTAAAAAAAAAAACCCAGACAAACTACTAATCGATATTCAAATGATTTAGTAATTGTATTTCTCTTCTTCGATCAGAGATTGAATTCCCTTCTGAAATAACATATTCCAGTTATGATTCGTAATGCAATTTTTTACAATCAGACGGTTTGAATAATACATACGGTTCGGCCATATGTGAAAACCTGATAAATAGCCGTGTTTGTGCGTTCATATTCAGTGTTGACTTGTTCTCCACTCTCAGAAAGTCACACTCATTATTTAATTTGAAATCGTAGAAACCATTTATATTAATTCCTTTTTTTATAAACAAAAAGAAAATCTTTTAGAACTAAATGGGATATCTATTTGATTCTTTCCCTACTTAAACGGCCTCCCTCGTTTTTTTTTGTGTCCCCCGCCATAGTTCCATTTCATATTATTGTTCTTTTTTATCGTAATTATACCTCGATTTAGCTCTGTTGAATGAGGTGCGGAAACGGTCACCTGGCTCTGTCACATTTGGTCCCCCGACAAAAGGAGAGTTGACCTGTAAATTCACCCTTGTCCGTTCGTCAGTCCGCACTTTTCTCAATAACTACGCTTTGTAAGTTTTTGACATTTTGCACAAACATTACACATGATATGAGCAAAAAAGTAATAGAACGGGGTTTCCGGGAAAACTCCGGTTGCACCCCATCCCCCAAAGCTAGAGGTGACTTTCTGGTTAAAATGGCTACAGTTGACACCTTTGTGTTTATTAAAAAAAAAATGATCCATGGATTTTTATAAAACTTTCTGAAAAGTTGTAACTAACTGATTTCTTATAATTTTGCTTGTCTATAACTCTTGGGTGTATCCCAGGGGCTCTTTTAGGGCTAATAAAAACACTCCATTTTTAAGACTATTTTACCATATTTGTCCAAAATTTTCTGACTATGTCTATTAAACAGTTTTGCATGGTGCTGAACTCAAAATTAAATATGTTAAGGCCTTGGGGACTTTTGGGGCTTAAGGTGGGGGTAAATAATGGACTTAGTCATTTCTTTTTTTGCATGGTGCAAAAATCAAATTTACATAAATTAAGGCCTAAAACTGCACCATTTGTTCATATTCACCAGGATTTTACGCCCCCTTTTTATGCCTCGTTCACTGTGCACTCACGGGGGTCCATACATGCTTTACTTGGTATTTTTTTTATTCATTATGGAAAAATTTGGTCTTTATTTAGCTATTATAAAATGTTGTACCCCCAAAAGATGTTCGAATTTTAAGATTATATTTCTACGTTTGCCTGGTGAGCGTCCCGTATCCCTGTGAAAGGTTTCACCGGAGAATACATCTGAAAATTGTAGCACCACCGTCTTAAACTCGAATGTAAAGAATACTTACAAAATTACGTACCTATGAGAAACCAAACTAAGTTCATTCAATCAGTCGGTCGGTTGTTTCTTATTTCCGTTTGAAATAGGATTTGCAACTATTGGATCAGAGCGAGTATGAGCGCATGTGAAAATATCAGCAGCAGAGATAAGATAACTGACTTGCAAGGATATTAGCAACAGTAGCCGAAAAAAGTACATATGCCAGTTAGAAAATATGTGCGAGTTGGCGTGATAAGAAAAAGGGAAAAATGAATACCACGTGGTCGAGAGAAGAAAAGGTTGACACCGATGGAGACGGGCGTGTAAAGGCGAGAATGGGCTGGATGTGCCGAGCGTGCGGTCGGAAGAAACACTCAACCAAGTGAAATAGACATATAAAAGCTGAGTCGGATTTATATAACTTTGTTTAATTTTCCTTTTCGACAGTGCCGGACGGCGTGGGGGGGAGTCTGAGGGATGTTTGAATTGTAACGAACACGGTTCGAGCATAAAGACTACGTTAAATATAATTATTTTGAATGCAAGGATTCGGCCTTTTATTATAAAAGGGTCGTGGACTATATAAAAGGTTAGATTAACTTCGGTTCTCACAAATAATCTTGTAAAAAGTGATTGAGCATAAAAGAGACACAATGAGTCATATGACTAGGAAATAGTTGTGATAACTAAGTTAGTCAAAAATTTTAAAGAAAAGGTTATACTTCCCCCCCAAAAAAAACTATTAAGGTTTTTGCGTAAAAATCAATCAAACGAGCAAGGAGAGATATAATTTTTATCATTGATAGGATGGAAAGATGGAATCGCGGGTTGATGTAAGGAAATAAGAAAAAAGCTGTGCAAAAAAAAACTCACAATACATACATGCATACATAACTTGAATGCCTACTAGACACTATCCTCGAGTGTTTAAGGACTCTCTGTACAGGGGTTTGTCAGAACAACCTGGCATGAGGATACTTTTTCTATAGAAGTAAACCTTGGCCAAATATTCAAAATCACATAGTATTTGCTGCCCAAATAAGATCTCCTCACTATGGCTAACCCACATTAGCTTTTCCGAGGAAGGTGCACCTTCTCCAAGTGATGTTGCTTCAAGTAATAGCACAAAGCTGGATACTCCACCAGACTAGATAAATTCTTGTCCTGGAATTCAGTAAGGCCAAGAGACCAAAATAAAAGATATACTACAACGTAGAAAAATGGTTAATTGGGGAGAGGAAAATTATGTTCTCAATTTCTTTACTAACTCAGTGCTTGAGAAATAAAGAACTTAAATGAAACATTCGAATATCTATGTAACTCATATAGATTTCGAGTGTTAACCCCGAGTTGTGGCCCCTTGATCTCTGAGAACTTCGACTGAAGTAAAATAAAACAAAAAGTGAAATATATATATATATATAATTATTTTTTTTACTATAATAATTATTAAATAAATTAAATATATTATATATATAAATATAATATATATATATATATATATATATATATATATATATATATATAAATGTTTCTTTGGGCACAATTAATTATAACATGTGTTATGAATACTTTCAAGAAGCAATAAACTGGCTTTGGTACTAAAACAAAAACAACTCGTTTCAGTTTGGTTAATTTACAGAGCAAAGATCAACTAATATCAATATGCAAACTCTTATTTGGTTTTGCAATGATTTGACTGGCTTTATAAAATATTTTTAACATTTGAAACTGTATCCTTGCACGACCAAGCCGAAACACTTTAACACTGCTTCAAGGAAATTTTTGAAAAAACAAAACAAAAATAAAACAAAAAAAAACATACATCCTCGCTATTTAAACAGTTCACAGAGTTTCCCCTTGCAACGTATAAAAACGTTTAAATATCTGAAAGAATACGTTAGAAATTCTTTATTTTTATAAATGAAAATAAGAAAGAAAATAAAAGAAAAAGAATTTCTGACGAAAAAAGTATAAAATGGCAATATCAAACAGGCTATACACTTGGACATTTTTACTTCAATTATTCAAGATTTATTAGGTGATTTTTTTCTTAGTTTTCTTTTCTTGTTTTCTTTTATTACCTCGAGCAGGTTTAATTTAATATTTGTAAAGAATGTTTTGGAAGGAAAGATATGTAACAGAGCAGCGCGTATGAGCTCGTGGAAAAATATCAGCAGCAGCTTTAAGATAGCTGGTTTAAAAAAAAGAGTTACCACTTATCAAGGCCCGGAGGCCACTCGAGGATAACGGTTAATGGGTATACATAAGTAGTGGAAATTTTGTATATTGGATTACTTAGTGGAATGGCTCATCAACAACTTGTTTGCGTTGAAGTTGGAGACAATCAAGTTGTAGACAGCTGGAAAGCAGGCAATCGGAAGAGAGTTACAGGGACGTGCAGTTCTAAGAAAGAAGCTTTGTTCATGGAATCTACGTTTAGGTTTAGGCACAGATAAAGAGTGTGGGAAATTATTGATAGTGGTTTTGGCTAGGCGAGTTTTTGTGGTGAAAGTTTGACGAGGAAGGACATAGATAGAAAGATTGCGAGGATATTAGCAGCAGTGGCGGAAAAAAGGCACGTATGCTAATTTGTATACGTGCAGAAGGGTGCGCGAGCGGGCGTGACAAGAAAAAGTAAAAAAGGACATCACCTGGTTGAAAGAATAAAAAAAATCGACGCCGAAGGTGACGGGTGTATATAGTGAAGACGAGAAAGATTTTCTGGTCAGCGTGTGGTCGGAAGAAACACAAACACTAATCACGTGAAAAGAACATGTGGAAGCGACAGACTTAAGTTGGCGTCAAGACGGGGAGGAAGAAAATCTGTAATAAATGACACGTTAAAAAAGAAAGAAAATAGTTTTTCTTTTTCGATGGTGCTAGATGGCGTGAGGGTCAGAGAGAAGTTTGAACTGCAACGAACACATTCGATCGTAACGGCTACGTTACAGTATATTTTTCCGGCATGTATAAGATATTTATTTGGGTTGGTGCATCTGTTACTAGTCTCTCATTCCTAGACAAGGTTCAAAAGAGAGTCGCCAACCTGATAGGTCTTGAACTGTCATCTAAGCTTCAGCCTCTGTCCCATGGACGAAATGTAGCATCCCTCTGCCTGTTCTACAAGTACTTTTACGGTGAATGCTCCAACGATTTGCAAGCACTTGTACCCCCTCGACGTAAATACCCCCGACAAACCCGCAAGCAGCTAAATCCCACTCCTTCACAGTTGAGATCCCTAGATGTAAGAGAGGCTTATACTCCAGTAGTTTTTTCTCCAGAACCGCTAGACTTTGGAATTCCCTTCCGGGTTCCTGCTTCCACAGCTGTACTGACATGCAGAAGTTCAAGTGTAACGTGAACCGACATCTTGCTGGCCAACTCCCAACATAGTACCCCTGTAGCTTATGTCACTGATAGTAGCCCACTGCATTAAAGTGGCAATGTGCCTTGTTTGGGGTAGAAATGTAAAAAAAAAAAAAAAAAAAAAAAAAAAATGAAAAAAAAAAGATAAATACATTAAAAGATTTAGAGAAAATAATGAATATCAATTCACAACATTAGTGGCATGTGATATAAATTATTCATACATTTTTGCATTCCTATTAATCTGTTTGTTTTTTGTTTTCATAAACCAGCTTCTAAACCGTCTGGTGTCTTTAACTATTTGGAATGATATTCATAACAGAAATTGTTTGTTCATCAACATAGCAGATCTTCTGCGTATGGAATTTTATCCATTAATTTTACCCATTCAAAATGAATAAATCCGCAAAGTAATAAGACATTATATTCAAAATCGATTGCTAGTCAAATGATTTTGTAATTGTATTTCTATTTTGAGCTGATGTTTTGTTTTCTATCAAGTTTATCTTTATTACCTCCATTGATGACATGCATGCGATGTCTTGATAGATTATTTAGCGGTAGAAAATATGTAAGCTCTCATCATTATCAATGCTATTATTATTTATATTTATTTATTCATTTATTTATTGGTAGAATCGAAGAAATGAGAAAAGAATTAAATGGTAGTTAACAGGCGGGAAATAACACTCCAAATGAAAAAAATGCAAGGAAGCTCTGGAGTGGGATTTGGTCCGTGGAAGGGCGATATAATAAGACGGCTAGCTGTTTGGGAGAGGTCAGAGGAAGGCCATCAGAAATGCAGCAGATGAAGATTTATTTATTATTAATATTATTATTACTATTATTATTATTATTATTATTATTATCATTATAATTATTATTATTATTATTATTATTATTATTATTATTATTATTATTATTATTATCTTTGAATACAGCCTGTGGTGTTCACTAGAACCTGAGTTACAACAAGTCTCCCAAGATTTTTTCAGTATCCCCACCTCTTTCGATAACATCTGCAACTAAATTTGCATTATCGCAACAGCTGTTTGCCATTGATTTCTCATTGGTTGTGGGTATTGGCCTTCACTGGAATTTGAGTGGCAATACGTCTCCCCAAGGTCCCAGTTCTTTTCGCACCTATACTGTAGGGCAGTTCGATTTTGGAACCTCGGTGAGGCAATGGTGATGATAGTTGGGGTTTGGGATGGAAAAGACCTACACGAAATATTCTTTTCAAAATCGTTATCTTTGCTTGAGGAAATGACTTTAAACCTTAAAAAATTGAAGCTATTAAAAGTTTTCCGGTGAATTATCAAGAACGTCCCGTCATCAAAACAATCCGTACTGTTAAGAAAATGGAATTATATGTTTTAAACTACATTTTAAAATAAAACGAGTAAGGATAATGAATTAATAAAATAAATATTAAGTGTAAAGGCAAAATTATGTCTTTTTAAATAATAGCAACCAAAGTTCGTTTTTTCATTTCAGGAACTCTTTTTGGGTGGGAACATTTTAGATTTCACCGTTGCAAAACACGCTCGTTATTGATATTGAAAATTAAAGTTTGTTTATTATTTAATTTGAAAACATTATGATTTTTAGGCTAAATTATTTTGAAAGGAAACACGAAAACACTACATATTTCAAGTGTCTACAGTTAGTTTAAACTTATTTGTTTTATTTTTTTAAATTTGTTTTTCTATATAGTTGGTGCAAAAATGTCATTTTTTGGACGTTCAAACGAACGCCAAAAAAAAAAAACATTATTTTTTCAGCAACCTAATATTTCATATCAAATTCTATTTTAATTTTTTATTAAAATATGGTAATACTCGAGTTTTATGTTTTAAAAAAATAGCCCATACAATTTTATTCTACACATTTTTTACGAAACATAACGACGTAAATTTTCAAGTTTTTTCTACTTAATAAAAAATACTTTGCAGAAAATTAATGGCAAATTTTATTCCTTTTATTTTTAGGGAGTAAATTTTTAAGCAGTTTTTTTCTTCTAGAGTGAGTAAGGAAAATGCTTTAAAGGTTTTTCGGTACTTTTGAATCTATGTTAATGTGCTAAAATAACTTTATTATTTAGAAAGCCATTCTTAACATGGGGAGGATGGGACGTTGTGTTATAACTAATCTGTACTTTCATCTTACAATTTAATAAACAAAAATACCATAAAAATTACATTTAACTTGAAAATACTATTAAAAAGAGCATGGCAACATAGATACACAAGCACTGGTTTTTCAAACTCTAACCACTCGTTTAAAACAGCACAGCTACAGCAAGAATTAATCTCTTTATGAATAAATTTATGTTATCGAAGGAGGAGCTAAAATCTGCTAAAAATGTCTAAACTAAACACTACTATGCCTCTGATTTGGTTTGTCCCTCTCTCTTCAATACATCTAATTCAACTCTACAAAGTTTTTCATTATTTTTTATAACTAGCACTTATTTTTTTTACATATGAAACTGGAAGATAGCCTAAAGCAGTTTCCTTCAGTTATAATCCATTTATTTATTTTACTTTTCAGATTAGAATGTTAGTAAAAACACAACGTTCAGTTTTAATCCGTTGTCCACAAAATTTGCTGGTCCACCTTGTCGTTTGGATGAAACAGCATCCCAACTTCACGACAAATCATCCAGTTTAGTTATTTCCTCGAAAACAGTTATCTCCATTGAAAAAATATTGAGATTTCTAAAATAATTGCTAAGAAATTAATTAGTATTTGGCAAGCAGTTAATCCACAGTTGCCCTTGTTAAGGGAACGTTATACATGACAGAAGATCAATATATTTTGCTATAAGAGACCCAAACAGATTGGCAGGAAATCTCTTGCAGCAACGAAAGTGAAAAGAATGAAGGAACTGCTAGACAGACTGTTTGATATATTTTCTTGTAGCTGTAAACTTCCTATCTTGAGATGTGATGACTTTGCAGTTAAGTGCGAAACATAAAATTGTCAAAAAGGCACATAGTCTGCACTTGTCCTCCTAACAAGGAGATAAAATTATATTTATAGATTCACCTGCAATTATGTTCCTTTTTTTGTGGGAAAAATAATATATTGATATTTATTATGTAATCTGGCTCTATTATTAAACATGAAAATTTTGCTATTTTCAGGTTCCACTAGAAGAACTGCCATTTAGAGCAATTTTTAAATTAATTGATGGAACTACAAAAAGCCTAACAACATTTACCGTTTTTTTTTTGGGAAACTTTGTATCAATAATTATCAAGATTTGTCTCAAGTAGAATTCTAAAAAAAAAAAATGCCTCTCCCGATCATCATTATCTGACAGCAGAAGAAACAAATAATTTAAGTGAAGACCAGAGGCTACTTTCATAGTATGCTGTTGCCATTTCTCGAGGAGAAGTTAACATAAGATATGCAGCTTAAAAAATTGGGCCCTTGAATCAAGCAAGATGGCTAACATTAACCACAATGTTAATGTGTTTATGGACCAGAGGTGTCTATCCTCAAACTATGATAAATTAAACATTCTGGTCAAATTTATCATCCAAGTGTATACAGTTAGTTGGTTTGCGATCAAAACTTACACTTTTGTTTAAATCAACAGCAGTATATTTTTAATATGATTCAGAGAACAAAATGGTTAACTGAAATGTAAATTACTGTTTTAAACAGTTTAAAATATAAAAAAAATAGAGCACTGAAACGATTTTATCCATTAGGTAAATAAATATTTATCCATTAAATTTTATTAGTTTTCTCAATTTACCCAAACAATAGTCAGTTTTATTCATATTTCATCACAAAAATAAAAAAAATAAGTTTTTTCAAATAATTGTTGTTTTTTTTGTTTTTGTTATTGAACAACAACAACAAAAAAATAAAATAAACAAAGACTGAAAAAGATTACTGCTATCAATTTTGCAGCCACACACTGGTCAAATTTGATTGATTTTTCTCAAAAAGTTGTATATGGGCAGGAAACAAGACATAGACACATTATTACAAAGTCATCGCGTCAGCAAATTAGACTTTAATTTTCTTCAAAAGGAAATTACACAGAACAATTTAGTTCTATTATAACATTTTTATTATTGCATTTAATAAAAAATTAAAATATATCGTTCTATAGCTGTTATATGGTATAATACATCTTTACATACCTTTTTGAATTGTGAAATTTACAAGACTTCGGTGCTAATTAGCATTTTTTACAATTTTTGTGTGCTAGTTGTGATTCATAATTAAAATTATAATTCATGTATTTATTTTTCTTTCAATATATTTCATATAAATATATCAATTCTACTTGAATTTTTTTATAAAAATAGTGAAATTTCAAAGTCAGTGTTGTGTAAAATGCTATGAAAATGAAAGATTTCTCTGCATTTTTCTATACGATTTAAAAAATTAAATGCTCAATTTTCTGTTACAGATAGGACTCTAATTTTTGGTATCTGTTCTTATCAAATCAAATCCCAACTATCATCACCAGTGCCATGTTGATTTTCTGAAAAAAGTTGCAAATCAACCTGCCCTACAGATAGGACTCTAATTTTTGGTATCTGTTCTTATCAAATCAAATCCCAACTATCATCACCAGTGCCATGTTGATTTTCTGAAAAAAGTTGCAAATCAACCTGCCCTACAGATAGGACTCTAATTTTTGGTATCTGTTCTTATCAAATCAAATCCCAACTATCATCACCAGTGCCATGTTGATTTTCTGAAAAAAGTTGCAAATCAACCTGCCCTACAGATAGGACTCTAATTTTTGGTATCTGTTCTTATCAAATCAAATCCCAACTATCATCGCCAGTGCCATGTTGATTTTCTGAAAAAAGTTGCAAATCAACCTGCAGTAGCGGTCTAATCAGTGCCCACTCCTCGGTCTTTCCTTCCTCCTTGACTACTTGACTATTCGGTGTCACTCATTTTCTTTTGAGGGGGGCAGTGATGTGGTAATGGGGTATGGCGGTGGGGCTAGAGAACTTATAGGTATGCAGCTTCAATGTTCTTTGTTCCATGAAGCGCTTCATGTTTTGTCTCTGCAGCAGTTTGTCTGGTCTGCGCCTGTGGTTCGTGTTTGTTAGTCACAACATTCAAGGGGTTTCCTTAATATTTCAGCTGTTTTTAATTTTGTTGTTCATTGTATTTATTATTATTATTATTATTATTATAATTATTATTATTATTGTTGTTATTATTGTTATAATTATTATTGTTATTATTATCATTGTTATTATTAATATTAATATTGTTATTGTTATTATTATTATTATTGTTATTATTATTATTGTTATTATTTTTATTATTATTGTTATTATTATTAATAATATTATTATTATTGTTATTATTATTGTTATTATTATTAATAATATTATTATTATTGTTTATATTATTGTTATTATTATTGTTATTATTATTGTTAATATTATTGTTATAATTATTGTTATTATTATTATTGTTATTGACATTTTTTATTATTATTCTTTTAATTATTATTAGTGTTATTATTGTTATTATTATAGTTATTATTATTATTCAAATGATTAATGTTATTGTTATTATTATTGTTATTATTATCATTGTTATTATTATTAATATTATTATTATTAATATTGTTATTATTATTATTGTTGTTATTATTATCATTGTTATTATTATTAATATTATTATTAATATTGTTATTATTATTATTGTTGTTATTATTATCATTGTTATTATTATTCATATTATTATGATTAATATTGTTATTATTATTGTTGTTGTTATTATTATTGCTATTATTCTTGTTATTATTATTGTTATTATTAGTATAGTTATTATTATTATTCATATTATTAACGTTATTGTTATTATTATTATTGTTATTATTGTTATTATTATTATCATTATTATTATTAATATTATTATTATTAATATTAATATTGTTATTATTATTATTGTTGTTGTTGTTATTATTATTATTGTTATTATTATAATTATTAGGAAAAAAAGAGTACTGTGGGGATGCTTTGTAAGAAGTGGAAGCACGAAATCTGGTTGATATATCCGAAAAGCGAAGGAAAAATGGGAATCGAGAGGAGGAGCTAGAAGTGTCGCGAGTTTGGTATCCCAGTAAAACAAATAAAAATAACAACCTACTTTCAGTGATTGCAAGAGAAGAGATTGAATGGATGGTTAGGAATGAAATGAATAATGAAAGTCAAATTGATGAAACCAGCTCTGATGAAAGCACTGAGAGAGTAAAAGTGCAGAAGGGAAATGTAAGCGATGATGGGAGGCGGACAACTGAGGAGGGATGGAATCCTATGGTTAGGCGAAGTGATTAGAAGGAGTTTGAAGGATCTAAGGCAGATGGGATCATTGACTCTGAGACAATGGAGCCAGTGAAAGGAGCAGATGTATGGAGAAATGGTGATGAAGTTCGAACTTTGACTTCTGTAGAAAAAGAATTAGTTCAGAAGTTAAGAGAGGTTCTTCTTAGAGATGATATCATAGAGACTCAAAGTATGTAGGCGGAAGGTGAAAAACGAGGTAAAATAGTTCAAGGAGTAATTAACAACATCATAAGAAAGAACATATCGATTACGGAACCTAACAGGCTTCGGTATGCAGTGTCATACGTTATTGCGAATCGTCTTGGCTTAATACAGAAGAAAAAGAAAGAAATGAAGGATAGAAGACAACACTGGCAGAGGCGGCTTGAAGAAAGTATTAAACGATGGTGGAAAGACATTGGTAGAATCGAAGAAATAAGAAAAGGAGTTAAACTAGGACAGAAAGCTAAGGATGAGCTTGAAATGAGATATAGATTGCTGAAAAAGGGAACCATGAGCGTTCTAACAATGTTGAAAGAGAAGGTCCACACTGGTGGTATGAAAATTCGGAACTTTGTTGGAAAAAGTGTTGCGTTTCGGCAGAATAACCTTTTCCGGAACAAAAGAATTAAACGGTAGTAAACAGGCGGGAAATAACAACACTTCAAATGCAAAAGATGCCAGGAAGTTCTGGAGTGGAATTTGGTCCGTCGAAGGGCGATATAATAAGGCGGATAGCTGGTTGGGAGGTCAGAAAAAGGTTATCAGAAATGCAGCAAATGAAGAACGTTGAGATTACCATCGATGACGTTAAGGCTGGCATACAAAGGATGACAAACTGGAAGGCACCTGGTCCAGATGGAGTGATGGGCTTCTGGTTTAAACAGTTTCCATGCCTTTATCAACCTATAGCTGCTGCCCTGCAAAGGGTTGTAGAGTCGGGAGATGTCCCTGATTGGCTTGTGAAGGGAAGAACAACACTGGTTAGGAAAGATCCCACAAAAGGAACAGATGCCAATAATTATAGACCGATTACCTGTCTGACATTGATGTGGAAACCGTTGACTGGAATATTTGCGGAGAAAATTTATCAACATTTTGAGAGTAATGACATTTTTCCTGACGAACAAAAGAGGTGCCGGAAAGGCTCGAGAGGTACCTAAGAGCAACTACTAATTGATAAAGCAATAATGCAGGATGCGAAGTAGAAGATGAGAAATCTGAGCGTAGCATGGATCGATTACAGAAAGGCTTATGACATGGTTCCTCATTCATGGATATGTGAAATACTATTGATGAAAAAGGTTGCTGAGAATGTGGTAGGGCTTTTGGAGACAAGTATGGCTCAATGGAAAACGGTGGTGACAGCAAACAGAGAGGAGATGGGGCAGGTTGGCATTAAACGTTAAATACTTCAAGGAGATTAGTTATCGCCACTTCTTTTTGTAATAATAATGATGCCAATGAGGATCCTCTTGAAGAGAGAAAAACTAGTGTATAACTTTGGATCTGGTGAGAGACGCCTCAACCATCTACTGTTTATGGATGATTTTAAAATATTCGGTAGAAATTAAAAGGAAATGGAAAGACTGGTAGAACTTGTGGGGACATACTCAGAAGACATTGGGATGGAGTTTGGGATTAGTAAATGTGCGGTGCTGGTGATGAAAAGAGCAGTAAAGGTTCATTCGAATGAAATAGTGCTGCCAAATTGAGAAATCACGAAAGAAGTAGAAGATACAGGATATAAGTATTTGGGAGTGTTGGAGAGTGTAGGCAGAATGGGCAGAGAAATGAAGGAAAACGTCAGGAAGAAGTATCTTAGAAGAGTGAAACTCATTGCAAAGTCGAAATGAAAGCAGTGAATGTATGGGCAGTCAGTGTTTTGAGATACAGTGCGGGAATTTTAGAATGGCCTGACAAGGATTTGCATGCCATGGATATCAAAATAAGAAAGGTTTTAGCAACGTTAGGTATATTTCACCTTTGAATAGCGTAGCAAGGCTGTATCAAAAGAGGAAAGATGGTGGGAAAGGATTGAAAAGTGTAAAATATTAGAAGATGTCGTTGAAGGAGCATGTGGTTAGAAGTGGGGAGTGGATGCTTAAGAATGTGGCCAATGAAGTGGAGGTATGTGATACCAAGGCTTATTATGTGAAACGTAGGGCTAGAGAAAGGGCAGGGGAACTGGCTAGGAAGAAAATCCATGGAATGTTCTTCCAAGATATAGCAGAAGTGGCTGATGATAGATCATGGCAATGGCTTAAAACTGGGTATCTGGCTAAGAGTACTGAAGCTTTTGTTTGTGCAGAACAAGAGCAGGCAGGCATTGTTCAAAAAAGTGGTTCTAGGAGAGGAAGTTGCTGAAAAATGCCGGATTTGTAGTAAGACCTCTGAGTCAATTGCGCACCTTGCAGCAGGGTGTAGTGGACTGGCTCAGAGAGAGAGAGAGAGAGAGAGAGAGAGAGAGAGAGAGAGAGAGAGAGTACCGCAAAAGACACGATCGCATGGCACTCCGGATGTATTTGGAAGTTTGTAAGAGGGTAGAGGTGAAGTGTGCTGGAAAATGGTTTGAGGAGGTGCCTGATGAAGTGAGAACAAGTGAGGATGGCAAGGTAGAGGTATAGTGGGACGAAAGTATCATAACGAACAAGCAATTGGAACATAATCATCCGGATTTGGTCGTCATTGACAAAGACTAAAAAAAATGGCAGATTGTAGACATGTCAGTACTTTGGGACAGGAATGTGAGCGAGAATGAGAATGAGAAGTAGTGCAATTATTCTCCATTGGCCTGGGAGATAAGGCGTATACACGGGGGTAAAACACAAATAATCCCGGTAGTAGTTGGTACACTAGGAGCAGTATCAAGTCGTCTGGAAGGACAATTGAAAATACTACAAATCCCCGATGTTTTAAGCGTCTTCAGACCTCTGCAATTATAGGTACCACCAACACCCTTAGGAAAATCCTTGATCTTTGAAGCTACTGGTTTGAAGCCGGGATTAAGGGAAATCCTCTGGAAATGAATCCCATCCTTTTCCAGAGAGACGTAGATAAACGAAATCAGAGTTATTATTATAGTTATTGTTATTATTATTATTATTATTATTATTATTATTATTATTATTATTATTATTATTATTATTATTTCGATTTAAGTTTATAGCACTACGTTTATCATATACATTAAAAGAAATTGTTCTTTAAGGTGATGTACTAGATTGCATTTCTAGAGTACTGTAACCAAAACCACTCAGCAACTTCAAACAAATATAACCATTTTAACAAAGAATCTATGGCCATACACCAAAGTCTTTATTCAAGAAGCAGCGTAAATAGGGTTCCGCATTACAACACCTCGCAGAGGACGACAGCAAGAAATATACGTAAACAGTCTGCACACCTGATCAACATCAGAAAATGATAAGCAACATTGAACTCATGAATACCTCGAGGGAGAGAGATGGATGGAGAGCCATAGCCGTCAATACCTGTAGCAGACTGGACAGCACTTAATGATGACCTTTCTTGAACATACGGTAACTAGATTCGAAGATTTTCGGAAATTAATTCATGTAAATTTACGACACTTGTAGAATGTTGTTGTAGATTATTTATAAATTTTTGTTTTTCATAGCAATTCATCTTTTTTTTTTTTGTAAAACATAATCAAGATACATAACACAAATTGTATTGGTTATCGACATAGCAGATTTCCTAACTGTGTGTGTGCAATCTAAATTAATTTTATTACGTCATGATGATTATAAAATTGGACGTTATTAGACTTTATATTTGAAATCTATTGATATTTACATGATTTTGTAATTGTATTTTTTTCTGGGCTGATTTTAATTTTCAGCCTAGCGGAGCCGTAAAATGCACTTAAATACATTTTGACTCATGCACGTTTCGTATTTATTACTACAAATCAATAAGTCTATTGAATATTATATATATATATATATATATATATATATATATATATATATATATATATATATATACATATATATATATATATATATATATATATACCTAAAATATATAAAATACTCGACTATCCATGACCCGTTGGGTCAGTATGTTTTTTTATATGGAGGCCACCAATTATCAAGGCCCGGAAGCCACTCGGGGATAAAGGTTATTGCATGTACAGTAATCAATGTGATAGTATCGTAGTAATCGTTAGTATTGGAGATTTGATGAAGTGTCTTACTTAAGGGGGCAGTTCATCAGGAATTTGTTTATGTTGGACTTGAAGATATCCAAGTTGTAATTAGGTGGGAAACAGGCAAACGGAAGAGAGTTCCACAATCGTGCACTTCTGAGAAAGAAGCTCTGCTCATGGAATCTACGTTTGGATTTAGGCACAGATAAAGAGTGGGGAAAATTATTGACAGTAGTTTTAGCCAGACGGGTGTTTCTCGTGAAAGATTGGCGAGGGGGGGGGAAGAGAGATTGAAGCTCAGACGAGCACTTGCCATGGAAATAACGATAAAACAAAGACAGGCTCGCAACGTCTCTTCTGTGGGAGAGAGGCTGCAGGGAAAAGAAAAGGGCATCCCCACCAAACCACGAAGTCTATTTTGTACTCTGTCAAGGCAGGATAGGCTGTTTTTAGCAGATGTGGCAGCAGTACTCCATCCTTGGACGTACTTGGCTTTTATACAGATAGAGAATTGCATCAGTAGTGAGATATCTTCTGGAGCGGTAGAAGGATCCCACCATTTTCCTAGTGTCCCTGGCAACAGATTTGATGTATGTGTTCCATTTCAGATCAGGAGTAAAGGTCAAACCCAGAAGCTTGTCAAAACATGGAGCCTCCCCAAGACGAAAGCCATCCATTTCAATTGATGCCAGATGGGGATCAGAGCGTTGATGATGTAAAGATAGAAGCTTGGTTTTTGGATGCATCAAAAGTGACCAGCCACCTCTTTCCCCATTTACCATGCGCTCAAGATCAGAGACTCAATTAAATCTACTCTTATTTATTACCTAAGTTATCATATACAGAAAACATACATTTATGTAAAATACAGTTTTTTTTTATTTATTCATCGAATGAGTCTCATTGCAGTTACTATTTTCATCGATTGAGCTCTCGGGAGCTGCCCTTATATTCCGTAAGCGATCACGAAAATCTACAATTTCTTTGTTCTGTAGCTTCTTTATGATTATATCACTTCGGAGTGACATTGTTTGCAAAACATAGTTGCCACTAAAGTCAGGACTTTTTTCTAGAAATTTTATAACCGTCTCAATAGACTTTTCTGCATCATCCCATGATATTGCTTCATCAAAGTGTTCTTGGTTATTTACATTAGGGTCAAGAGAATAGGAGCTGTTGCTATTTTCATCACCATTACTGCCTTCAGGATATTGATCAGTAGTTTCCTCATCTTGTTGCCCCCACATTTCAACATCATTTGCATTAAGTGATTTAAGAACAGCGTGGTTGGTCGGTAACCGTTTGGTTTCAAGAATTTTTTCTAGAGCAGATGTATTCTCTGATTCTTTCAGTTCAAAAGCCTTTGGCGCTGGGCATAACTTACCCCATGCTCTTGTTAATGTGCTTGCTCGAACTTGATTCCATTCACTTGCGAGAGAAAATATGGCATCTTTGATAGTAAAATAGCGCTGAAAATCGTTTATACTCACGGTACTATTTATCATATTCATCATGAAATCATTTCTGTAGAAACATTTTAAGTTCCAAATAATCCCTTGAGAGAAGTCATATTAGGTGGTAAGTAGCACGCAAAAACATTCCCGCAAGATGACACTAGTTCTGACTCAGGAGGATGTGCTCTATAATTGTCCAACAGAAGTAAGCACTTTGAATCAGGTTTACCTAATTCAAGAAAACGCATCTGGACAACTGGCACAAATTCTTGCAAAAAACATTTTTTAAACAGCTGTTGATTCATCTATCCCTTTCGTGAAGAATAATAGGATACTGGCAAAGGCGAAACTTTATGAGTTCCAGAAGCAGTAGCACATAACATCACTGTTAGTCTTTCTTTATTTAATTTGAATCCTTTTATTTTCTGCTCCTCAGCTCCGGCTAATGCTTTTGTAGGTAAGCACTTCCAATTTACGCCACTTTCATTAGCGTTGTAAACATCCTCTGGTGTTAAATCATAATCGGCAATTATCGTCTTGAATTTGTCACAATAAGTTGATGCTGCGTGTGTATCAGCAGACCGTTGTTCACCTGACATTGTTAATTGTCTTATACCTTGTCTACTCTTAAAGCTCCTAAGCCAGCCTTCACTGAATTTCATATCTTCTGCGATATTCAACTCTTCCGTAAGAGATTTTGCTTTAGCAATTAACATGGGTCCAGATATTAGCTACACCTTCATTCCGTTTTGCTACAAACCACTCATGCAATATTCGATCGAATTCAACCTGCTTTTGTCTGCGAAGAATCCTTCTTTTGACATGTCTTTTATTTGAAGAGAAAGGATCAGCCTTCAATATCTCCTCCTTTTTCTTTTTGATGTCAAACAGTGTACTTCTTTCAATCTTATAATCTCTCAATAAAACGCTATTTTCAACTCCAGCATCTAATTTTTCTATAATTTGACGTTTTTCGAGTAAAGTCACTGTCACTTGTTTTCTTTTAGAGTTGCAAGCCATTTTGATGGGGTTTTTACACTATTTTAAATTTAGCAATCTGAAAAAAATTACAGTTAGTGTAAATTAATTATCAATAGCTAATCTATATTAATTACATAGTACCAATATTAAAATTTCTGCGCAATATCTGACTAAACCATGTAAACAGTTTTACTGCAACTCCGCATCAAATATGCTAATACAATTTCAATGATGAGGCAGTTCAAGTTTAGAGAAAGTCCAGGTTTAGAAGAAGTCCAAATGAGAGGAAGTCCAACTTTAGAGGAAGTTCAAATTAAAGGAGTTTTACTGCATATAAAGCTAGCAGGACTCGTTAATCGGCGTTGCCCGGTTGAAGCATACCCCACTCGTAAAAAAATAAATTACGGTTGTTGTTGGTGGCTCACCCCAACCTCCTTATGTTAAGAACGGCTTTCGAAATAGACATCCCAAACGTCCTCTTGTGAAGAACGGCTTTTGGAATAGTCATCCCCGCTTTTGAGGAGGCTTGCCAAAAGATTTACCCCAAATTTAACCTTAATATTCGTTGTCAGCAGACTTAACCACAAATACTATGAACCAAAAATAAAATTGGGGTGGCAGAGAGAAGTAAATTGATTTATCGTGTGTGCGTACAAATCTGGCGGCCACTAAATTACAGTGCATCATAAAAGTCTTTATATGTTGAAAACTACTTGTCTCTGACAAATTTTAATGAGATTGTTTTAATCAGCATAGTCGCAAACCTTAAAAGTCGCCATTTTAAAGAAAATTGTGGAGGTGGAGCTAAGGTAAAAAATTACTTAAAAAATTAATGTCTGTGCAGTATCGTGAATGTGTCCGGAAACATGAATTAAACAAAATACTCCACAGAAAGTATAATTTGTAAGAAAAAAATACATAACAAATAATTGTTTCCATACACAATATAATTTACTTTAAAACTTACTAGCATAAAATATTGAGGCGGTCATATATTTGTAAGTTCTTAACGCGATAAGTAATAAGATTGAAGCTTAAGTAATCGTTGAAAAATATATAAGTAATGAACACGTCCACATTAATTGTAACTGTAATAAAATTAAAAAAAATATAATAAAAACGCCTCATCCCCCAAACAAACTAAAACAAAACTAAAAATAGCATCGTATAAGGGTTGTAAATCTTCTCCAAAACCGAAAAAAAATAATAGAGACCATAAACGTTGTTGTTTTTTTCGGCATTTTGTACATAGATATGTGTAAGGTTACCAGTATTTAATTTTCTGTTTGTGAGCGGTTATTATGTTTGTATTTTTATTAGCACGATTGCCCCTATATAAAAATTGACGCCATACTGGAAAATTTCTGGAACGTCCACTTATGCATGAATAAGTGGATTCGGGAATAAGCGAATTGTCAGGTCCCAGACAATCAGAATGGGAGGATTTTTAGAAGGAAAATTTATTATTTTTGAATCGGGAAATGGAAAGAATCTGCTATGTTTATGTAGATAATAATTATGGTTGCAATGAAAGTATCGTAGGGAAATGTAGAATTGGCCGATGGTGTCAACTGATAGCGGGAGGAGGACTAAATATTCATAGAGAAAAATAGGACCTCTTTCCGCTATAGATGCTTCCATTGTGATGGAGTTGCACCTATGGTGCAATGTAGCATTTAATTATAACGACTTTATGCGTCTAAAATTGTGTTCGACAAATTATATAAGATAGTGATTAATAGCCTATACGTAATGAATTCATATGTGACATCTATTATTGCGAACCTACGATACTTTCGTTAAGAGGGGAATTTCTACAGTCAAAATATTATACCGGGGATAAAATGTAAATATATAAGTTTCATATAATATAAAATAAAATTTCTAATATATATATATATATATATATATATATATATATATATATATATATATGTATATATATATATATATATATATATATATATAAAGTAAAATATAAAAAATGTATACTATATAAAATAATGAAACCAAAAGTATATGAAAAATATTCCTGTATAAAATATATAAAAACATCCCTATATAAAATATATAAAAATATTCCTATATAAAATATATATAAATATTCCTATATAAAAATATGAAATGTATAAAATAAGATATAAAACATACACAAATTCTCTCTTTCGTTTGTATAACTGACGTCAGGTAATATTTTCATGAACAGATTTTTGAACACGTAATAGCAATATATCAATAACTGTCAAATAAATAAAGGACGTTATCGTATACTCTTAGGGAGTTTCAGGCCTTGATATGTTGTAAAATACGCTTAAATATATCTTAATTCATGCGGATGTCGGATTTATTATTACAGAGCCAATTCTCTATTGAATATTATATTGGAATTGATTAATAGTACGATTTTAAACGTTACAAAAATGACTTGGTTGCCCTCAGCTAGAATCTAAAGTAAAACATTTAGCGCTCCCCCAAGTGTCCTACTGATTAGAAAGATGTTATATTAAACGACATAAAGAAATGACTTGAATTTGAGCATGCGCAAAAAGAAGTAAAAATATGTCGGCAAGTTAAAGGGAACATTTTGTTTTTTAACGAATTACTTAAGACTTCTTATCAGGGTTGATATCACGAGAATATGCTAGTCTCGTTCTGTTCGAAATTCCGTGCAGGTTCCCGACTTCGACAGACACATTTCCGAGTTCAATAGAAAGCTTCCAGAGTTCGTCAGAAAGATTTCCGAGTTGGTCAAAAGACACTAGAAGAAGGTCAGGGGTTACATCGACCGAAACTTAGTGAAAATAACACCCAATATAAAAACAGTTTTCCAAATACCTCAAATACAACAACTTATTAGTCCTCATCTTAAACGTTCATTTTTTGCTTGAAATATCGCCAGAAATATTTTATCTGATTAGCATAAGATTGAAACCATAAGACAGTAATTCAGAAAGTTTTTCAACATTTCAGTTTCCTTTACTTATATAAGATAAGGGACACTTAAAACAACGAAATTAATGCGGTTAATGAGCATAGTAAAAGGATACATAGTAGTGATCTTTATTCGATCCCGGGCATCGTCGGGTATTCGTGAGAGCTTGGTATAGATTATAAGATCTAGTTCCCATAGCAGGTTTACTTCATCTAAAAACACGGACGCCATGAATGATATTCCCATCCACTTGTTTAGTTATATTATCCATTGGATTCCAGCAAGGGGAGATGTAAGATTGATAATAGTTATGCAATGTATATACTTATGGCGATGTACCATCGACCAGTGACGAAAAGGAAGTTGAATGCCGAATTGAAGAGTTCTAATAACACGACTCGATATGCCAAGTATGTTCGTTTTAAAAGGGAACGTGTCTGTTTCTTTAGTAACAGATGCCATGCAGAGATTCCGCCCGGTAATTAAGAAAAGTGCTCGTAGGCTACATACATAAACCTCGGAGAAAAGTGTCTGACGTCAAAGAGGAATGCGAATCTCTCTTCTTCATCTCTCTCCTTCTCGCTCCCTGTCTGTCTGTCTGTCTGTCTGTCTCTCTCTTTATATATATATATATATATATATATATATATATATATATATATATATACATAAACATATGGTTAATATTTTCCAGAGGCAAAGTAACTAATGAAGTTTTCACGAGGTAAATACAAGAGTGCTCAATACCAGAGTAGAGCAAGATATACGTTTTATTTGTTGCTACACATTTATGAGCATGTTTCGGTCAGTTAGTAACTAGAGACCCCCTCAGATTACGGACTTAGCTTTTGTGTTAGTTATATCGCCTCAGGAGGTCTCTAGTAATTAATAACTTGCTGAGCGAACATGCCCATGAATGTGTAGCGACATATTAATGCTTACATAAAGCAAATAAAAAGTATATTTAAATATTTATATATATGCATGTATGCACACACATGTACAATTTTGTTTATACTACGAATATTTTTGAATGTCGTTTTGTTAGATATCAGCGTACAGAAGCAAAGCTAAAGGTGTACTAGTCGGCGATTTTTATGATTATTCGAACCAAAAGGTTTTTTCACCTAAAATATGTTTTAGAATTATCAAAATATTTAAGATAAATATTCATTTATATTAATTTAAATATGTAACTTAAAAATGTTATCATGAAAACTTAGAATAATGACATGTAAATACATCAGGTGATTATCTTAGTGACGTATACGAATGACGTAACGATAAAGCTTCAAAGACAAGTATCAGTTAGTTAAGCGTTAGGAGTTACAGAGAGTTGACTCGGTCGGAGTCAAAGGGAGAAAGACGGTCGTGGACAGCAATGCCACTGAGTAGGGGAAAATGTATATAATAATAATTTAAGCCGAGCGTTTTAGCTTTCCTATCGGGGAAACATCCGGAATAAAGCTGCTGTAAATGCCACCAAGACTTTGAGTTTTACGAATCTTCATTGGCAGCTATTCCGAGGATCCGTCAGATCAACACAAAGATGAACCATGTATGTCTCTCTATTAGCCGATGTAAAACCCCAGATATTTTTGCTTGTCCATTAATGCCATAAGTGTTATATGTCCTGTTTAAACAATTTCTAAACGAAATAGGAACATTCATATATAGACAGTCAAATATATATACACGTCAATAAAAACGTCATATATACACCTTCTCATGTTACACAGAACCCCACTATACGACAGTTTAGTGTAGTAGTTTGCACAGAAAAAAACATGTTTTTGGCTTTGTGGTACGTAATTGAGTTGGCAAATAGAAAGGAAACAAACAATAGCCCTAATGCTTAATGCATTCTATGTCAGCACACCGATATCTTCCGACAGTTTGGTTTGGTAACACTAGGTCAATAATCAAACTGAAGGTTAATTAGCTATTGTAGTAGATGCCAGAGTTGTACATCGAATATCATGGTTCAATTGTGCTCTAAACAGAAACAATCATTTCGAACGCGCCTCTGTCTTATCAAACAACCTATAGTTGATTTTATAATCGAGCCCTCCTGCTAGGGCGGTAATAATATATCTCAAATGGAGTTGTGATGTTAGTCTGTATACGGGTTTTAACTTTGGTAAAAATCGGACTGTTCCTTCTTTGACTTTTTCAATCATCGATTTCTTAACTCATCGATTTTTTCAATCATCGATTTTTTCAATTATCGATTTCCGAGAATTATCAGAGGTGTCCCGATATCAAACCTAAGTCACATAATGGACATATGAGGAAAGTTTTTCAAAAAATCAGCCTAGCCGTTTCGGAGTGCATAGGAAATGAACTCACACACAGACAAAGTGTTTTTATATATATAAAAAAAACATATAAATGTGGCAGAACAATAACAATATTTAAAATAAGTATGACACATCAGTAATAAAATGTGCTCTGATGAACTTTAAGCACTTGTTCTCTCTCGACGTAAATATCCCCCCCGACTAATTCGATAAGCAGCAAGATCCCACCTCTTCACTATTGTGGTTGCTGGATGCCGGAAAGCTTTCTACGCTTATAGCTTATCCCCTCGAACTGCTAGACTTTGGAATTCACTCCCTGTTTTGTGATTTCCTGGCTGTACGAACATGCAGAAATTTAAATGTAATGTAAACAAACATCTCGATACTCACCTATTTACATAGTACCTTTGTATAAATCGTCTAAAGTAGTATTCCGTTACGTTTAAATGACAGTATTCCTTGTTTGGGGTGAAGAAAGTAATAAAAATACATAGAAATTTAACTTCAAACTTAAGTTTCACAAACCGACTAATATGGTAGTTTTTTTTTTTAATTTTTAACGACACTCTCATGATAAAAAGGTAAGAAAATCTGACAGGAAACAAAAAGATACAACATTTCAAATATGCGTGGTATACACAAGGAATAATATATTTCAAGCCTAAATGTGGGATGCCAGCCCAAATCCATTTTCTTTTTTTTTTTTTTTTTTTTTTTTTTTACAAAACAAATCACCGCTTATCAAATCCCGATAGCCACTTGAGGATAGAGCTAAATGATTGCCAGGTAGTCAGTGATACAACACTATAATCGGTAATGGTTGAATTTTGGTATAATTTGTTTATTTAAAAAAAAAAGCTAGACAAGAATTTATTTACATTAGACTTTAAATAGGCCATGTTGTAATCAGCTGGAAAGCAATTATGCGCTACATAGTTCTACAGGCAGGAAGTTCTCCGAAATAAACTGTGCTCATGGAATTTGCGTTTAGTTTTAAATACGAACAGAGAGTAGAGATAAGCGTTTATTTAGAAGAGTGTTTGTTGTGAATGTTTTGCAAGGATGGATCATAGATTAAAGCTCAGTTGAGCATTTGTCATGCAAATAATGTTAGAGCAGACATGTGGCAGATCGACATTATCTTAATGCTCCTTCAAATACATGTAAGAAAACAAAGGAAATTATGCATAATATTAAAACGTGACAGGCCAACCCACCACTTGCATCACAGAGCCGGTTATTAAATATCTTGGACGCATCTCATATAAACTATCTCCATCCAATTTGCAGCTTAAATTATGAAAATGCTATTTGAAACTTAAACGTGACAGATCAACGGACGGATACACTAAGAGATATGCGGACGCATCTAAAAGTTCCAATATTTAATCAGTTACGTCTGACAGGAAGCTATTGGAAACGGTACTCTCGTGAAAAAGGGTAAGAAAATCTGACAGGAAACAGAAAGATACAATAAATAGAATAATGTTTGAAAAAAAAGCAGAAATCTAATATTTATGGTCCTCCGTCTGATGCTTTTTATGTCCCCATTTCTCCCGATTCGACTCAGTGAAAAAACACGTACCAATTTTTCCCAGAATTCTATAAAAACATCGAGGTTATACGATATTGTTAATAGCGTTTTTATTCATCGTTATGGAAAATTTATCTGTAAAAATGCAATAAAAATCGAACGTACCCCTGCGTCTGCGTGAAGCATTTTGTTAATGAATAAGTCACACATAAGATACCACTGGCGACCTCTACAATTAAAACAATTTTTATCCACATTAGATTAACTGTACCCATTCGGCATTGCCCGGGATGCAGTGACTCAGTTCAATTTTTTATTTATTTGTTTGTACATTTTAAAACTTTTTATTATATTTTTAATTTCTAGGTAGACAACTCTTACCATATTCTTCAATTAGTTATGAGTTACTCTACTGTTTTTTATTTTTAAGTTTAGTTAACAATTACGTTTTCATAGAAACAGATTTATTAGCTAGACTTCATTATTCATATTAAATAAATTGTGACGAAGCACAATCACGTTGATACACCGGTTCTCGCATGATCATCGAAGGTAAGCAACGTTGAGCCTGGCCAGTACCAAATTGGTGACAATTTGGGAAGGCGAGGCGCTGTATGTAACGCGAGGTAAAATACCAGATTGACAAACTAGCACGGTCTATCCTTCTCTCAAGGGTAGATGAGACTTTCTTAAGCCGTGATAGGCACCCCATCTAGTGATGGCGTCACGATAAAAAAATACCCTTGATAGCCCTGGCGAAGCCTTTAGTATTCAGCCACCGACAAGATTTGAATTACACTACAAACTCGTGTAGTGAGTTCAATCTCGGCTGCGGATGTTATTATATTGCCAATAACACGATGAAATGATAACAAACGAAATTTGGCTCATCAGAGTCAAATTAAATCTGTCTCATTAAATGCTATCTAGGCTTGCCTTTGAAAACCCGAGGAAATAACTTTATAGGTTTGATATGGGAAATTAATACTTTAAGTAACTGTTATTTTTAGTCTCTTGCTATGACTGTTTGATGCCCCTTTTTATACGGATTTTATACGACCATAAAATCACTGTCTTCCATAAACTGAAATAAACAATAACGAATATATTTTATGTCACGTAATTAAACGTATCAATTATATACACTTCATAGATATGGGCACACAGGCTGGCAACCTTTTTAATCATCTGTATCTATACTAAAATGTACAAGGAACGTTTATGCATGTATGAGAGAGGGAGTTCTCTACGGACTCCTAAACGGCTAGTTTTTTTGTTTTTTTTTTAATTTAACACAAATGTACTTTATATGCCTAGCAGTTTTCTTAGATAGGTTTTTTATCGGAATGTCTTCGATAAGTATCAATAATCGATATTGGATAATCGATGAAAAAAAAGGGACAGACGATTTGGATTAAAGTTAACACTTTATACAGTCTAACATCACAAGTGAATTTGAGAAGTTTTACTGCCGCACAAGCAGAAAGGCTCGACATATAAAATCAACAGTTGGTTCTTTGATGTGACAGGAACGCGTTCGAAATGAATGTTTCTCTCTAGTGCACAATTAAACCATAATACTTGACTTTTAGCATTTTAAACTTTAATTAGACCCATTATCACCGCACAAGTAGAAAGAACCAGCATATAAAATCAACAGTATGTTAGTTAATATGACAGGGGCGCGTTCGAAATGAATGTTTGGAGCACAATTGACACATGATATTCGACTTTTTCATTTGAAACTTTAATTCAAGCCGATATCAAACCTAAGTCACATAAAGCACGTATGAGTAAAATAATTTTATAAAATCTACTGTAGTTCTCTACAGTGCAATGTAGGCTACAATCTACTGTGGACTAAGTCACTACGAAGAGACATGTGTGCCCCCAACTAGAGCAGGTAATCAATCGATTTGTTTGAAAAAATAAGCGGTTTTGCTGATTTCGATGACAATAAATTATGGGAGTGTAAAACATTCGTTGATCATCATTCAATCCCGGGCAACGTCAGGTTTCCATGCTAGTACAAAATGAAGCTATTCATTTGGATGAATTATAATCGACATATGATATTGACAAGAACCTGTATTTATTGTAAGTTAATTCTATTTGAAGTTGGCTTGGCCATATAAAACAGAGACGTGTACATATAATAATGAGATGTAAAATTTAAGCCTGAATGTTCAAAGAAAATTCGACAACATCAATAAACTGCGTGGCTTGCTACAGAAAAGTAAAACTGTATGCATTATATATGGTTTTTTATTTAATATTATACTAGCAGGCCCTGTGGAAATTGTACAGGGAACTGATTCATATGTAATTTATTGATGTTGGTATTCTGTAGATGTTCAGTATAAATGGAGCAGCTCTGATATTGTAGCTTTTTTTGTTAAAACTGCAAAAAGTATTTTTCCAAGTTAGCAGGGACGCCCGGCGTAGCCAGCCCGTAAAATACGTTTAAATATGATATTTTAATTCTTGCAAGAATTAAAATATTATTATAGAGTTTATGTTCTATCGATTTTAATATATATAAAGTTGCGATTTAAAAAAATATATATATATATCTATGACCTGCGTTCATCAGCCTGAATCGAAACCGTATCCCAAACGTATATATATATATATATATATATATACATAACTTCAGTTCCTTCAGCTATAATCGAAACTGAAACAAAAACTTATGGAGAATGCTTGCTAAAATTATTTATAAAAAATAGATTACTAAGGTGCCATCAGCTTTAATCGAAACCGAAACCAAAACTTCTGAAGAATTCTTGGTAAATTTTTTTATTACAAGAAATGGAAGTACATAACAATTAAACGATCCTGGTGTAAGCGTGACACAGAAAATCACACACACGCTATCGTATTACTATATGGACAAGCGGCACCTGTGGAATTTCCGCAGGGGATTCATTCATATGTAATATATTAGTGTTGGCATTCTGTAGATGTTCAGTGTAAATGGAGACGTTCTGATATTATTGTAACTTTTTTGTTTTGTTAAAACTGCAAAAGTATTTATCTAAACTAGCAGGGAAACCCGGCAAATACGCTTTAATATAATATTTTAATTCATGCAGATTTCATCTATATTATTATAGAGTTAATTTTCTATCGATTCTCATATATTATAAAGTTGCGATTAAAATATATATATATATATATATATATATATATATATATATATATGAATATGACTTTGGTGCATTAGCTTGAATCGAAGCCGAAATAAAAACTTAAAAAATATGTGTGTGCATATATATATATATATATATATATATATAAATGTTTAGAGGTACGGAATTTAAATAAAGTTTTAAATATAATGGGCGGAAGTCTCTCGAGAGCTTTTCAGCTATAATCTAATCAGGAGAAAATCGATAGCGTAAAAATAATAATATTATGTCGAAAGTAAAGAGTTCTGATGGGGAACTATTGAATGTGCCAAAAATTACGGGGACACTAAAATAAAGTTTATTAACGTTCAAAAAACGATTAAAATGATGGCACAACGAGGGAGAAAAAAATAAAAACGGGAGAAAAGATTCACAGTTCCCCAAAGAGAAACAATGCGTTAGATGTTTCTTTCTGCCGGCGCAAAGAAGGTTTCTGCACCGCAATAGAGACAGACTCCAAAATCTTTAATTGGTTTCTGGAGTCCGCTCTATGTAGTACCTCGAACCATTCAATTTTATATCTATCGGCACAGCACGGGTTGTCAACCAAATGCTGCCCAATAGCAGAGTCCAAGGCTGCAGAAGTAGGGAGACTACCAGACCCCATCCTCCCTTGTCTGATCTTCGATGGAACATGCTGATTTGCAAGGATGTTCGCCCAACATAACATCCTTAACATAACATCCAACAAACGTTAATAAACTTTATTTTAGTGTCCCCGTAATTTTTGGCACATTCAATAGTTCTCTATCAGAACTCTTTACTTTCGACATAGTATTATTTTTACGCCATCGATTTTCTCCTGATGAGATGATAGCTGAAAGAGCTCTCGAGAGACTTCCGCCCATTATATATATATATATATATATATATATATATATATATATATATATATATATATATATATATATATAACTTGAGTTCCTTCATAATCGAAACCAAAACATATGAAGAATTCTTGATAAAATTATTTATAAAAAAAATATAGATTACTTAAGTGCCATCTTAAGCTATAATCGAAACCCAAACCAAAACGTATGAAGAATTCTTGGTAAAATTATTTATAACAAGAAATGGAAGTACATGACAGTTAAACGACCCGTATGTAAGCGTGTCACAGAAACTAACACATACGCTATCGTATTAATGTATAGATGAAGAATAATTTCCAGTAAAAAAACTATTTAGAATTATGCACGGAGAAATACACGTTTTCAATATCTAAATATTAGTTTAAGATATACCAATTATCCAACAATGACCGTCTTAATTTCATCTCATCTAAAAAAGCGAAATGCAGCGATTCGAGATTGAACCGGAAAAATATACGAACAGTTTCACCAAATCTAGAAAACGATATCTCGCAGGAAATAATAAGCAATAGTTAATAGAATAAATGCATTATAAATAAAGTTTATGACGAAGATTTTTCATTTTTTCGCCTCAAATTTTCATTTTTGGTTCGTTTCGTTTTCTGTTTTGGATAATAGCGTTTCGCTTTTTAGGTCAAGTGAAATTAAGATGGACATTCTTGGATAATGTGTATTTTTGTCAGGCAATGTTTATATATTTAAACTGTGTATTTCTCAATGCAAAATATGTATTTCTCAATAGGTTTTCACTCGAAATGATTACTTATGTAATAATATTTAAAACGAAGTGTTTAATGTTTACATAAACTTCTTTTTTGCAATCGGTTCACGTCGCAATTTAGTGACTTGGCCGAAAATTCTCAATCAAATTTGTTTAAAAGGTCTAAAAGAAACTAAAGGTATATATCTTTAAACAAATACTATTCAAACGTAAGCTTGAAATTGACCCCCAATAACTCATTCATAATGCTTCAATTAGAAAGCCCGAATAATGTTGATATTGAGTTTTAAGTTGAATACAGAAGGTAATTGCTATTTCCACCTCATGGCGAAAATCCAAGGAAAATACAATTTCAAATTTTAACCTGAAAATGCTAAAATGCTATTTCTCACGTAAAGAAAAATCTATTTTGAATTAAAGTTTTTTATGTCCGAAGAAACAACTATTAAAAACTTAACTCCAAATAGAATTAAAACACCATTTTTGTACTTAAAAAGTGCTATAAAAATGCGATTTATAAACTACAGGTAAGGAATTTCAGCGGAAATAGTTTTAGAAAATTATTCCGAAAATGTTGCTACTTTGATTAAAGCGCGAGAGTCCAAAGAAAAAGCTGTTGCAAGCATTATCCTACAAATCGAATAAAATGCTAATTCAGAAGTAAGCTTAAGCACCCAAACAAAATTCGAAATAAAACTGAAAATTCGACGAAAACGCTATTTGAAATGCAAGCTTGAAATTAAAAAAAAAAAAAAAATTAAACTTAAATTTTCAAATTCCAAAAAAATACTATTAAAAACTTGGATCTCGAATTCCATAGAAAATCCTATTTTATAATTGAAAGTTAAAAGGGGAGGCTATTTCAGATAATGGCCTAACATCTCTCTCTCTCTCTCTCTCACACACACACACACACACACACACACACACAAGGAGGCGATTAAAATTTTTTCTCCGACTCCGATACAGTTATAGAATCTGTTGAAAATTGCCGAAAACTGAATTACCGATTCAAATTCCGGTAATGTATATGTACCTTTTATTCCTTTTTTTTAAAAAAAATTAATTTAAAAATTGCTCCTCTTTACTGGGTAGAGCTTTAATTATTTTGATTGGTAAGCTTTATTAAAGACTAGCCTGGGTGCCCGGCGTTGCTGGGTGTTTGAAGGTGTGTGTTGAGAAAAATATATAAAAAATGGGGTAGTAAGCACGCAGGCTTGAAACCGTACTGCGAAAGAGGAAAAGAACCCGAAAAAGGTGACGTCTTTGCTGTTGCGCCCATCGACTAAGCAAAAGTAACGTAAGTTTTAATTAAGGCTAGACAATTGAAAAGAGGAATGACTTTCGAAAATATCGGCGAAAAACGATCCAATTGATGGTGAAGAAATTAATGTTTTTGGCCAATTTTTCGATATTTGTCGTCCAAAGGGTCGCTTCAAAATAATACCGATCTTGTGAAAATCCGTCGCCTCTGTCGAAAGTTTTAGGCAGACATAAAAACATACATACATACATACATACATATATACATACATACATATATACATACATACATACATAAAAACATACATACATACATATATACATACATACATACATATATACATACATACATACATAAAAACATACATACATACATACATACATACATTAATATATATACATACATACATACATATATAAAAACATACATACATACATACATACATACATACATACATACATACATACATACATTTAAAAAGGCAGGTGAGATTTATATTATAGACTAGCCCGGGTGTTTGGATGTGTGTGTTCAGCAAAAAAAAAAAAGAAGAAAAAACAAAGTGGTAGTAGGCAGACAGGCTTGAACCTGTACCGCGAATGGGGAAAAGAACGTGAAAAAATACAAAAAAAAACAAAAAAACGTGACGTCTTTGTTATTACGCCCATCGCCAAAACGGAAGTGGCGTAGGTTAAAATTAAGGCTAGTCAATCGAAAAGAGAGGGGCGACTTTCGAAAATATCGGCGGAAAAATCGACCTCGTCTTGTAGAAAAGTGCCCCGTTGAGGGTGAAGGAATTATTGTTTTTGGCCAATTTTTCGATATTTGTCTTCTGAAGAGTCGCACGTAAGAACGATACCGATCTCGTGAAAATCTGTCGCCTCTGTCAAAAGTTCTAGGCAGATATACATACATACATACATACATACATACATTTAAACAGACAGGTGAGATTTATATTATAGATAATATTCTTTCTCGACTCATATTATCTATCTATCTATCTGTAGTCATCCACATACAGTACTGTTCGCTGTATCACAGTTCATCACTGCAGCTAGACTAGCAGCCATCCCTTTCCCAGGGGTTGAACCTACAGCCATCTAGTTAATAGTTGGCAGTTCTAACACCCGGCCCATGAGATCGGTACTCGTAAACGATCTCATCAAATGCACATTTATATAGACACTTACCCACCACTTTTACAGTATTCGATCAGCTTGTTTATTTATAAACAAACAAACAAACAAACAAACAAACAAAGAAACAGAGAGCTTCGTATTAACGCTAATTAAGTAGTGGGTGAAATTATTTTACGGAAGTGCTCTATTCAAAGAAGTGTGGTTATGTGTGTGTGTGCGTGTGTCTCTGTGTGTGTATTTGTGTGTATATATATATATACACACACAAATACATATATATATATATATATATATATATATATATATATATATATATATATATATATATATTGAAAACACAATAATTACAGTTAAATTTATTCGTCAGACCAATAATCCGACTGGTTACTCTACTCCAGCGCTAACGGATTTATTCCCAATATATGCTACGGGATTTTCTATCAAGGATATCAGTATATTTCGACGTATTGAGGTCTTTTCGATCTCAATACATTGTCCAAATATTGCTGATTCAACACTACCATCACCACCTAAGATTACTAAGGATTCACCAGATGAGGATCGTATCCCCTCAGCTCCATCTGAACCTCCGCGTACAGGAAAATGACCAACTACAGGTTGGAACGATAAATTTGTCGCCCTAAAAACACACCAGTATAGCTTTATATTAAAACCCTTATTGAAATAAATCGATTCAGGTAACTTGATTATGTAGTAGAGCTGACATCTACTCAATGTAGCCGCCTTTAGCCCCCATCACCGACTCGATGCGTGTCTGGAACTGGGAGCATGCCTTTTCTACAAGCGCTGGCGGGAGCTTGGCGAGTACTCGACGGATAGCGGCGATCTGGCTGGCTTGATATTGTGGGAGGTAATGTTGATGATGTTCTCGACGTATGACTAAACGAAGTAGTTAAGTGGGTTGGGTTCAGGTCATGGGAGGATGAGTATATCTCGGTAGCCGATGTTCAGGTCGGGGGAGGAGGGAGGGCAGTGAGAAAGTGTACAAAGTCGTAGCACTCCTTCTGAAGCCAAGCCTACGTCTTTTTAGACTTGTGGGCCGGCGCCGAGTTCTACTACCACACCCAGGGTTTGCCAGCGGTTATCTGATTGCACCAGGGGATCACACTCTTCAGCGTATCTTTGGTGTTGGCTTTCAAGTTGACTTCGAAGATGTGAGGTGGCATAATGTGACTCTCACTTGGAGACACACCAAAGATCATAATCGTGGCCAGAAACTTTATTTTCACCACTCTGAGCACGTCTCTATTATTCCTGGCAGTCCAGTTATGCATTTCGAGGGTGCTGGCAATGTTCCCGTTGTCATAACTTGGATCGGTAGAGAGCATGAGTTGTACAGTGGCGCATCTACGATCTCGGCCGTTGAAGATTGTGTCATTTTCCGATATAATAGAAGGTTTCTATCGCTCTTGGGATTTGTACAAAATTAGCTAACTATTAGATGGTCTGAAATTAAAACAAAAACAAAAATAAAAACATAGTTTTCATCAAACGGAAATGGAATCGTGTCGTCTTTCCAGGGTGACAATTTTATCGTTTCACTCTGTATAACAATTTACAGTGTACATATAACAATTCACCTTCTTAAAGACAATTTACAACGAATGATTTCTTATTTTTAAAATACTTTTAGTTATTCATGTGTCATATCTGATTTTCTTTATTATCACCCATATCGATACCCATGTAAGGAAAACTAACAATTATAGAAAAGTAAAACTTTATAAATGGAAATCAATTCGAACACTTGTTGTAAACTGTAAATCGTTTGATAGTTAGATTCTCGTAAGTAAACTGTAAATTATTATATAATAGATTGCCTATTGGTTCAGACCTTTGCACCACTCTGTCTCTCAGTCTGTCTGTCTGTCTGTCTGTCTGTCTGTCTTTCTGTCTGTCTCTCTCTCTCTCTCTCTCTCTCTCTCTCTATATATATATATATATATATATATATATATACTAGCAAAAGTATCCGTCGCGGACTGGGTTCAAAAACAGCCTACATAAAATGGACTCTGATTTATAAAAGTATGATCGGTTATGAAAAGGAAGGGTTGTAAAGAGATAGCTTCGAATTTGGGGGTATCAAAACCAAAGAAAAATATGATGAAAGTAAAAATAATTTTTATTTGATTTAAATATTATTAATTAATAATTAATAAATAATATCTATATCTATATAAAGCTGAAAGCCTGTGTGTGTGTCTGGTCACGAATAGGCTCCTATATGGTTGACTATTATAGAAAACTGATCAATAATAATGATATAATGATGTATCGAGACACAGGAATGGGTATGTTTGATCTGGCATAATGATGATTCATTAAAAGTTTGGGGTCTGCGTACGCGCCTGGTCCACAAAGTATGGAAATAAAAAATTTGAAAAAAAAAAAAAAACCTTTACAAGTGTTTTTGATATAGATGTACATAATAATACGTTGCTAAGTATGTTTTAACTTAAATAGGGATTGTATAATAAAATTGTGGGATCTGCGTTCGCGCCAGGCGTCCATAGAATGGAAATAGGCACACACTTTAATAAAGACTTTTCATATCTATCTGCGTAAGTATACTTTAATAATTATGTTTCAGTATGAAGAAATATGGTATTATAAAATTATGGGGTGTTCGTTCGTACCTGACCTCCATAGAATGGAAATATGTCATAAAGTTTAACAAGGGTTTTTAATATAGATCAACAGATTATTGTGATAAGTGTTTCAGTGTGAATAGGTATGGTATAATAAATTATGGGGTTTATCTATTTTATTTTTACTTTCATCATATTTTGCTTTGGTTTTGATACCCCCAAATTCGAAGCTATCTTTTTACACCCCTTTCTTTTCATAACCTATCATACTTTAATAAATCAGAGTAAATTTTCTGTAGGCTGTTTGTGAACCCAGTCAACGACGGGTACTTTTGCTAGTATATATACATATATGTATATAGATATATATATACACACAAACATATATATATATGTATATACACATATGTATACACACACACCCACACACACACACACACACACATATATATATATATATATATATATATAGATGGATAGATAGATAGAGTGAGAGAGTGAATGAGAGAGATTAGCTTAACAAATTTAGCATTATTCCTTAAAGAGTCAAGAAATCACGCTGAAAACCAGTATTAGATATTCCATTTTCTTTGATATATACATGCTATTCTGAAAGTATGTTTAATGAACGAACGAACTGACCAACAGAAACCTCAATCAACTAATCGACAAACAAGGAATCTCAGAGACATAAGAATGAACGTAAAGGCAGTTGGCAATCAAATAATGGTTAATTTAAGGATTCTTCTTGTAAACTGGCCTTGTGCCACATTTTGTCTGATAACGAGACATGTAAATATTCCTACATCGTGACAATTTTGTCGAAACTGAGAAAGCGTGCAAACTGGTCGCGTTAATTACGGAAAACTGGACGTGTCCTCACAGTTTTCGACTGATGGCTTTGTTTGACAGGGCCGCGGAGTAGCATTTGAATAATGACCAATCAATAGAACAATGACTGCAACAGCATTTCAAACAGGCTGAGCAGGCGATATTTGTAGCATTAAAGACATAGGTCGATGATAAAGGAACACGTGAAATTAAAACAGCTGTACTTTTAATGCGTCTATTGAAGCTATTTAATTTGCTCCTCCCCACTGCGAGAATATTAGACACTAGGATCACATTCCATGCTTTCGTTTAGTCTTAAAAAACAAAAGATACGCCTTAGTAGCGCGTGTAATTGTGAGACAAGGATTGCGCAATCTCTAACCACACCTCTCCTGAATCGGCACTGTTTGAGTCCAATGGCAAGGAGAAGACCAGGACGACTGGAAACAATGCCGAGATAAGCGGGGAGCACATAAAGCACCTGGAAGTCCCAAATTGTCACCTATTTAGTACTGACCAGGTTCAACGTTGCTTAACTTCGGTGATTCAGTGGGAACCGGTGTGACAACGTGATTATGCCGTATTGGATCACGTAAGTGGGATTGACAAGCCAACGCCCAAGAGGAGGAACACTCTGGTCTGATAAAGGTGCCTGAGCAGCCCCGTTGCTTTAAAATAAAGAACGACGACAAAGCCTGGGAAAACTCATTTAAACTCTGTCGATTTTAAGGCGGGTGGATGATGCTTCTACTGAATCTACTTAGTTTTCGCAAAAATATTATTTCTAACAGCGGCATCTTTCATATGTAATAGTGTGTTACTGGGCATTCGGTGGACGTTCAGTGTGAATGGATACTCCGCAATATTATTGTAGCCCTTTTGTTAAAACTGGAAAAGAATTTATTTAAGTAATTTGGTTAAAGTAGAGTCAGATTATATCTGGTTATTACGGTTTATCTCCAATATCCTTATAGAAGTCTGTGAAATATTTCCATTATATTGACGCCGGTGCAAACGGAAACCCTAGCGAGATCATTATACCATCTTTATACAGAACAGATACTACCCTTGGATGGTAGCCAGAAAAACAAAAAAGTATATTTTAGTTTTACGTACAGACCAAAAGCGACATCATTTTTTTTATTATACTATTTTTTTTACACCGCGTCTTCAGTGATCGGGAGATCCTATTTAATAAAAAAGGGGATAGAAGGTGATAACGTACTACGAACATTAAATTAGCGTAACTATATACTAATTTAATGCTCGTAGTACGTTGCCACCTTCTATCCTCTTTTTAATAAACAGGATCTTCCGATAGATTAATTCATGACCTGGAAACCGTGACATACGTACGTACGTACATTAAAGTTACTACGGTATTAATAGATAGATATTCTGTATGTATAAAATGTATGTATGTATGTATGTATGTATGTATGTATGTATGTATGTATGTATGTATGTATGAAGACAAAATAAAATACTATTTGAAACTTAAGTGTGGCCAACCAAAATGAGACGATTTACAACCTTAAGCTTAACAAACCAAAGAACAATGTTATTTGAAACGTGATCTTAACAGAAAAAACATATAATTTCAAAACTAAGCAGGACACATTAATTTATACTATTTCTAAGGAAATACGATATAAAATTAAGCATTAAAGACCTAATAATATTTTATTAAAAATACGGATCACAAACGTACGAAAATAAATATTAAATTAAGTATAATAAATTAAGATTTAATCATTAGAAAGAGCACGAGTGTGAAATTATTTGGAAAAAATATTGCTATTTATCTACAATAAAAATCTCACCTGTCTGTTTAAATGTATGTATGTATGTATGTATGTATGTATGCATGTATGTATGTATATATGCATGTATGTATGTATATATGCATGCCTAAAACTTTCGACAGAGGCGACGAATTTTCACGAGATCGATATTATTTTGAAGCTCGACCCTTCGGACGACAAATATTTAAAAATTGGCTAAACACATCAATTCCTTCATCCGCAACCGAGCACTTTTCTACAGGGAGGATCGATTTTTTTTGCCGATATTTGTTGCAAGTCATTCAACTCTCACGCTAACGACGTTGCTTATTTCGATCGCCCGCGACGTCACAATCACCGTAGGCACATCCGTAAGACAGTTTTTTTTCACTTCTTTTTCCTTTGGCACGTTTGGGGTTGAGCCTGATTACTATTCCTTTTTTCTTAAAAATTTTTTTGCTCCCACAATTTCCCTTCTTTTTCTTTGCTCAAGCAACACTTTCTTTTCTGCCTTTGCGTCACTATTTTGAAACAAGATGAAGATTTTATCGCCTATGCTGGGAGAGTAAATGCCAAATGCGAGTTATTTAAGTTGAAAGACCTAAAAAGGGGGCATGTTTAAATGCTTGATATTTGTGCAAGGATTAAGATCCCCGAAGGATAAAGAGATTCGTTCTAGAATATTATCCATTATGAACCAAGACATAGAAATAACCTTACAGAAAGTTACTGAGGAATGCCAGAAACGTTAAATATAAAACAAGATAATACTAGTATCGAAGAGAAAACTGTTGACAAAATACAAAGGGTAAAGCAAGAATAAAAAAATACTGCAAGACGTGTGGTGGAAAGAATTACTCCACAAAAGAGTGCTACTTCAAAAGCAAAATATTCTATAAGTGCGGGCGTAAAGGACGTAAGTCAACAGTATACAAAAAGGAGAAATACTGTAAGCCTTAAATAAAGACTATTGATTAAAATAAAAGAGTCCATGTATGGTAAAAAAAGGAAGCATGTTGAAGTGAGAATTAATGGCCGGAAAGTAAACTCTTTTTGGTTACTGGAACTGACATATCCTTAATTGATAAAACAAAATGGAAGAAAATTGGTTCTCCAAAGCTGCAAAATACAAAGAAAATTGCTAGAGGAATGTCTGGAAATAGATTAAAATTTAAGTTTTAATTTTATACTAATGTGACCCTGAATGAAAGTACAGTAAAAATAAAAATGTATGTGATACCCGAAAAAAATTCTAATCTATTCGGTTTTCAATTTATGGGAGAAACCAATAAACTCATTGTGCAAAAGAATAAATTTGACAGGATCTGAAAGTCCCAAACTTCCAGGAAGATTTGTTGTGGATTTCAAGAAGGATTTTAAAAATGTATTTTCTAAAGGTCGGGGTTGCTGCACTAAAACGGAAGTAAAATTTTAACTGAAAAAAGAATCGAAACCTGTGTTTAAACCCAAAAGAAAGGTTCCGTATTCGGCATTAGAAACAATCGACTCAGAGAAATCGGAGTAAGAAAAAAGTGGACTACTCTGAATGGGCATCACCCATAGTTTATGTGAAAAAGAAAAAAAAATCAGTGTATGTGGGGATTTTTCGACGAGACTGAATGATTCCTTAAAGGATCATAACTATCCCCTCCCTACGCCTGGAGAAATATTTACAGATCAAAGTCCACAGAGATTGTTCTAAATACCTGACAATGAATACTCATAAAGGATTATTCTCCCTAAAACGATTGCCGTTTGGGTTGAAAGTAGCACCAAATTTATTCCAACAAATTATGGATACCATGCTAGCAGGCTTGGATTTTGCAATGGCTTATTTAGACGACATTTTGATAAGAAGCAAAAATGTTGAAGAACATAAAAACCATATTCGAAAGGTATTCGAGAAAATAGAAGACTACGGATTTAAAGTGGCTTTCGAAAAATGTAATTTTTATATGGACAAGATTGAATATTTGGGACAAATAATTGATTGGAAAGGCAGAAGACCTAACCCGAATAGGACAGAAGCAATTAGAGACATGCTTAGACCAGACAATGTAGTGAAGTTACAGTCATTCTTGTGTCTAGCAAACTACTATAATTCTTATATCCCAAATATGCACGAACTAAGAGCAACATTAAATGAATTATTGAAGACGAATAAAAAAATGGCTCTGGACAAAAGAATGTGAGGAAGCATTCCAAAAAATTAAAAGATGTTTGTTATCGGATCTAGCGTTAGCACATTACGATCCGAAAAAGGATTTAATTGTAACGGCAGATGCGAGCGAATACGGTTTAGGAGCGGTGCTTCTACACAGAATGGAAGATGGATCTACTAAACCAATTTCTCACGCCTCGAGGGTTTTATTAACCGCTGAAAGAAAGTACAGTCATATCGAAAAAGAGGGTCTGGCGATTGTGTATGCTGTGAGAAAGTTTGATAGATTCATTCATGGAAGATCTTTCGTCTTGGAAACGGACAATAAACCATTACTATCGATTTTTGGTTAAAAAAAGGGATTATTACTCATACAGCAAATAGATTACAGAGATGGAGTATTATTTTGCTCAATTACGATTTCAAAATGAAACACCTAGCATCTAGTAAAATTGCACATGCAGATGGTTTGTCGAGATTGATCCCCAGTAAAACTGAATTTGAAGAAAATGTTATAGCAGCATTAAAAGAAGAAAATGAACTAACAGATATATTAATAAATACTGTTAGGGAACTTCCTGTTATACTTGAGGAAATAAAGAAAGCAACGAAAACAGATAAATATAATAATAAGATAAAAAAAAAACAAGTGGGACAAGACGAAAAGAATAGAAAAGGATTAAAAGTGTTTCCATTTTCTATGTGTGATGAAACTCTGATCTATGCAGACAGAATTGTAATACCGCAAGTATTACAAAAGAAAATCCTAAAAGAATTCCACATGGGACATCCTGGAATCTGCAGAATGAAGGCCCTAATGAGAGGATGCACAGACTGGCCTAGAATAGATCAGTACATTGAGAAAACGGTGAAATTATGTAAAGGTTGCCACCTAGCCGCGAGATCTCCCCCCATACGGAAGCAACCTTGGCCTAAAACAGGTTTACTCTGGACACACATCCATATCGATTACGCAGGACCTCTGAAGGGATATTATTACCTAGTAATCGTAGATATTATGTCAAAATGGCTAGAAACTTTAAAATACAAACACCCTACAGCGGCAAACACAATAAAAGCACTGGACGAGGTATTTAGTCGGTTCGGAGTTCCGAAAACAATTGTGAGTGATAATGGCAATATGTTTACAGGTCAGGAATTCAAGCACTTCTATGAGGCACTGGCCATTGAACACATAACAACACCAACTTTTAACCCTCAATCAAACGGACAAGCGGAAAGATTTGTCGATACTTTTAAACGTGCTTTACAAAAGAATAATAACATCGACACGGAAGAAAAAAAGCATTCAAAAATTCTTAGCGATATATAGGATAACACCAAATCCAAATCCAAATGCTAAATTATTCACAACTGAAATTATATTTGCCAGGAAGGTACGTTCAGTGTTGGACCGGTTAATTCCAAGAGAAAAATTAAAAAAAGTATCAAGGATAATGTAAGGTACAAGTCTTACAATGACGGGGATAAAGTTTTCTTTAAAAATTATCGGACAGGGAAGAGTTTTTGGGAAGAAGGCGTAATCTAAAGAAAAATTAGGAGAATGGTTTACATTATAAAAGGGCAGATTTTTCCACAAAAAAAAAACAGTCATAAACAAAGAGTTGCCAATGGAAGTGCTATATGACACTTTCCATATACAACCTCCAAACAAGGAAGTACCAGTAACTCAGAAATCTAGTCACTCTCCAAAAGTAAAAAATCGGCAAACACAACTGGTGAGGAGAAGTGAAAGGAAAAGGAAAAGGACCGATTTTTTTTTTGTCTAAAAAGGAAAAATGGGAGAAGCAAAATTCTATGGAATCGTTTAGCTTGGGAGGAACGTGATGTAATGGGATAACCTAACATTCCTTTCATAGATGAAATGAACTATGTATATATTAACTCTCTCACGTGACTGAGGCAGGAGGAAAAAGACAGGAAGAGAATAAGAAAAGATGTCGAGTAACTCTTATGTCACATGTATTCTCTTGTAAATAAACTCCTTTGTCTTTCACCCATAAACCCGTGTTTTTTGCTGTATTCTTATTTAAAGTAAGGATATAACAAAATCGTAAGCTGGACGTTTTTGTTTCGATTCTCGGTGGTGGCGAACGAGTTATTTAAAAAAAAGAGTTTTGAAATCATTATTATATATTGGGTCCAATATGATATAATAATAAATACGAAATCTGCATTAATAAAAAACATATTTAAGCGCATCTTACGACAAGGCAATGAGGAGCTGCCTGCTAGAATGAATGCTGATTTTAATACTCGAATTTTTAATCGACCGATATTTTTAATCGACTTTTCATCGACTCTATATATTTTAACTTATCGTCGTTTACTGTAAATTTTAGTTTACACTTTTAATTCTTATTTTCGCCCCTTCGGAATTTTACTTCAACACCTGATGATGATTCGTGGACGAATCAAAAGTGCTCGTGACAACAACAACTATGGAACTTTTATTAATATTTTTGATTTTCGTACAAAAAATGATATTACGGAAAATCGAACAATTAAAAAAAGAACCATAAAGCAAAGTGTCTCCGTTGCATTTAATAGTATTTGCTTGAATATATATATATAACTATTTGATTTAATCACATAAATTAATATACGAAAGTATAAATTTATCCGTAAACTTTAAGTATTTACTTCAACAGTGCTCAATACATAGGTAGAGCTAGGGAGTAAGTTATAAAAATATATATGGCAATTAAGCTACACAGAATTTTTCGAGTTCCATCCACGCTAGGATTCCTCAGGTTTATGCGAAGAGTTGTGGTTGTCTCGCGTTCTTATATTCGCACATTTTATTGAGTTTTTAGTTGGCCAATCAGCTTCCTAGTTTCTACCGGGCCACTTCTAATCAGCCAATAGGCAGGCAATTTCCGCGTAACCAATCCTTACAAAAAAATTTTCAATAAAAATAACCTAAAGTTATCATACAGCTGCTTCGAAAATTTAGAGATGATAATTAAAGCACATAATAACATTAATATCGGGATGTTTGTAGTGCCATTTCGCGCATGGAAAGGGCCCTTGCACTCATACCCGATGGGCTTTCCTGAGGCCACAATCCTGTGGGTGAGGACAGCTGATGGTCTACTTGTATTGCATGTCTGGTATTCTGCACAACTACTTGTCCATCACCCCCTCACTCACCCACCCTAACTGAAACTTTTAAATAAAACGAAATGACAGCTCAAGCAAAAGTTACGTTAAAACCAGGACCAAACTCAAAGAAAATCAACCTGCCTCCTCCCTTGAGGCTTGCATTTATTCACATCTGCGGGCTTAGAACTAACTTAGATGATGTTGAGTCATTTCTCTTTGTGAACACCCCGGATATCTTAGCATGAAGTGAAACTAACCTTCACCCCTCCATTCCCTCTAACCATTTTAACATGCCTGGTTATCTCCCACTCTACCGTAATGACTCGGGCAGACATATGCATGGGCTTGGAGTCTATATTCGTAACACCCTCCCCCTGACTAGAGAAATAAAACTAGAATCAGACGACCAGGCCTTTATGTGCTTCAAACTAAATATGCAACACAATATTAGTTACTTGTATTTTCTCTACCGCTCTCCCTCAACCCAAGACTGTACCCTAATAAAAAAAGTCTCAGACAGCATAGATATAGCACCCTCTCTCGATACTAGCGCACAAATACATGTATTTGGTGACTTCAATGTCTACCACAGTAACTGGCTAGGATTCTCTAATCACACAGACGTAGCTGGTAGCACAATACATAGCTTCTCTATATCCCATTCCCGATCTCAGTTGGTCACATTTCCGACACGTTTCCCAGACCAGCAAGATCAACATGCCTCACTTCTAGATCTCTTTCTGACAGCGGTTCCCGATGACTGTACAACAAATGCCCACAGCCCACTCGGGAATGCTGATCACGCTGTGATAATAGTAGAAATCAGCCTAAATTCTCGCCCTAAAACTATGACCTTCACCTTCACCGAGGTGAACGATTTATATTACCTTCACCGAGGTGCGCGACTTGACACACAAAAATAAACCGCCTCTTAATCACCTGCTAACGCATGCGTCACTGTAACGTCCAATGACAACAACAACAACAACAACCTTTTCACTCGACCTGCCTTTATGCCACTATCTCAATCCCTTCTCTTGCGCATGCGCCTGTAGATTCCTGACAACCTCGAGACTTCCGCTTATAAAAACCCAAGTTTTGTTGTCGTGCATGCCTATACAAGGCACAAACACGAGGGCGTTTGTTGTGTTGGTAAGTACTACACTCCCCCCTGATCTGATGATCACATAGAGTGCACTCCGGGGGTGGCCTCTTAGTTCGTTGGCTTCTGCGAATGGTGGTATTTACACTCTCGGATTCAGGTTCTGGTTCTGGTTCTGGTTCTGTGTGAGGTTCTGGTTCTGGTTCTGATCCTGCCTGGTCATTTGCCGCCACACCGCAAAACGAGTGGGTCCACAGTCGATAAGGGTTAGAAAGGGCTTACCACTGTAATGGGTAATATCCATCGCTAATCGTTGCCACACATGCTCAACTTCCAATCGCCCCTTCTGCCATTGCTCAGGTGCAGGATAGATAGACTGGCATGCCTCACAGTGCCTGATGATCTGGCTGACATCCGCCCTTGTCACTGCCGGGTCTACACGCCTCGCAAAGTACAAAGTTCTTTTGATACCTGGATGTCCACTCTGCACATGAATTCTTTGTATTTGGCATGAGCTAATCGCGCCAACTGCGCAAGATCGAGCAGTGAACTCCACGCCTGTCTTCACAGCTTCATACCATTTGTGAGGCACACGGGTTAGTTGGTCTGCATGATTACAGCGTGATGCCACGAGCGTTACACTCACCGACAGGTCATATTCTGATACCAGACTCTTCAGGGTGTTTAGCCTCCGCCGGATTAACATCTCACTGGCTGCCTTAGTATGGACTCTTGTTCGCCCCGAGAGAGTGTCGGACACCCAGTGGAAGACGCAGAGAGAATCCGTGTACAAGTGTAACTTCTTCGACTTCCATTGCAGTGCCAGATTTAAACCCTTCACAACAGCATCCAGTTCCGCCAGGTTGATGTGTTGAGCATCATTCACGGGTCGCAGCCAGCATGCGTCTTCAATTACATTTCCACGTTGCTCCAATAACACTCCCAATGCCAAAGAACTAGCGTCAACCCACACATTCACAGTGTCCCCATCGACACACCATTCTCCACGGGAAGGATCCTCCTTGTTAACTCTCTCTAGGGTTTCTGTCGTCATCAGAGTTAGAAGAGCATCATCAGATACATCATCCCAACCTGTAGTTACTAAACTTGCCCTGTGTTTGATGACGCCCACAGCTGCTCGGAGCCAGCCACACGCTGGTAAGTGACCAATAAGTTTCCCACACAAGGAAAAGATAGTCCGCCGCGTAATAACATCAGGGACGGTTGGAATTGTAAGGAAAAAGTGTAAGGAAAAATTCAAGATGGCGCCCGACTCTCTCTTTAACACGGTAAGATATCCTCAACACAGCACAAGAAGCAACAGCCACACGATTCCCCAGCCAACTCAATCGTCACTCCCCCACGTCTTTCCCCTCACCCGCTTTTATCGTCGTTCTAGGCCGGCTAAATTTGCATATTCCGAGAATTCGTGTGACTTTGCGAGACATCATACTTTACAAAAGACGGCGGTCGCCATCTTGGTCTTTCTTTTCTATTTTTGGTCGGTAACGTTGAGCTGGTCTCGAGGTAAGTCTTTTTCCCCTCATCCGTCTCTCCCACGTACCCACACAACACGCAAACACGCGGGCGCTTATCTCCTGGATGCACGTTACACTCCCCCCTGATCTGATGATCACATAGAGAGCACTGGGGGTGGCCTTTTAGTGCGTGTGCTTCTGCGAAGAGGTACATTCACTGTTTCAGATTCGGGCTCTGGATCTGGTTCCGCCTCATCAGATGAAGTATCGCTATCAGTATCTGGAAGGGGCTCACTGAATCCGTGCATCGGCAGCTCATCGCTAGATGCTTCACTGCTTTCTTCTGTAGTTGTATGACGCACCTCGGTAGCTGGGCGAAGATCTCGCACATGTCGTGGGGTTCCATCGACCAAAACAGACTGCTGGCTAATCACTCCAGATATGTGTCCTCGCTTAAACTTGTCGGTGCACCGATTTCCTGGAGGCCGCACCTACACTGGATCTCCCACTTCATATCTGTTATATGTTCCCTTGTCGGTTGGCTGCGTAGTGTTGATTCCCTTCACTCCGACTCGGTACGTGTAAATAGCATTCGCAGGTGCGGTTGAAGGGGACGTCCCGTCCTTTGGCGTAATGTTGTACCAATATGTTGCTTCCGCAATAGTACATCGCTTCCTGGCAGCAATTCTCTTGATGCTGCGATGGCTTCTTTCAGCAATGCCATTTCCTGACGGCACATGCGCACATCGCAACCGTAGTCGGACGCCCCACTCATCTAACAACTGCCGGACTTGCTGGCTACAAAACGCTGCATCATTGTCAGTCAGGAGCTCTTCCGGCGCACCTCGCTCAAAAAAAATGGATGATAGGTGGCGAACAACATTTGCTGAATCCTGTCTGGTCATCTGCCGCCACACCGCAAATCTCGTAGGCCCGCAATCAATGAGAGTTAGAAAGGGCTTGTCACTGTAATGGGTAATATCCATGGCCAGCCGCTGCCACACACTCTCAACTTCCAAGCGACCCTTCTGCCATCGCTCTGGTGCAGGATCAATAGACTGGCAAGCCTCACAATTTCTGACGATCTGTCTGACATCAATCTTGGTCACTGCTGGGTATGCACGCCTCACAAAATAAAGAGTCCTCTTGATACCCGGATGTCCGCTCTGTGCATGAATTTTTTGTATTTGACATGGGTCGATTGCAACTGCACAAGATCGAGCAGTAATCTCCATTCCCATCTTCGCGGCTTCATACCATTTGTGAGGTACACGGGTCAGTTGGTCAGCACGATTACAATGTGATGGCACCAGAGTGACGCTCAGTGATAGCCCATACTCAGATACCAGGTTTTTTTTAGCGTGTCTAGCCTTCTCCGTATTAACATTTCGCTTGCTGCCTTGGTACGGATTCGTGTCCGTCTTGAAAGTGTGTCAGACACCCAGTGGTAGACACAGAGAGAATCTGTGTACAAGGTCAACTTCTTAGACTGCCACTGCAGGGCCAGATTTACCCCCTTTACAACAGCGTCCAGCTCTGCCAGGTTGATATGCTGAGAATCTGTTACGGGCCGCAGCCAACACGCATCCTCGAACACGTTTCCTCCTTGCTTCAACGATACTCCCAACGCCAAAGAACTGGCATCAACCCACACACCTACGTTGTCTCCGTTAACACACCACCGCCCACAGGCAGGGTCCTTCTTGTTCACTCTCTCCAGTGTCTCTTTAATCATCAGAGTTAGTAGGACATCATCGGATATGTCATCCCAACCCGTGGTTGTTGAATTTGCTCTGCGTTTAATCACACCAACAGCTGCGCGGAGCCAGCCACAGACCGGTAAGTGACCAACAAGTTTTCCACACCAAGAAAAAACGGTCCGCCTTGTAACGAGGTTGGGGATGCTTGGAATTTCACTGCCACGCCTCCATTGTAGGGTGCCATCTTCTTCATAAACATCCAATCCCAATACACGTGCTCCTTCCCTTAAACGTTCGGGATTCTTGCATTCCAGACCCAACTGAGCCAACTTTTCTTTGACACACGACGCAGACTGTACATCTTCATTGACGTATACGTCATCAATGTAAGCTGACGTTGAGTCCCTCATGGGCTTTTCTTGGGACAATACTGTTTTGACAATAGTCTTCATTATCTGTGGTGCCACATTTAGGCCAAAGCCAAGGCGTGTAAGGCAGTACCTCTGCCCCTGGAACCAAACTGTCTGGAACGGCCACAACGTCTCATCAACTCGCACCTGTAAATAGGCTTTTCGCAAATCCAATATTGAGACATAAGTGCCTTTCTGACGCCATTCCCTCAACTTACTGGCGCATACGTCAGCATCGGCAGTGTAGGCTTCAATATGCTTGTTAAGCTCCCTATAGTCCAGCACGGGCCGTACTTTCGACTTGTTATGCTGGACTACTGCCATCAAGGGTATTAGACCCTTCGGAGGCCCAAGCTTGTCCTCAGGGTAGGGGATTAACCAGCCATCTTGGATCCACGCCTTTAGTTCCCTTTCGTATTCTGCTCGGGCCTCACTGGGTATAGGGTACTCTGCAACCCCATTCTTGAGTTTAGTCGGTGCCATTCCCTCGGTCCACTTCCAAGATGCAATCCAGGCCCTCTTGCGCGAGTCGTAGTCCACTGTAAAATCCGGCCGATCGATAGGGAGCGCTGCACACACTGGGGCCTCTAAGAATCGCACCTTTCCATCCCGATGAATTGCGACTCCCCCCAGCGCCTTGATGGCATCGTATCCGAGCAACAGGTCAAACCCCAGGAGATTTCCTTGGGTCCCGAGCACATTGATCTTAGTGGCTGCACCGGTTTCCGTGTAGATCTTGACAGTTCCAGCTCCACAGCATATCTGGGTCTCGCCTCCTATCGTGGTGACTTTGATCTTCCTCTTAGTCCAACTTGGACACAGCCTGGTGCTCACTATAGTATGCGAACAGCCTGAGTCGAGAAGTGCTGAGCAGGGTATCCTGTTTACGTAGACGGTCATTACTGGTTGCGCCTTGTTCAAATTTTGCTCGGGGAGCAGGGCGGCGCTGACGTCCTCTCCCCTGATACGTTTCCCGCACAGTTTTGGGCTAGATGCCCCAAACCGCCACACTTAAAACAGCGCACACGCCCCCTGTTGGTGCAATTCCTTGCAAAATGTCCGCGTCGGCCGCAACGAAAACATTTCCCATTGCTGGCAGGGTTCTGATTCGGAATCTCCCGAGCGCCAATCTGGCCTGTCTGTGTCGCCATCACAACTGGTTCCCCCAGGTCCTCCTCATCTTTGATGATGGCTCGAGCACGTTCCATCAAGTGTTCCATGGTCGTTGTTGAAACGCTGGTTGAGGCTCTCAGTAGCTGCTTCACCCGAGTGGGAAGGCCCGCCACAAACGCGTACGCGAGCGTCCGCTCCGACACCCCTCCACCGAACAGAACTGCGAGTTTCTTTAACTCAGCGAAGAAAACGTCCACGCTTTCCTCCGGTAGAAGTTTTCGGGAAGCAAATTTTTCATAGGCTGTACAAGGATCCATGGCAAATGCCTTGTACAGCGCAGCTTTAATTGCGGTGACATCTCCCTTTTCGGCAGCACTGAGTTGCTGATATACACTCAAGGCACCCCCAGCCAATCTCAGGGGAATTACAGTGTGTACCCTTTTCACCTCACAAAGGTCGCACGTCAGCTCAACCCTTTCAACCCAGTCGACGATGGACGTGGACCCGTCAAACTCGGGTATGAGCTTTAAGTCAAATTTCGACTCGGTCATAGTCCTAGAGGCCAAATGGCTGAAATAGCTTGTAAGGAAAAAGTGTAAGGAAAAATTCAAGATGGCGCCCGACTCTCTCTTTAACACGGTAAGATATCCTCAACACGGCACAAGAAGCAACAGCCACACGGTTCCCCAGCCAACTCAATCGTCACTCCCCCACGTCTTTCCCCTCACCCGTTTTTATCGTCTTTCTAGGCCGGCTAAATTTGCATATTCCGAGAATTCGTGTGACTTTGCGAGACATTATACTTTACAAAAGACGGCGGTCGCCATCTTGGTCTTTCTTTTCTATTTTTGGTCGGTAACGTTGAGCTGGTCTCGAGGTAAGTCTTTTTCCCCTCATCCGTCTCTCCCACGTACCCACACAACACGCAAACACGCGGGCGCTTATCTCCTGGATGCACGTTACAGGAATCTCACTGCCACGCCTCCATCGTAAGGTACCGTCTTTCCCGCAAACGTCCAATCCGAATACCCGTGCTCCATCCCTCAGACGTGCGGGATCCTCGCACTCCAACCCGAATTGAGCTAACTTTTCTCTGACGTGCGACGCAGATTGTACGTCTTCATTGACATACACATCATCAATATAGGCCGATTTTGCGTCCTCAGTAGTCTTTTCCTGGGACAACACTGCATTTACGATGGTCTTCATGATTTGTGGTGCCACATTCAGCCCAAAGCCAAGCCGAGTAAGGCAGTATCTCTGACCCCGGAACCACACTGTCTGGAACGATCACAATGTCTCATCCGCTCGCACCTGCAAATAAGCCTTCCGCAAGTCTACTATGGCGCCATTCTCTCAGCTTGCTGGCGCACACGTCAGCATCGGCAGTGTACGTCTCAATGTATCTATTGAGTTCACGATAGTCCAGCACCGGACGAACTTTTGATTTGTTATGCTGGACTACAGCCATTAAGAGAATCAGACCCTTGGGTGGTCCCAGCTTGTTGGGGTAGGGGATCAGCCATCCATCCTGGATCCATGCCTCAAGTTCCTTCTCGTAATCATTACGGGCCTCGTCGGGTAGCGAGTACTCTGCAATGTTATTCTTGAGTTCGGTTGGCGCCCTTCCTTCCGTCCACTTTCACGATGCAGTCCATGCTTTTTGGTGAGGGTCGTAGTCCACCTTAAAATCAAGCCGATCAATGTGAACTGCAGCACACACTGGGGTTTCCAAAAATCGCACAGTTCCATCTCTTCCGATAACCACTCCCCCCAGTGCCTTAATAGCATCATATCCCAATAGTATATCGAATCCCAGCAAATCTCCTCGCATCACCAGCACATTAATGTTTGCGGCCACACCAGAGTCTGTGTGGACTTTGACAGTTCCGGCTCCACAGCAAGCTTGCGTATTGCCACCTATTGTGGTTACTTTGATGTTCTGCTTTGTCCAGTTTCGACACAACTTGGCACTCATGATGGTGTGTGAGCAACCGGAGTCGAGAAGAGCTGAACAAAGCACTTGGTCCACGTACACATTTATTGTCGGTTGCGCCTCAATTAAATCTTGTCCGGGGAACAGGTCGGCGCTGACGTCCTGCCCCCTGATGCATTTCCCGCACAATTTTGGGATAAATGTCCATAGCTACCACATTGAAAACAGCGCGGGCGCCCCCGCCCCTTGTTAGTACAATTTCTTGTGATATGGCCTCGCTGGCCACAGCAGAAACATCTCCCGTTGGTCGTGGGTCTCAAACTGGGACTCTTTTCAGCATTAGTCTTGGCTGCTTGCGCCATCATTACAACCGGTTCCCTCAGGTCCTCCTCATCTCTGATAATGGCTCGAGCGCGTTCTAACAAATGTTCCATGGGCGTTACAGATATGCTGGTGGAAGCCCTCAACAGTTGCTTAACATAGGTGGGAAGGCCGGCCACAAACGCATACGCCAGTGTTTGCTCTGACACTCCATTGCCAAATAGAACTGTAAGTTTCTTCAGCTCCGGGAAGAAGACGTCCACGGTTACTCCTGGCATGAGCTTCCTAGTGGCAAATGTTTCGTAGGCCGTACAGGGATCCATGGCAAATGCCTTGTATAAAGCATTTTTATACAGGTAATATCAGCCTTCTCCACAGCGCTCAGTTGCTGATATACACTTAGGGCGCCTCCAGCCAATCTTAGGGGAATCACGGTATGCACCCCCTTTACTTCACAGAGGTTGCAGGTCAGCTCAACCCTTTCGACCCAGTCGACAACAGAAGTGGATCCGTCGAATTCGGGTATCAGTTTTAAATCAAACTTTGCCCCAGCCATAGTTGTCCAGGAAAAGAGACAAAATGAAATAGCCGAAATAGCTTATGACCTTCACCTTCACCGAGGTGAACGATTTATATTACCTTCACCGAGGTGCGCGACTTGACACACAAAAATAAACCGCCTCTTAATCACCTGCTAACGCATGCGTCACTGTAACGTCCAATGACAACAACAACAACAACAACCTTCTCACTCGACCTGCCTTTATACCACTATCTCAATCCCTTCTCTTGCGCATGCGCCTGTAGATTCCTGACAACCTCGAGACTTCCGCTTATAAAAACCCAAGTTTTGTTGTCGCGCATGCATATACAAGGCACAAACACGAGGGCGTTTGTTGTGTTGGTAAGTACTACAAAAACTGAACACCCACTACTCAAAACAACGAGGTATTACAAAAATTCTGATTTGGAAGCCATCAGGGAACTCATCAGAGATGCCCCATGGCAAAATATCTTTACTCTTCCAGCGGAGCAGTGTGCAACTGAGACCACTGAATGGTTCAAAACTGCAATTGAAGCACTTGTTCCCGCACGGAAATTCTATAGCAAGCCCCACTCTCCCCAATGGTTTCATTTTGCTTGTGCAGCTGCCATTTGTCAAAGGCAGCATGCGTTCCGCAGATTCAACCTACACAAGTCCAGCTCAAGTAAACAGAAGTTTATAGAAGCTAGAAATAATTGTAAGAGAGTGATAGAGACAGCTAAGGGAGATTACTCTGAAACCACCAGAAAACGCATCGAAGCACAGAAATTAGGAACCCGGGGTTTTTGGAAAATCCACAACAGCGTAGTAAATAATGGACAGTCAACTATTCACCCACTATCAAACAATCATGAGGTTTCTTGCACGGCAACTGACAAGGCTAATTTGCTTGCCAGTCAGTTTGCCTCAAACTCCACACTGAACTCGGTACACCGCTCCCTCCCTGATTTTCCTCTGCGAACAGACGCCACACTAGACGATTTGAAAATCACCTCTCTCAGGTACATGCTATTATAAAAAACTAGACACCTCAAAAGCATGTGGACCAGATCTCATCCCGGCTGTGCTATTAAAAAATGCTCTGCCGAGGTTGCTCCAGTTCTCTCCAAACTTTACAATAAATGCCTTAACGAATCTTGCTTTCCCGACTGCTGGAAAACCACCTCTGTGGTACCAGTTTTCAAGAATTCTGGTGAAAGAACTCACCCACTAAATTATCGCCCCATTAGCCTCCTCCCGCTTTTCGCCAAAATATTTGAGTCCTTAGTTAAGTTGAGTCCTTAGTTTAGTTTAGTCCTTAGTCAAGCCCTAGTCCAGCACCTAAACTTCTGACAGACAAACAATATGGATTCAGGCAAGCCCGTTCAACAGCAGATATCTCAACTGTAGTTTCTGAACGTATTCATTGGACAAAACAGGGGAGGGTAGAGCGGTAGCCCTTGATATATCTAAGGATTTTGACAGGGTATGGCACGATGGTCTTCTAAGGAAAATTAGATTATATGGAATCACTGGAAGAATTCATAATGTAATTAAATCCTTCTTAAGTAATAGAAAAATCAAAGTTGTCCTCGACGGTCGTACATCTAAACAATATGACATAAATGCGGGAGTACCTCAGGGGTCTATCGTTGGACCTCTATTATTCCTGATATTCATAAATGCCCTCCCTGATAAAATTGTTTCGGAGATGAGTATATTTGCCGATGACACCATTGTCTATAACAGATATGAGGGGAAAACAGATGAACACATATCCAAGGAAATGGCAGAAACACTAGAGGATGACCTCCAATCTGTAGTGGAATGGAAGCAAAAATGAATGGTCACATTCAATGAGGCTAAGACTAAGCTTGTTTCCCTCAATAACTACAAGGAACCTTCTCTACCACCAATAGCAATGGCCAAGAACACATTGCCTGAAAGTACTTCTTTTAAACTCCTCGGCCTAACGCTTACAGAGAATATGACCTGGAATAGATACATTGAGAGCATTGCCAAGGCTGCTGCAAGGAAGGTTGGCTCCCTCTACCGTGCTAGAAAACTACTTACGCCTGACAGTATTCTATACCTCTATAAGGCCACCATTCGCCCATGTATGGAGTAGTGTTGTCATATTTGGGCTGGTGCATCTGCTGCTTGTCTCTCGCTCCTGGACAGGGTTCAAAAGAGAGTCGCCAACCTGATAGGTCCTGAACTGTCATCTAGGCTTCAGCCTCTGTCCCATCGACGAGATGTTGCATCCCTCTGCCTGTTCTACAAATACTTTAATAGTGAATGCTCTGACGAACTACAAACACTTGTACCTCCCCGACGTAACTACCCCCGACAAAACCGACAAGCTACTAAGTCTCATCCCTTTACAGCAGAGATCCCTAGGTGCAAGAAAGCCTTTTACTCCAATAGTTTCTTCCCCAGAAGTGCGGGTCTTTGTAACTCCCTTCCGGGATTCTGCTTTCCCAACTGCACTGATATGCAGAAGTTCAAGTGTAATGTAAACAAACATCTTTCTACTAATCTCCCTTCATAATGACCCCGCTAATTAAGTCCCTGATATTAGCCCCCTGCTTCAAAATGGCACTGTGCTTTCTTTGGGGTGAAAATTTGAATAATAATAAAAAATAAATAAATGAATAAAAGAAAACGACTGAAATACTAAGGAAAACCCTAGCATGTGGGGAATAACACAAGACAATATAACAAAGAAGCGTTACAGAGAATGAAGAACACCGAAGCTGCATATCAACAAGTTCTACACCACCATCATGCATCCCCATTGTCTCTTCACTGTTCTCCCCAACAGAAAAGTGATACCAAAGAGCCGAGACGGGTCCAGGAGGATGGAAAGCCCGAGGAGAGAGCACTGGCCAGACCTCCGCTGGAAAAGCGCGAAGAGAACTGGGATCGTGGGGAGGCTTAGTGCCACTCAAATTCCAGTATAAACCAATGGCCACTACCAGCGAGAAATCAATGGTATGAGGCTGTTGCGATGATGCATATTTATTTGCAAATGCTATCGAAGGAGGTGGAGAGAACTGGACGTCTGGGGATACTTGTTGTCACTCAGCTTCCAGATAACACCATAGGTCGCCAATCAGATCGTTTGTTGATTTGTGTGAAAGCTCCATGTAAGCCGCCGCCGCCGCCGCCGCCGCCGCCGCCGCCAACAACAACAACAACAACAACAACAACAACAACATTAAACCAACTCCGGACAACGACAACCAGAGTAAAAATAAAAATAAAAATACTAATAATGAACAAGATAAATGGAACTGTAGATCCCGCACACTTTGCCCACTTCAAAATAAATGTCTAGCCAAAAGCATAGTTTACCAGGCCACAATATTTGCGAAAGAAAACCCGAACAACAAGAAATATTACGTATGTATTATTTCCTTAGATTTCAAAACCCGATATTATGACCACAAAAGTACGTTAAAAAATAATAAACACCGAATGAAAACAACACTAGCAAACCAATACTGGGAACTCAGAAAGCGGACGTTCGCCGGTAGTCGAATGGAAAATAGTAAGACAAGCAAACACACGTAGAGACCTAGACGATCCATTTAGATTATGCCTTCATGAAAAATTTGCTATCCTATACTTTAAAGAACACCAACATCTATTAAACTGTAGGAGAGAAATATCGAACAACTGTGTACAGAGGATAAACTTTACTCTAGGATAGCGATACAAATTAATACAGAATGAGCAATAATAATAGAAAATAAATAAATAAAGTAAACATACATATACAAAAATGATCATATATATGTATATATATATATATATATATATATATATACATTCATAAACTAACATAATATAAAAAAATATATAGACAAAAAATCACATTAAAGTTTAAAATATGTCAGATCACTGGATACCTACGCGTCCCGCTAAAAAAAAAAAACACACACACACACACACACACACACACACAAACTAACACAAAGGAAGGGTTGAAGCTAAGTTCTGCCCATTGGCTGATTAGGAGGTGGAAACTAGAAAGCTGATTGACTAACTAAAAACTCAATAGAATGTGCATATATAAAAACGCGGATAACCACAACTCTTCACATAAGCCCGAGAAATCCTAGTGTGGATGAAACGCAGAACATTCTGTGTAGCTTAATTGCCATATATAGTTTTATAACTTACTATATATATATACATATATATATATATATATATTGTCGCAATCATTCCATTGTGATATATCCACAAATTAATAAACCCTTGCCATTTTTCCCATGCAAATGTGGCGGATTGAACCAAGGATTTCTTCTATTTGTCAGTACTGATATGATACAAGCGACCCATTGTAAAGTCTTAACGTACGAAGTGTTGCTTTGTCTTTTCTGTTCAATTACCTTTTTCAGCAAATAAACACAAAGACTTTGATGTTTTTTTTTGTCTATTTTGGCAGGAAATGATATCTGAGATTTCTGACTCACAAACTAATTTCAATTCATTATGATTTCTTTCATGTTTCTATCAACAGCACATTCTTTGCAAGTAAAGTGATTTCCTTTATTCAATTAAAATTCAGACGCGATAACAGCGGTCGCATTAATACTGTTACGCTTTGTACGAGCTGGACAATGCAATATCTGCAGAAAAGTTTGCGTTCGTCGGGCGTGTTAGTGATTATAGAGCAAATGATTAAACGGTGGATTTCCATCGTCGAACCTGATTTGCAAATTAAATCGATTTTTACTTTGAATAGATTTCCTTTATTTCTTTTTATTATTAATAGGAAGGATAAATTTTGATTTTCTTCATTTTAATTTTAAAGCATACCATCGTTTTCATAAAGATATGAATACTTGAAAATACACGCGTGTTTCAAATTCGCTATCATATATATATATATATATATGTATATATATATATATATATATATATATATATATATATATATAGGGTGGTACGATAAATATGTATATATATATTACTTTAATGTATTAAATATTTTAATGTTTTATTTAAACATTTATTATTGTTACCTGCATAAAATATACCCATGGACACGTGTTTCTAGGTATAAGCCGCCGTCGGCAAATATCGACCATCAACACGATCAAACTCACGACTACACTATCAGTACCCTAGCGTTTTACCACCGAGCCATGACGCCTTGATAGATTTCATACACAGAACAAACTTGAAATCCCCTCTGATCCATTCGTAGATTGCTCGATGTCTATTTTGTTCAAATTGTTTTTATTTTCACAAGGGATATTTAGATAAAATATGAGCTAAAAAGTAAGTGGAAAGCTGATAATTTGTCGAATGTACAATGTTATATAGTATTTGCAGTTCCGCCCGGCTTTACTTGGGCCCTCTGTACTTTTCATAACTTTATGCATACGTATATGTAAAAAAGTGTGAATATGTATGGTAATGTATTTCTATATAAAATAGACTTCCTTAACTACCATAGAGAAAAGTTGGTAGAGACCGCAGAGGTAATTTTTTTAAACTTTGATCCCAATTTTGACCCTTTAACATTTGTAGTTTTGGGCTCAAATTGAATTAAAATGTTTGAGCCATGTCCAAGTAACCTACATGTAAAATTTCAAGTTTTTAGACCCAAAATTGTCGGAGGAGTTTGGTAGATTCTGCAAAGGTCAACTCTGTAAACTCTGACTCCTTTGTAGCCAAATTCTCAGCAAAAATACGATTCGAAAGCATTTCATATGTGTGAATACACTTCATGTAAAATTTCAAATGTTTAGACCAAAAATTGGCTGAGTAATTTGGTAGAGACCGCAGAGGTCATTTTTTTAAAACTTTGACCCAATTATAACCCCTTAACATTTATTGTTTTGGGCTCAAATCAAATTATAAAGTTAGATCCATGTCCAAGTAACCTATACCTAACATTTCAAGAATTTAGACCCAAAATTGGCGCAGGAATTTTGTGGCAGGACCCCCGCCGGAAGCGGAAAGGCTCCCCATTGGGAGGAGATTAAGACTCCCGAAACACTGAAGAATGCCGGGCAATTTTGCTGGTGTTAATTGTTTAGCATTATTGTGTGCCCTGGCAGCGGCGGCTGATCTTGCTAAAAGGAAGAGTCAAGTTATGAATTTTATTATTTTTGTGAAACAGACATATACATTAAATTGTTTGGTAGAAAAGTGACAATTTAACGGCACCTTGAGAGACTTAACGAAATACAATTTCGTTTCTAAGGCCAAACGAGGGGATACGGGATTGCCCTCTCTTGATCGTGAGAACTATAATTGCAAGCATTCGCCCATCGCAGGCACACACACTGGGAATCGGGAATTGCCCCGGTGATGACGTAACCAGCGGTGATTGATCTAAGCGGCAACCCGACTTACCCCATCACCTCTGTACAAAAGCGAATCCCGGGCCAACATCAATCAGTTTGAGAGAGTTGGAGCTGAATGTTGAGCGAATCTAAGCCTAATCAAAGAATCGTCGCCACCCTATCTCCACCCGACCACCGCTACCGCCAAAACTGAAAGTAATTAAATCTAATTAGGACTTAATCGTTTTTTACCGAAAAATCAACCACTGAACAATTGTATTTATATCAAATTTTGTATATCTAACTTGAATTAACCAAATAGAATAGAGATATCCGAGTCTGTCTTTCTGTTGTTTGCATGAAAATCTCTTCACGTCCAGCGTGACAACGGCATATCAACCTGACGGCGAAATCGACACTGACCAACCCGATCACAAGATCCTGCTGCGCCGAGAGAACTTCTCTGTGAAGGACGATCACGTTACAAAGGATTCCTATTTAGGGATCGCTGGGGGTTCACCACCGGTTGCCGGTGACCCGGAAAGCTCACACTTGGCGATCTGTAACTAGGACCCTTCACCGTTTGGTAGAGTTCTCAAAGGTCAGATCGTTGAACTTTGACCCTTTAACAGTCAAATTTCTGGCCGAAAACCAATTAAACATTTTTCCCAAATATCAATACCCGTTATGTCAATTCCTGAATCTGTAGACCGAAAATGTACAGAGTTATTTGGTATGGAAATGTACGCACACAGACACATACACAGAGACATTTGTACTTTTATAGATATATAGAATCAACAAATATCACCTGTTTCTACTGTAATATTTTTATATAGTTGGGTGGGTGTATATTATCATCGTTTATTTAACATATTTTTCTTTAACGTTGTATTATATACAGTATATCGTCTAGGGATTTAAATGTTCTTTTATTGATATATGTATATGTGTGCAACCACTTCTTCACAAATGCATGTAGTTAACAAACATGACACACACTTTTATAGACAGCCTGTTTTACAATCAACAAATAAATACATATCTGCTTTTCTCGGAATCAAAAGAACCTTCTTCTTATTTGTCCAAATTCTAAAAAATGCCATAAAAATGTGTTTTGTTCATCTAATGGAGTCCCTTGTCTAAGTTTGGCACTCCGAGTCTCTTTCTACATTTTCACTCGATTCCTATTCTGCTTCCAACAGTATCATCCACCGTCTGTTTGCTATTGCGTTTCTCGCCAACTCATTAGCTTGATCCCTGATAACTAACTATTACGCCAGCGAATCTCATGTCGTTCACGGAAGTTAAAACCTTCTTTACTTTACTAAACCAAATTCCCATCTACTTTACTAAAATAATAAACTTTGATATATTTGCCGGGCTGCTTATTTCATTTCAAACAAACCAATCAATTAACCTCCATTTCATCATTTTTCATAATTCTTGGATATGTTACTAATTTCGACAATCATTTTTCATAATTTCTACCTACATTTTCTCCCCCCCCCTCCTTAATAAAATAATAACTTTGATATATTGTCTGGGCTTATTATTTCACTATAAACACACTAATGCATGAAATAACATTTCGTCATTTTTCTTAATTCTTGGATATATGTTACTTATTTCGACAATCATTTTTCATAATTTTAACCCATATTTTCGCACCTCCCCCTTTACTAAATAATAACTTTGATTTATTGTCTAGGCTGATTATTTTATTTCAAACACACCAATCAATTAACTCACATTTCATCATTTTTTATAATTCTTGGACATGTTACTACTTTTGACAATCATGTTTGATAAGTTAAACCCACCTTATAGCCGCCCCCTTACTAAAATAATAACTTTGATATATTGTCTGGGCTATTTTTTTCATTGCAACACACTAATCAATTAACTCACTTTTAATCATTTTTCAGAATTCTTGGATGTGTTACTAATTTCGACAATCATATTTTATCATTCAAACCGACGCCATCACCCCTCCCCCTTACTAAAATAATAACTTTCATATATTGTCTGGTCTGATTATTTCATTGCAAACATATTATTGCATTAACTCACATAATATCATTTTTCATAATTCTTGGGTATGTTACTAATTTCTACAATCATTTTTCATTATTAAAACAATCCTTATCGCCTTCTCTTACTAACATAATAACTTTGATATATTGTCTGGACTGATTATTTCATTATAAACACATCAATCAATAAACTCGCTTTTCATCATTTTTCATAATTCTTGGATATATTACTCATTTCGACCATAATATTTTGTAATTAAAACCATCCCTATCGCCCTCTCTTACGAAAATAACAACTTTGATATATTGTCTGGGCTGATTATTTCATTACAAACACAGCAATCAATCAACTAACATTTCATCATTTTTCGTAATTCTTGGATATGTTACTAATTTCGACAATAATTTTTCATTATTTTAGCCCTCCTTATTGCCTTTCCTCTTACTTAAATAATAATATTGATGTATTGTCTGGGCTGATTATTTTATTATAAACACACCGATCAATTAACTCACATTTCACCATTTTTCGTATTCTTGGATATCTTACTAATTTCAACAATATTTTTTATAATGTAAACCATCCCCATCGCCGTATCTTACTAAAACATGACTTTGATATATTTGCTGGGCCGATTATAAATTTATTAATTTACATTTCATAATTTTTCATATTCTCGGATATGTTAAGTTTCGACAATCCCTTTTTATATGTTTTGCTCACATTAATAACCTCACACTACTAAAATAATAACTTTGATATATTCTATGGGCTGATTAATTCATTTCAAACACACTAATCAATTACCTCACATTTCGTCATTTTTCATAATTCTTAGACATGTTACTAATTTCGACAATCATTTTTCATCATTTAAACCTACATCATCGCCCCTTACTAAAATAATAACTTTGATATATTGTCCGGTCTGATTATTTCATTGCAAACACACTAATTCATTAAATCACATATTATCATTTTCCGTAATTCTTGGATATGTTAGTAATTTCGACAATGATTTCTCATAAATTTACCACACCTTATAGCCTTCTCCTTACTAAAATAATAACTTTGATATATTTGCTGGGCTGCTTATTTCATTTCAAACACATCAATCAAATAACTCACATTTTATCATTTTTCATAATTCTTGGGTATGTTACTAATTTCGGCAATCATTTTTTATAATTAAAAACCCACATTATACCTCTCTCCTACTAATATAAGAACTATATATTATCTGGGCTTATTATTTCATTATAAACACACCAATCAAATAATTCACGTTTCATCATTTTTCATAATTCTTAGATATGTTACTAATTTCAACAATAATGTTCATAACTTAAACCCAGTATGTCGCCCCCTTACTTAAACATTAACTGTGATATATAGCCTGAGATGATTATTTAATTTCAAACACATCAATCAATTCCGTGTATTCTCATAGTATATATGTTCCACCTATCTTATCCAATCCTGGGTGACGCCGCATATTCTGCTAGTATATATCTTTCACCTATCTAATTCGATCCTGGGGGACGCTGGGTATTCTGCTACTATATGTTTTCCACTTATCTCATTCAATACTGAGCGACGCTTTCTGCTAGTATATATTTGCGCTTATCACATTCAATTCCGGGTATGACTTCATGTCCGCCACCCCACTGTTAAAAATATACACGAAATAAATTAATGTTTTAATCGTAAACTGTTTCAGCCATTCCCGGGACTGACTTCATATCCCTCAACCCAGTGCTAAAAATATACATGAAATAATGTAATGTCTAAATAGTAAACTGTTTCAGCCATTTCCGGGACTACTTCATATCCCGCACCCCCCTGTTAAAAATATTCATAAAATAAAGTAATGTTTAAATCGTAAACTTTTTCAGCCATTCCCGGGACTAACTTCTTATCTCCCATCCTACTGTTAAAAATATACATTAAATAAAGTAATGTCCAAAACGTAAATGGTTGCAGCCATTCCCGGGACAAACTTCATATTGCCACCCCACTGTTAAAAATAAATATTAAATAAAGTAATGTTTAATGCGTAAGCGGTTGCATCCATTTCCGGGACTGATTTCATATCCCCTACCCCACTGTTAAAAATATACATGAAATAAAGTAATGTTTAAATTGTAAACGGTTTAAGTAATTTCCGGGACTGATTTATATCCCCCATCCCACTGTTTAAAATATATTTGAAATAAACTAATGTTTTAATCATAAAGTGTTTCAGCAGCTTTTCGAAATTTATACATAAAAACATTAGCGCGGTTAAGATTAGGCAACCATTGCTTCAACATGAATTTCTGAGTGTAGTATCAGTCTCAGCATTCCAGTGATTTAAATCCCCCTTTTTTAGTCTTGGTTAATGGATGAGGAATCCTTCATTACTGCTACAATTTTTATTTTTGTTATTGATCAGAGTGCCCCTTTTGGGGAGCTGGTTTCCCCCCAAATTTTTAACCGACCTCATGTGCAATTCCGTCTTTGTGGGGAGGCAAGTAAACAACAACAACAACAACAACAACAACAAAAAACATAATCAGAAGGGAAATTTTCCAGGGCATCTTATAAATAATCAGAAGAGACATTTCCAGTGCATTTTATAATTAATCAGAAGGGACATTTCCAGGGCATTTTGTAATCAAACCAGAAATTACTTTTCCCAGTTACTTTTGTAATATTAAAACTTTGTTACATTAAATGTAGTACCTATTCACAATGCCTTCCTACGGGACAGATTTAGACACCAGGGTTGTTTTTAACATGGAGAAAAAATTGTCTTAGTCGCAAAGGATTTCTCCTCCACTAAGAGAGAAGAAATTGAAATGTAGCATCCGAAGAAAAGATACTACACTTTGATCTTAGCCAAAAGGCCAAGAAAGACAAATCATTTTTATTAGCTTTGCCTTAATAGCGACACCAATTTTTTTTCTTTGCTTTTAAGAGGTGACAAGTTTTTTATTTGCCACTTTCCTTTTTTTAGGGATGCACAGCATGATAATGGACGGAGCGATACGCGTAATAAATAATATAATGATGATGATGATGATGATAATAACAATAACAATAACAATAACAACAACAACAACAATAATAATAATAATAATAATAATAATAATAATAATAATAATAATAATAATAATCAACTAGGTTACCCGGCGTTGTCCAGTAAATATCTAAAAATATCATGTCAAAATAGAAGACACATTTTCTCATCTTCTAACTTGTGGCGGGAAACGAGAAGCCTTAGGTCACACAAAAAACTCAAGCAATATGGCGGCTTGACTTCCGCCTTCACAATATGTCTAACCAAAGTAACACGACGCATCACACTTCCAAACGCACAGATAAAACGGGGTTCTTCTACAAATTTCTACCTTTGACTTTGATTTATTTATTCATGCTAAGCATTATTGTAATGTTATGTACCTGCGTGCGTGTGAATTAAAAAAAATAAGTAAGTGGCATATACATACATGTGACCTGTGACACTATACATGCCAAATAGCGGATAAATCTAGTTGCAGAGTCAACTACCATTTATTCCTAAACAGCAATATGCTTGGTTGCGCACGGTACATCCTCCTTCAATTAAGTGGATGTCAGGCATGGAGATAATTTTCTGTAGTTTCTACCTTCTTCTGTTCGTTTCTTTATTAGGAAGATTTGCCCCTGGCATATGCGCCCTCTAAATGCACGTTTTATTGATTTTTTATTTTGCTGATATCCAACTCTGCTCTAATATAATAAAAATATAACGGTTTACTCACTTATTCTGCTTGTGTCGGAAAACAATGTTGATCCTCCGTCTGCCTGTTTGTCTATCTGTGTGTCTCTCTTTATATATATATATATATATATATATATATATATATATATATATATATATATATATTGTTGCTACATGAATACGCTATGCCACGTTCCAAGAGATGTTTAGGAATAAAGAATTGCATTTCCAGCAGGATGGAGCACTTCCCCCACTATAATCTTGGCGCGTAAGAGCATATCTTGATAGTAGCTTGCGAAACAAATATTTAGGACGAAGAGGAAGTATCGAGTACTGTCCACGCTCCACAGATTTCCCCCAAGCCCTGGATTTTTTAGGGTTGGGGCGGAGTTGAGTGGGTGGGGGCATGTTAAATAAAGAGTTCACACCACTTAACAAGCTAAAATGAATGAGTTAAAAGCAACCATTTGAAAAAGATGTGTCCACATATTAATTGAACTGATAAGGAACGTTTTCGATTCAATCAGTGAGCATTGTCAGCTGTTCATGAACCACAATGGCCAATAATTTGAACACTCTCGATAATTAGCTGGTTTCTATATTTGTCCACAGTATTTTGATGTATGACACTTTTCTTTCTGATAATAAATGTTGGTTTTATGGTCATTTAGAAGTGTATACATTTTATTAGGGCACCATATATATATATATATATATAATTATACATATATATATATATATATATATATATATATATATATATACTAACACGGAGACCTAACGTTGCCCGTATTAAATGAGAATCAGCGAATGTTCAATTCTTTCAATACTTTTAGAAAAAAATAGAAATGTTTCATCCAATGGAATATTTTTGGTTAATAAGGAATTTCAACCATGATTCTTTATTTCATTGTACTTTAATTGAAGATTGTTCTTGTTCTATAAATGTTACTAAATAGACTTTGTTTATTCATTATTTTTGGCGGACGGTTATCCGTTATCCTTTTATGCTATCTTCAGACAATGCTTACCTGGAACTGTAGAGACTCAACGCCCCAATCCATTGCGCCAGAGGTCCCGCTTGCCGATCAAGTTTTGATTTTATGGTCTTATAAATCTAATATAGTGTTCTGACCTGGTCTTCCATTGGCGGATTCGTGACGATGATGACGTTTCATTCAATGCCAGTTAGGGCAGGTGAAACGTGAACAAATTCCGCAAAATCTTTCACGATTTTTCTAATGTCGTGAAATACTTGATGCTTCGCCAAGGTTATCAAGGGCATTTTTTTATCGTGACGAAATCACTAGATGGATTGGCTACAACGCCTTAAGAGAGACACATCTACCCTCGAGAAAATAGACCGCGGCAATTTCCTAAACTTGTATTTTAAACTCGCGGTACATACAGTGCTGTGCCTTCCCAAATGTCACCAATTTGGTACTGGCCAGGCGCAACGTTGCTTACCTTCGGTGATCTGATGAGAACAAGTGTGTTAATGTGATTGTGTCATATACTTGATTGTGCCGTATACATTTACTGTCATCGAAATCGGCGAAAACGTACATTTAATCCTCCATTTAATGCTGAATGGTGTTCAGCATTAAATGGAGGATCATAGAGAGAAGACCATCATACTCACCAGCCTCAAAACGATGCCAACTTTGTGATGCGGAGAAATACCACATTATAAAGACTATTAATGCCCCTCAAAAGACCCGTTTGAACGTACGCAGTGAGACCTTCAAAGTCTATTTGCATAGGAGACAAGCGCTACTAATAAACTGGGAAAACCGAACAATAAACGAAGACCCCACCTAATAGGAAATTCTTCAATACTCTAGGTGCAGTCACTTAACGCATAAATTAGTAAAGTGTAATGGCCATTTAGGAAATTGTAAGTATAAATATTAAGTATAAAAATTAAGTATAAAAATGTAGAATATTATAACTACCTTAAATAACACAACACATATATAAAATACTTAGAAATTAAATAGCCGGCAAACCTACCCTCAACTATTTAAAATATTTAAAACAAAAAAGGAAAAAAATAAGATCGGATAATTAATAATTACCTCCCTTGGACCAACTGAAACATGGATTATCTCCCCTTTATGAGAAAAAGGAAGGGAAATTAATAAGAAAAATTAATTATCTCCCTTGCACCAGCATAATTTAACGGAAGGCAGACCGGAAACCATGCAAAAACAGAACAGTACATATTTACTAAAAAGCATTAAATGAAAAAACTAAAAAATGAGAAAATTCATATTAGAAATAAAGTATACAGAGACAGGAATAATCTATAGTTAAATAAAAATGAACATCATTATATAAAAAATAAATGCAGGCCTGGAAATTTTTTCCCCGGACAGAAACAACATGGCTGACGAGAGCCGAACATCGTTTACGTGTTACCATTAACTGGTTCCCTTTACGTTGGGCTTCAAACCGACGGTACCAATGTTTTTCTGAAATTCTGTACAATTATATATATATATATATATATATATATATATATATATATATATATATTTATATATACGTGTCAGTGGATAGTTATGTTTTAAAAATAATATATATGCCGCTCCCCATTCAAGGGGGTACCAAATTGGTCAAAGGGGAAATTATTTCCAACTCGCATTTAGGTAAAAAATGCAATTTCGCATGAATAATTGAATTCATTTGAAAAGTATCGCTAACAAAAAACAAATAAAAACACACACACATACACACGACAGGTACTTTTGATAGTATATATATAAAGGAACACGCCGAGGTATGTGTTCATCAACTTTCGTCTTTATTTCTGGATGGATCGAAACGTTGATGAACATATAATTGAGGTTGTTCCTTTTTATTTCTCTATTTCGTCGGAATGATATATCCATCATTCTCATCATCTGTGCACATTTGAACTTTTCTTTTAATGATTTTGAACTCATTCCATTTGTGATTTTTTCCAAGGAATTCTGCCTTTTGGATCATTTTGGACCATCTTCCAGTTACGCGATTTGGAACTTACTTGTGGATTGGAAGGTTCTAATTCGACCGTGTTTGGATTTTACCATTCTTGGATTTTTTACCCTTCACCGGACTATCCATTCATGTGAAATCTTTTTATCATTTTTTCTTTTACCTCCTATTCCCCTTACCTCCCCCTTTTTTTTAACCAAGTAAGATCTGTGACTTACTTGTGGTTTCATTAAATACTTTTACATGCAAAATCCGATCCCGCATTTTGCTAATTCCTGCCCTCTGATGAGAAGGAGAGTATTTCTTCGAAACTCCGCGGATTAAGGACTATCCACTTATCTTGTGCTTCCTTTTTAAAATTAAATATGTTTTTAACTCTTTTTCAAGATGTTTTTAACATGTTTTATTAATCATTTGTTCATATATATATATATATATATATATATATGAATGTGACAAAACCATAAAAAAACACCTTATGAATTAAGCATCATTTCCCGGGATTGAATGACAATCGATGAATGTTTCACCCTCTCATATTTCTATTCTCATCGAAATCAGTAACATCTCTCTATTTTTCGATTTCATAAGGAAAGAACTAACTTTCACACACACATATACACACAAAGAGTAAGTCCCTAATATATATGTGTGTGTGTATGTATACACATATATATGTACGTGTGTGCGCGCGGTCGTGCGTGCGTGTGTGTGTATGTGTGTGTGTGTGTGTGTCTGTGGGCGTCTGCTGTGTGTGTTACTAATTATTTAAATATTTTTTGCCTTTATATGCGTGTTTGATGATCCATCCTGATGATCCATCCTGGTTTTAGACTTCGTTACGTGATATAATAAACAAAAGTCAGATGATCTCATTAATATTTAATTTCATCTCGGATTATAAGTGTCAAAACAGTCCTAAATCACTTATTCTACGTCCGAACGCCATTCTCAAATTCTTTATCTCGTTCACATTCCCTATTTCTTCCGAAATGATATATGTTATTCTACTAAAATATCTTGACTATCTATATTTGATCCTAATCCTTCGATTAGTCTTCTGTTCGATCATTATGTCGCCTGATTTATCGCTATCGACTTGATCTCGCTACTTATAATTGCTAAAACAAACCAGAGGCATCGATCGATTTCGTTGTTACATCTGTTCTCGTCCCGGTTGTAAATAATATGTCGGTATCGAATGTCGGCGTGGGTGCCGCCGTTCGCCATACTCTGAAATGGCGACTGTTCATTTGTGCCCTGTGTTCAGACATACCTATTCGACGATTCATCGTAATTGGTATTGACTTCATTTGAGAAATCGCAAAGACTGATCCACGTGCCATGTGCACATGATTCTCAAAGGACTTAGCCTGTCAAACGGGTAATCTTTGGAATTGGTAAATCTTGCAGAGTGAAAAGTAATGCCACATTGCCTATTCTTCTTCGTTATCACAGACTTAGGATATCAAGCAGATCGATAGTGGTTTTTATTGCTGACCAACTGATAGTAACCGACAAATTTATGGAGTGTTTTTGATTTTCGTAACAGACTATGTCCTTAAAAATCTACCAAAAATCATGTAATTATTTAATCAGTATAACATTTTCACCGATTTATAAGTAAAGAATGCACTTTATATGCGCGTAACTTTCTTTCATAGTCGTTGTATAAATATATTCTTGGGGAATTCATGCCCCTCACTTCCTCATCTGTACCTTGCTCGATTCCTTAAAGTCCAAGCGATCCACTCATTTTGTGGTAGGAGAGTGAACTAGTGTAGGAAAAGAAGAAAAAAAGAATTCAGAGGGTAGGGTCGATATCGAAGATTGAAATCCGAAATTTGAATGTGTTAATTTTTTTTTATCTTTTACGTTTTGAAGTATGAGATTCATTGAATATGTTATCAATAATTATTATCTTTCAGATGAGGATGAGAATATTTTTTACGAAAACGCTAAAATAGGCATATTTTTAATCTTTGAAAATAAATTTAAAAAATTATTTTAGAATGTGTAAACTTTTCATGTGTCAATACGTAAAGAATGCTTTAAATCATCGATACTAAAAAACAAAAACAACAAAAAAAAAACAAGGTGTGAAAATTATAAGTATTAACTGTATCTGCGTATTACGGGTTTTCTAAAGTACGGTAGCCCATTACGGTTTACAAAAAATTGCTATCTCACTTATTGAAAATTAACTATAACTATGAAGACATGAATTTCGGTAGATGATGGTTGTGACATCCCAACAAGTTGCATTCCCCCAGATGGTTACCAAAAACTACCCATCCAAGAGCCACAAAATTCTAATGAAAGTCTTTGTGAATTTGATTTATGCAATACAGAATTGGGAACAATATAGTTTATAGAAAAAAGTGTGGCTCATTGGTGATTAATAATTAGAAAATAAGAAAGGAAAAATGATTTTATGAATTTTAATGAAATTAAAAACTGACTAAAAAATAGAATTAAAACTTAAAAATATTGCATTATTATTATTGCTATTATTATTATTATTATTATTATTATTATTATTATTATTATTATTATTATTATTATTATTATTATTATTATTAATAATAATAATATTAATAATAATAATGATAATAATTATGATAATGATAATAATAATAGTAATAGTAATAATAACAATAATAACAAATAATAATAACAGTAATAATAATAATAATATTAAATAATAATAATAATAGTAATAGTAATAATAAAAAAAAAATAATAATAGCAATAATAATAATAATAACAACAATAAAAATTAAAAAAATAATAGTAATAGTAATAATAATAATAATGATAAAAATAAAAATAATAATAATAATAAAAAAAAAAATAATAATAATGCTAAAAATTTACGTTTGATGTAAAAATAGAAAAAAAAACGGCGGTTTTCTTTATTTTTAACAAGTATCAGGAAACATTTAAAGCTTGATTGATCAATTATTATGAAGGAAAATACATAAAGCTAAAAGTAATATATTTCACCATAAATGTCATTTGTAATCATAATTTAATTCAATTATTAAAAAAATGTATTTGCCTGTCTAATTACATTAAAATTCATGAACATGCTTAAATATATATGTAGACGCGACTACGTTCCCATACCTAAAATTCAAGATGGCGGCGTTAAGCACATGGTTCCTAAGATATACGAGATCGTGCTAAATAATTGAATAATTCGAATTTATTTAAATATAAAGTAATTATATTAAAATATTTTTGCATATTCTCATAGCCAATAATAGTAAATTTTATTTAGACATAAAAAGTTAGTTTAATTCATTCGAAATCCTTAAAAAATGTTTGTGTTTCTTGACATTCGGCAAAAAGTGGGTCAAGCGCGTTTTTTTTTTCAATTTAAAACTTAAAATTCTTTTGAAAATTATAGAAAAGTATTGTATTATTCTGCTTTTAATATCATAAATATCAGCGTTTTATCTTTCCGGTGAAATCAAAAGTTGTTCAGAAATAATGGATTTTAATAGATTTTAATAAGCTTTACAGAAAGCAGTTTATGATCAATTGGCTGTCACTATTGACTGAGGTATGTTGCTGCAAAAAGCACTATTGACTAATGTACGTTGCTGCAAAAAGCACTATTGACTGAAGTATGTTACTGTAGAGTTCTAGGAAGTCTATCCTTTCAAGGGGGTTCCTTCAATCTGATAAAAGGTTTGGGTCAATGGTAATGTAATATTGTTTTTGTTTTGTTTTTTACAAGAGGGTCACCACATTATCAAGGCCCAAAGCGCACTCAAGCATAATGGTTAATTGTAGTTATTAGAGCAACATTTTAGTAATAGTTAGTAGTAGGAATTTGATATAATTTGATTATTTAAAGGGACGCCCCAAGAAAAACTTGTTTACATTGTACTTGAAGACACACATATTATAGTGAGCTGTAAAGAAAGCCAGCGGAAACAAATTCCGCAGGCGGGTAGTTCTAGGAAAGAAACTTAGTTCATGGAATCAATCTTTAGATTAAGGCACAGATAGAGATAGAAAATGGGGGAAATTGTTAATAGTAGTTGTAGCTAAACGAGTATCTTTTGTGACAGTTTGACAAAAAGAATTATAGATTGGAGCTCAGGCGAGCCGTTTTCAGGAAAATTACGATACAGCAGAGACAGGCGAGGAACGTCTTTTCTGTGCAAAAGAGGTTGCAGGGAAGAGAAAAGAGCATGATCCATCAGGTTTTGAAGCCTGTTTTGAATTCTTCCAAGGCAGGATAGGATGCTTCAAGCAGATCCGGCCCAGATATGGCAGCAATAATCGTTTTCTAAACGAGGACATACCTGGCTCATGCAGGTAGAAGATTGCATAAGAAATGTGATATGTACTGGAGCGGTGCAATAATCCAACCATTTATCCGGATAAACGAGTGTGCATAACACCTTACCTGTATATAATGTGTATATATTGACGTGTATATATGATTGCCTAATGATAAGTGTCTAAACAGGACATATAACATTTATAACAAAATGGACGGAGAACAGTTCTATGGGGGTTTAACATCTGCCAATAAGAGAAACATACCTGGTTCATATTTGATCTTGTTTGACGGAAAGCCGCAAAGAAAATTCATCCCAACAAATCTCAGGCTGTTTCTCCAGCAACTTTATTACAGATGGTTCCCCATTGGAAACCTGCATGCTGTTCCATCGTTCCTTAAATTTGATAGACGTCGGAATCCTTGCTCCCACGAGCTATTCGAGCCATTACGACAGGTCGGCTCGACTTTCTGTTTGTATCCTTCAAGTTCTAACCACTGACTAAATCCCTACGTATACAAACCCCCCTTTCTCATGACGTCATCAACACGTATCACTCATGACCACCGCGTGATGTCCGTCACGTATACTTGTTTATCTAGCTTATGTTTCTGGTCGCGCTAGTTATGAAAATTAACATTCCTTTTCATTTCTAAATACTGTATACGTAGGGTTTTAGTCAGCGGTTGAGGTTAGAAGGAGTCAGACATTCCCAATTAGAAAAGTAAATTCAACTATATAACCTAAAAAAAAAAAACAAACAAACAAAAAACTCCCAGAAAATTATATTGTTAAACAGAAATCGTTGTTTACCATGTTTTCTTCTGGCTGTTTAAGTTATAGCTGTCCAGTGGAAAATAACACTTCTGCAATGACAAAATGTAGACATAATCCAATTAATCCTCCTATTGACAAAATTGACATTGATTGGCATATTAAAATTGGTTAGAAAAACAGGTGCATGATATATGAAACACACACACACACACACACACACACACACACACACACACACACACATATATATATATATATATATATATATATATATATATATATGATGAGAATGATAGAAATATCATTCCGACGAAATAGAGAAATAAAAAGGAACAACCTCAATTATGTCCATCAACGTTTCGTCTTTATTTCGATCCATCCAGAAATAAAGACGAAAGTTGATGAACACATACCTCGGTGTGTTACTTTATATATATACTAGCAAAAGTACCCGTTGTTGACTGGGTTCAAAAACAGCCGACAGAAAATGGACTCTGATTTATTAAAGTATGATAGCTTATGAAAAGGAAGGGTTGTAAATTTAGGTTGAATTTGGGGGTATCAAAACCAAAGCAAAATATGATGAAAGTAAAAATAAAATAGATAAACCCCATAATTTATTATACCATACCTGTTCACACTGAAACACTTATCACAATATTCTTTGGATCTATATTAAAAAAACTTATTAAACTTTGTGATATATTTCCATTCTATTGAGGTCAGGCGCGAACGAACACCCCATAATTTTATTATACCATATTTCTTCAAACTGAAACATAATTATCAAAGTATACTTACGCAGATATATATGAAAAATCTTTATTAAAGTTTGTGCCTATTTCCATTCTATTGAGGCCAGGCGCGAATGCAGATCCCACAATGTTATTATACCATCCTTGTTTAAGTTAAAACATACTTATCAAAGTATTCTTATGTACATCTATATCAAAAACACTTGTAAACGTTTTTTTTTAATTAAAATTTTTTTTATCTCCATTATTTATGGACGAGGCGCGTACGCAGACACCACAATTTTAATGAATCATCATTATGCCAGATCAAACATACCCATTCCTGTGTCTCGATACCTCTTCTAGCATTATATGTGATCAGTTTTCTATAATAGTCAACCATATAGGAGCCTATTCGTGACCAGACACAGACGTTCAGCTTTATATTATAGATTATATTATAATCCGCGTTTCATTCTCGTGAGATATCGTTAAGCTTATATATATACAAAACAATAATATTTAAATAAACAAAAGGATTAACTGAACTTAGTTAACAATAGCAAAAGATACGGTTATAAAACCTGAGAGGGAAACAGCCAGTTATTCAGTCATTTTATCGGGGAATCTACACCTAATTGATCGATATATTTTACGTTCGCAGAAGCTAACAAACGCATTATAGCGGAATGTAGAATCCAAAGAGAACATTTGCAAACTCCGAGAGAAAAAGGGAATTGTATTTGTATATGAAATATAATCTGGTATTTGTCGTTTTTTAGAGTTTTCTATGCTGTGTACTCGTTATATATTATACAGTGTGCGTAAGGTATTTGGCGACATTTATATTTTGTAACTTTAATTAAAAATATACTAATTAATTTTTTTTTTACTTTCAGAAGATCCCATGGCAAATACTAATCTAACTAATGTCATGAAAAGACACGCTGTAATAGTTTCTATAAAAGCGAAACACAGCAATTCAGAAATTGCAAGATTTTTATAAATCGCCAGTGATAGTTTTCTGTGTTCTTAGCAGTGAAGGACGTATCGCTTCTCCTCATTGCAAGATTTCTAAAAGCCGCCAGATCTTTCGTCTTCAAAGTTAAAAATGAGCTATAAATAAATAATTGGCCCCCGCACTGCTCGCAACAAACGACGTCGGCGGCGTTCGAAATAAGATTAGTCATTCAAGGCGTATGATGACTTTGCAAAAATGTCGACGAAAAAAGTGACTCCTCCTTGTAAAAGAACAGCTCAGTTGACGATAAAAACATGAATGTTTTGGGGCAACTCTTGGATATTTGTCGGTCGAGGGACTGGGCATTAACACAATATCAATTTTGTCAGGATTTGTCCCATGTATCACAGGCTTTTAGAGGACATACGCTCACACACAAAAACATACAAACGCACACACAAACAGACAGTTGAGATCCATAAAATAGACTAACCTGGGTGCCCGGCGTTGCTCGGGTGTTTGAAGGTGTGTGTTGAGCAATAAAAAAAGTGGTAGTAAGCAGGAAGACTCGAACCCGTACCACGAAGTAGGAAAAGAACGAAACAAACGTGACGTCTTTGCTGTTACGTCCATCGCTAAACCGGAAGTGACGAAGGTTTAAATTAAGGCTAGTCAATAAAAAGAGGATGACATTTGAAAGTATTGGCGAAAAAAGCGACCCCTTCCTGTAGAAAAGTGCACAATGAACGGTAAAGGAATTAATATTTTTAGCTCATTTTTCGATATTTGTCGTCCGAACGGTCGAGCTTCAAAACGATACCGATCACGTGAAAATCCGTCACCTCTGTCGAAAGTCTTAGGCATACATACATACATACATACATGCATACATACATATATTTAAACAGACAGGTAAGATTTATATTATAGAAGATGGTGATGAATTGGCGATGAGCATGAAAAAACAGCTCATTCATAACATCTGAGTTTATCAGTAGAGTATATGTCATGATCGACAAAAATCCTGGGATATCAATGCAGCATCTTGCTAAAGATCTTTAAGTGTCTGAAATAACAATAAGGAATGTTGTCATCAAAACCTCTGATACAAATCCTTAGTTCAAAGTTCATGTCAAGAAAAACTCAAGAGAATGCGTGTAAAACGACTCTTAAACGAATCAAAGCACCCAAAAGAACAGGAGTGTAATTTATTCCCCAAGGATCATGTTATACCAAACGTATGACATCCAAACTAACGAGGCCTTAATCCTTTGGATAATTACGCGTGGAGCGTTGTTGAAAAAGAAGCTAATGAGAATCCTCATAGCACCAATTTCTCTGTGATGGATGCAGTAGCCCGAGCTATGGAGGGCATAAATAAAGACCATATGATCAATGCTTACAATCGTTTTCAGACTCGAATTAAGTCAGTAATAGAAACCGAAGCATGACATATACAGAAGACTATGTAAACGAATATTATATTTATGCATATACATATATTTATTTAGAAATCTGAATATTTTGAAAAATTTAGGTGCCAGGAAAATGATAAAATCATTTTTATGTCCGTTTGTTGGTGTTGTAAGTCAAATATTTCGCGAAATAGCTTCATCAGGGTTGTAAGTCAGTTCGTAGTTTTTTTTCTTCATTTTGTTATTATAGAGGAAGAAATTTAAAGGTACGAGCTGCACATTTTTGACGTGTGCGTTCGCTCCAGTTTTGAGCAGGAGTATGAAATAAGAAAATAGAACAAAGTTTTCAAAATATTCAAATTTCTATTCAAAACAAGTGTCTTCAAATAGTGTGCAACTATTTTCTTATTTCATACATTTCATATATATATATATATATATATATATATATATATATATATATATATATATATTGTTTTTAAAATATAATCATTCACTTACACGTGTTTCGTCGTTTTCGAAACGCGTGTCAGTGGATAATTATATTTTAAAATAATACATATGCCGCTCTCCATTTGGGGATACCAAATTAGCCAAAAAGAAAATTATTCCCAACTCGTATTTAGGTAAAAAAAATGTACTGTTGTATAAATAATTTAATTCATTAAAAAAGTATCGCTAATAAAAACAAATAAACAACACACACACACACAGACACACACTGTGTGTGTTTGTGTGTATGTGTGTGTTTGTGTGTATGTGTGCATACACTTATACAAAGCATCGTTTATTTTGTGCCGTACGCTGCACATTTACTCATCATGATAAAATTCCCCGGTTTATATCATACGACATGGCCTCTGGACATATTGCCTACAAGTCCATAGCAAAAAAGATATCTCTAATCTATAAAAACTATCAACGTATCAAAACCATAGATAAACTTCAGTGAAAAAGTTTTGTTTAAACTTTTCTGTCAACTTCCTAAATATTGAGTGAGGTCAATCCCAGCGATCAAAATGCCCCTTTTCCAAATATAACATTCTTCTACATACAACATGGTTATTGTAGTTCATTTTGGAACAGAAATAATTGTGCATTAAAATGATGCTTGGAACAAGCGTTATTGTGGTTCACCATAAATTTAACCTTGTCAGAGTCTAGTAAGAGCGTTAATTGAACGCGGATGATATTGCGGTCGTTCAGATCAGAGGAAGGGATTTGTCACTTGACAAAGGCCAACGAGCCGTCGGGATCGCAACTCGCCATTGACCCTTAGCAAAATAGGAAATATAACAGAGGAAAATCAAATTTGCATTCCTCACCGAAGTTCAATTTATGACGGCGCTGAAAATCAGTCAGCTGCCATCTTTAATTTTTGATCGATGGATGTTTTCCCGGTTGTAAGGGATCAAAGGCGACAAGACACGTTTATTCGGATTGCTCACGAAATGACAATATCTGCGTGCGGATGAAAATACTGCTGATCTCCGGAAGGGCATAAATTGGATTGAAGTCTAACGTGGGAATTGGTTTGAAATTGATTGAAAAAATTGGATTCGAAGAGCCATCAGAATAGTTCTTCGACTTAGAGACGAGCACGCACATGAATACCAAAAATAAAATAGGCATATATTATTACCTCTATATTACTAGATGAAACATTTTTAGCAACAGAAGAGGAGGCTAGGTGGTCAAGTCGTTAACGATACGAACTGACGACTTTGGTGTTACAAGTTCAAATCCAGTTTGTTCCACAAATTCACTTCTACATAATATGTTAACAACCTTCGCGCGATTCCTCTCACAAGAAGCCGATATCTTTCTAGAAAGAATTCTAAATAGAATATTATTGTGAGGGCTTCCTTCTCGATCTGCGAGTAATGTTTTCACGAAAGTAATAAAGTGTGTGAAGCATTTGCTACTGGTTTCTTGCTTCTATCCGGCATTCTGTGTAATATGCAAGCGCCTATTCCATGAGAGCTTGCGTCCTTGCCAACTATGATATCTAATAACGGATTGTAATGTGTAAGAGATAGGTTGGACGTTAATGCAGTTTTAATTTTTGGAAACCAATGTTGACAATAGAATCGTCGGATTCACACGATGCGATGCGCAACAAAATACATGTCTTTACACGACTTCTTGCGCTCTTTTCTTTTAGCTGGCTTTCCCATTTAATTAATTTAATATCTCTACTTTTTAAGATAATCAGCAACAACCTTAAATGTCCGTTATAAAATCTATATATCTATAAAAACAGAGATGTGTGTGCCACAGACGATTTCTGATTGGTTAATCCAATAATCACATCTCCTAAAAAACTATGGTTCGTAGGCTTTTAACGATACCATAAAATATTATGGCTTTATTTATTGTCCATCTTGGAAGGGTTTAATTTTTTCCTAACTTGCGATTTACAAATTACAAAGATACGAAACTAACTTACAATCTAACAATCGAACCTCCGACATCACGGCCGTCATTATAAAACTAAACTAAAAAAAAAACCCGCGTTCACTCGTGGTCTTTACATTTCGGGTTTGGGTACGTGTGCAGTTTTCCATTGACATTAAAAAATGGAAATATTTTTTAAAAAAATATATTGTACGTACTCGTCATGGGATAAAGTTTTCCTACAGAAAAAATCACGTAATTTCATCAAGTAGTTATTTTTTTATAGCGAAAAAAGAAAAAAATCAACGCTACAAGCGAAATTAAACAGAAAGTTCAAGTAGGGGGATTTCCCCCTTTTTTTTTATAGCGAGGCCAAATTTCGCGAATTTGGCCATTTTTTAAAGCAGTTTGGCCTTCAAAATTTCTGTTTGGCCATTTTCTTCACCGATGAAATAAAAGAAGCAAATAAAAACAACGCAATAAAACTTTTAAAAATACGGCACACTTTTGTTGTTCTTGTTTGTTTTTTTTGGTAATTTTCCTTATTTTTTTATTTTTTCAAGATAATACTATTAAATGGACACTATTATGCCAAATTAGCCCCCCCTCCAAAAAAAAAATGCACAAAAATTCGAGATTTAAGGTTTTGACGAGATAATTTAGCGAATTGTCCGGACTATTGCGAGATAACCATCCATTAGTTTTTCCTGAAATTTTGCCACAAATTGTATTTCATTACATAGATGTGCATAGTAACAACATTTTTTTGCCGAAAATTCCCGTTGCGTCTCCAGATTTCATCGGTGAAGAAAAAGGCCAAACAGAAATTTTGAAGGCCAAACTGCTTTAAAAAATAATATTTAATATATTCAACGATTTGACCTTTGAGAACTCTACCAAACTCCTCCTACAATTTTGGGTCTAAACAGTAAACACGTGATATTTTAGATATAGATTCCTTGGACATGGATCTAACTTATTAACTTTACTAGATCCCTAAACAATAAATGTTAAAAGGTCATAATAGGGGTCAAAGTTTTAAAAAATTGACCCTTTTTTTTTCTCAGCATTAACCTCAAAACACCTGGGCAACGCCGGGCACCGATTGCTAGTAAATATATAAAACTAGCAGCACTCGTTAATCGGCGTTACCCGGTGTTAGTATGCCTCCTCCACCCTCGCGTAAAACATTAAAGTACTTCTGTTGTTGTTGCTGTTGTTGTAGCCCAACCACCAACCTCCTCACGTTTAAGAATGGCTTTCAAGATGGACACCACCAACTTCCTTATGTTAAAAACGGCTTTCGGAATAAACACGTCTTTTGTGAGTGGGAGAGTGGTTGGCCATTTTATGTATTTCTGACAGAAATATATTTCACAGCAAGTTAAGTAGGTTGGTGACGGATTTGCATTTAAACATAATTTAAAGTTTCAAAATTACCCTCAGGATCTGTCATATATACATAAAAGCAAACTACAATTGTATTTTGGTTTGTGACCTACGTGGGTTTATAAATGGAAACAAAACATTTAATATTAGTTATTAGCTTTGCGAGCTCGCAGGTGCAAAAGAAAGTTAAAAAATTAAGCACCCCTATGTAAAATGCAGATAGAATCTAGTACCGTATTGAGCAACAAAAAAACGGAAAAAAAGGTAGCGACAGTGCCAAGGCTCGAGTGAGGCGAAGAAAAATAAACACTTTTATCGAATTGGCCACGGTAAACGTGTCACTTTATTGGGCTTCGAAGTCACCCGTATAACGCTTGAGTGAATTATTGACCCAAATAAAAGTGTAACACGGCTGATATCTCTATCTCTGTCCCATCCGCGTATATTATCTTCCTTGGTATTTTGCTCGCTGGTCGGTGTAATATCTTGTCGTTTTTGCCGGAACGAAAGTGGGCGGTAAAGCAATGTATTAAACGAGATATAATTAAGAAGTAAAGGAAAAGAAAAAAAAACAATTATTGCGTTCTACATTTCAACTAAATAAATAAATAAATTGATATATATATATATATATATCTATATATATAAAGAAATAAAGAAGACGGGAATGAGTGTAAGAAAAAGGAGGTTCACGTAACTCTGTATTGTCTCGGGTGTCCGTAGATGAATAAATATAATAGCATTATCACTGATTTAAGTTAATGTCGGAAAAATCCAGAAATGCCACGGTTATTAGGCTAATGCAAAAGTAATTTATCTAGAGCAAAAGGTTTGTAAAGAAAGGAATGTGTATGTAAAAAAAATGGTTTTGTGTTTATAAGTGTTGAACCGTTCGGTTAATCGTGGAAGATGCGAATATCAGAATATGAGACTGTCTACCGAACAGCTAATCAGCTGTGCCGGATTTCGGAATGGGAGAAATGATTATCTATAAATAGGAATATGTAAAAGTTATAGTATGTATATGTGTCGAATAATCAGTTAAGAGTAGAGTAAGAATATGTGTATCAATGTTTTTTTCTAAGCAAGAGTTAGAAGTCTGCTCAGCACATCGGAGATTCGTAGTCATTTTCAAATGTCTTTTAAGACGATTCGATACAACACATAGAGTACGTACTACCACCGAGGTTACTTGGGTTTTAATCCCATTCATAGTCTTAGCTCCAAGCCCAACAGAGCATGATTGCCACACTTCCGGTTCTCTTTCTCTATCACATTCTTGTTCCAGGACACTGAAAAGTCTACGATTTGCCACCTCTTTGAGGTCATATCCGAACGATTATGTTCCAATTGCTTGGTTATCATGACGCTTTTGTCCCACCATACTTCCACATTGTCATCCTTATTTAGTGTTTCATCATCAAGTTCTTCCTCAAATCACTTCTCAGAACACTTCAATCTAAGCTTCCTACAATGCTCCCAGTAAATACAAATCCTCCTACAATCGTGCCTTTTGCGATAACCTCTGAGTTACACCTCGCACAAAGTTGCACAATTGATTCAGAAAACTTTCCTCAACATCTTCTCTTTGGACCGTCGTGCTCCTAATGCCTTCTCTTGTGCTGTACAAACAAAAACATTAGTGCTCTTACAGGTACCCAGCTTTAAATCATTGCTATGGTTATTTTAATCCGCTTCATTTATCTGCTTCATCTTAGAAGAACTTTCTGTCCATCTTTTTCCTAGTCAATTCCTCTGTACCTTTTTCTGTCCATAGGCTTTACATACCGATCCTTAGTCTCATTCACTGGCCACAATCATGAGCATCCATTCATCACTTCTAACCACATACTCATTCAACGACGTCTGTTCAACTCTAACACAGTCTTTCACACTTATCGATCCTCCTCCACTGTCATTTCTCCTCTGATACAACCTAACTACGCTTCTTCTAATGTGGAATATATAAAACATGACCAAAATTTTTCTTGTCTTGATGTCTATGGTATTCAACTCCCTGTCAGATCATTCTAAAATACCCGCATTGTACATCAAAACACTTACAACCTATGCATTTACCGCCTCAATCAGATTTCCTTCGCACAACTTTGATTTTGCAATTACCTTCACCATTCAAAGATACTCCTTCCTGACTTCCCATTTTATCTCCCTGTCCTAGATATCTACAATCTCCAATACGCCCAAACACTTATATCGTGCTTCTCCTAATACTTTCGTAATTTCTCCCACTTGGCAACACGATTCCATTAAAATGCACCATTACTCTTCTTTTTATCACCAGCACTGCACACTTGCTACTCCTGGGCTTCACTTCGATGTCTTCAGATTGAATCCCGACTTGCTTCACCAATGTCTTCACTTCCTACTCATTCCTATATATATAAAAAAAAAACTTCAGATAATTCATAACAGTAAGTGGTCAAGGCGCCAGCCACAAGACCTAAAATTATACTCCAGATTCTCTCTCGTCAAGAGGATGCTCACTGGCATCATCACCAATACAAAAAAAAAAGAGATGATAAATCTTCTTTGAACGTGACCTGTCTGATCTAACCTCCCCGACCACTTCAGTGTTCAGCGTTAGAACAGTTTTCCATTGAGGCATACTACAAATTTCGAGCGACCTTCAGTATTTCATGGATCCAGGAGTTGGAGACCATGTCGTATTCCTTTCTGTAATCGATCATGCTTTTCTCTTCTTCAGCTTTGCATCTTGAAACGCAGCCTTATTAGTTACTAGAAGCGAGACCCAACGTTGCCCGAGATTGAATGATGCTCAACGAATATTTAACTCTCCCATATTTTTATTGTCATCGAAATCAGCAAAATCGATTGCTTTCTTGTTGCAATTAAGACCCAATCACGGCGAACCGGTAGGAAGCTTCACATGCTCCAGCGCAGTGACTAAGACCAAAATACGCTGTAGTATATATTGCACTGTAGACAACCTAAAAATCAAAAAGTCAAGTATCATACTTAAATTATGCTTAGAACAGAAACATTAATTTCAAACGTCCCCCTACCATATCAACTAACTTACTATTTATTTCATATGTCTGGCCTTACTGCTTCTGCGGTGATTATTGCTTAAATTTAAGTTTAAAATAAAAATGTAAAGCACCATGGTACAATTGTGCTTTATGGTTTCTAGCACTCTCCACCTCTTTCGATAACATTTGCAAAAATATTTGCATTATTGCAACAGCTGCTTGCCATTGGTTTCTCGTTAGCAGCGGCTATTGGTCTTCACTGAAATTTGAGTGGCAATAAGCCTCCCAAGGTCTCAGTTCTTTTCACACTTATTCGGCTATGGTCTAGTTAGTTCATCGGCCTTTCCTTCCTCCTTGACTCTACTTGGTTATTTTGTCTCACTCTCTATTTTGGGGGGGGGAGCAGTGATGTGGCAATGGGGGTAGGGGTGTAGGGATGGGTTAGAGAACTTATACATGTGCGGCTTCAGTGTTCTTGATTCCATGTAGTGTTTCATGTTTTGTCTTTGCAGCAGTTTGTCTTGCCCGCGCTTGTTGCTCCTGTGTGTTAGTTTCCATATTCAAGGGGGGTTCACAACCTTTCAGCTGTTTTCAGTATTGTTGTTCGTTGTAGTTCCTTTGATTCCAATTTCTCCTGTTTTTTTTTTCAAAGTGTTTAGGGGATTGTTCCTAGTGCTCCTACTATTATAGGTATTATTTTTATTTTTTTCATCATCCATATGCCTTTCAGCTCTCTGGCTAGTTCTGTGTATTTGCTCTGTTTCTCCTTTTCTTTGATATTCACCATGTGGTCAACTGGAACAGCAAATCTACGATTTGACAGGATTTTTCTTTCTTGTTAATTATTAAGACATACGGTCTTCTTGGTTGGATCGGTTTACTAGTTTGTATTACACTATTATTATTATTATTATTATTATTATTATTATTATTATTATTATTATTATTATTATTATTATTATTAATATTATTATTATTATTATTATTATTTCAAATAATAATAATGACAATTTTAATAAAATAATAATAAAGTTATAGTAAAAAATAATAATAAAAATAATGATAATAATAACATAATAATAATGATAGTAATAATAAAATAATGATAATATAGTAATAATAATATATTATGAATAACAAAATAATAATAAAATAATGATAAAGTAATAGTAATGATGAATAATAATAAAATATTATTGAATGTAAAATAATAATAATAATAATAATAATAATAATAATAATAATAATAATGATGATGATGATGATGATAATAATAATAATAATAATAATAATAATAATAATAATTTTTCATCATAGTCATGATGTCCCTGAACAATATACTGAGAAAGTGCCAAGCCGGATACATGTTCTCTAACACGGAGGAAAAAATGACACACCTGATTACATGGATGCAAGGACCGGAAATGAACTAGAGACACTAATAAAGACTACCAGGATCTTCAGCCAGGATATCCAAATGGAGTTTGGTATGGAAAAGTTATAAGAAAAGGGAAAACTGGACACGACAGAAGGCATGGGACTACCTAACCAAACAGAGATGAATGCCTTACGGGAACACGGCCCTATAAATACCTAGGACATTTTGAAGCAGCCACCATCAAAACCACAGAAATGAAAGAGAGAATTGAAAAGGAATACCTCAGACGAACAAGAAAACTTCTGGAAACTAAATTATATAGTAGGAACCAAATTAAAAGTATAAATACATGGGCAGTATCACTGGTAAGATACTCTGGACCGTTTATATGATGGATCAAAGAAGAACCGAGACAGCTCGATCAGAAACCAGGAAACCCATGATCATGCATATAGCACTCTACGCAAAGGACGATGTTGACCGACTTTTCATGAAAAAGAGAAGACAACCAGAAAGGATTGGTTTGTATAGAAGACTGTGTTAATAACACAAAAAAAGAACTAGAAAAATACATAATGCAAAACACTGAAAGGAAATCATGACAGCGAGAGACATGGAAAAAATCAACAGATCAGAAAACAGAGAGGCAAATAATAAGACAAGAATAATGGGAAAAGAAACAACTACACGAAAGATTCATAAGAATGACAAAAGATGAGAATAACTAAAACACTTGGATATGGATGCGAAAAGGACACGCAAAACGAGAAACCGAATCCCTAATAACTGCAGCGCAAGAACGAACAGCATCAAAGGTCGACAAAACGCAAGAAAACAGCGAATGCAGACTCTGGACAAAGAGACGAGACAATAAACCATATAGTAAGCGAAGTTAGCAAACTGGCCCATAAAGAAAACTAGAACGGACACAACACAGTGGAAAGGGCAGTACACTTGGAATTGTGCAAACAGCTGCATTTCGAACGCACAGGCGAATGGCACAAGCATAAGCTAGCAACAGTACTTGAAAACAAGAATCACAAAATCTTATGGGACATGGACATACAAACGGATAAACCCATCCAAGCAAGAAGACCGGATGTCGTAATAATTAACAAAAAAGAAAAGTGCTGCCAAATCGTAGATTTTGCTGTTCCTGCTGAGAACAGGATAAAAAAGAAAAGGAGAAACGGAGCAAATACACAGAGCTAGCCAGAGAACTGAGAGGGATATAGATGATAAAAAAAAATCAAGATAGTACCTATAATTATAGGAGCACTAGGAGAATTCCGAAAACTTTGCAAAAAGAATGGGAGAAATTGGAATTAGAGAAATAGCCGGAAAGAGACCACGAATAACAATAGCTGTAATATTAAGAAAACCATTGAATGTGGAGACTAATACACTAGCCACATTCGCAGGCCAGACGACCTGCCGCAAAGATAAAACATTAAGCATTACATGGAACCAAGAACAATGAAGCTGCACACCTGTAAACTCACTATCTCCTAACCATCCCTTCCCATTACCCATTCACTCTGCCCTCCCCCCAAAGAATGATGTCAAATAGCCGAGAAGGGCCATGGAGGATGTGAAGACCGAGGTCTCCGCTGGACAAGGTCGAAGAGAACTGGGGCCTTGAGAAAGCTCATTGCCACTCAAATCCCAGTGGAAACCAATGGCCGCTGCTAGTGAGAAATCAATGGTAAACGGCTGTTGCGATAATGCAAATGTTATCGAAAAGTGGAGTACTAGAAATCCGGGGAGACTTGTTGTCTCTCGGCTTCCAGAGAACACTACAGGTTGTTCTCAAGGAAATATGCTTTATGACATACGTGAAAGCTCATTCCGGGCTAATAATAATAATAATAATAATAATAATAATAATAATAATAATAATAATAATAATAATAATAAGTAAAACTTACCTAAACAATTTAATATATGCAGGAACAAAATCGGTAAGTATGAACCTAAAAACAGAAACAAAAACTGACCCAAAACTAACGATCTACAAAACCTCGATAGGAAATAAGATTGGAAAGCCAGACGCCAATTTTTTAAAACTGTAAATAGACTGAAAGAATACATAAATATTTAAATGGAAAAATCTGGTGCACAATGAAAGGTTCAATAAGAAACTTGAAGATCTAAAAAAAAAAAAAAAAAAGAAAGAACATTGCAACGATACAAATAGAAATTGAGACAGTACAAACAAAACAGGACTTTGGAAACAAATGACAAATAATTTTATAAAAGCGTGAACGGAGGGATAACAAGAACGGAACAACCAGACTCAAGAGAAACCAAACACTTCTGGAGCCAAATATGGGGAAAACCTAAAGAGCACAACACAAACACCAAATGGATGAAAGATATAAAAAAGGAATTCTAGGAAATTGAAGAAGAAGAAAACCGGAAATTCTGATAACGAAAATAACAAATTGGAAAGCACCAGGCCACGATGGGTTACAAAAAGTTCACAACACTACATGATAAATAGATGCAAAGTCTTAGAAGATATGTCTACTAAGCAAAAGTACCAGAATGTATGACAATAAAGAAGTACGTTAATAAAAAAAAAAAATGCTCAACAAAGGACGGCGCCAAGCAATTGCAGACCGATAACGTGTTTAATAAACATATGAAAAGTTTAAACAGCACAACTGAGTGAACAGATTTACTAATCAATTAACACTCACGGATTAATGCTTGAGCATGAAAAATATGCCGGAAAGAAAAATAGGGACTTACGACTTATTATACACGGATAAAATTATCTTGAAAGAGGTAAAGCGTAAAAAAAAAGCATAGCCATGGCATAGATCGATTATAAGAAACCCTACGACAGAATTCCTAAAGCATTGATAATCGAATACCATAAATTTACAAGAGACCCAACTAGATTATTAATATTATCAAGGAGGCAGTGAGAACATTGATAGCTTGAGGACACACGTGACTGGAATAAGAGTGCAGAGAGACTTCTTCCAAGGATATTCTCTATCACAAATACTGTTTGTTATAACCATGATGCCACCCAACAATGTACTTAGAAAATGTAATACCGGATACAAGTATAAAGACACAGAACAAATCACATCATTATATGGATGACAGGAAGTTGTTTACAAACGACATAAAACAGGAACTGGAAAAGCTAATAAACACAACCAGAATATTCAGCCATGGCACTGAAATGGAATTTTAAATTGAAACGTGTGCACTACTACATATGACAAAAGAGAAAACTAGTGGTATCAGAGTGTATGGAACCGTCTAATAATGAGGAGATGAAAGCGCTTGCTGAAGATAACAGCTACAAAATATTTGCGTATTCTGGACGCAGACACCATTAAGTCTAAAGAAATTAAAGAGAAGGTGAAAAAAGAGCGCTTGCAAAGAAAAAGAAGCTCTAAGAAACAAAGATATACAGTATATATTTAATTAAAAGAAATAATTTCCTGGACAGTATCGCTCATAAGGTACTCTGGACCAGTCATAAGCTGGATTAAAGAAGATCGCATGAATCGTGATCAGAAGACGAGGAAATATAATAACAATGCACGCTGCACTACACCCAAAACACGTGAAAAGAAACGAAGGAGGGAAATACAAATATGAAAAGCTTAGTAGAAAGCACCACAACACTTGGATAAGTGCATGAACCAGATCTCAGAAAAATTGATCCTACCAACGAGAGACATCGCCAAGAAAAATAACATAGGAAATAATAAAACTAGAAACAAACAAAAAAAAGCAAGAAAAGAAAAGTGGGAAGAGAAAGGGATACATGAACGATTCATAAGAAGGATAAAAGAAGTTAATCACAAAAAACACGAGGACGTAATTCAGAAAAGGACACATAAACAGAGAAACAGAATCTTTACTGATACTTTCGCAGCACTACGCTAGTAGAACGGATCACATTAAGGCTAATATAGATAAAACACAGGAAAACATAAAATGTAGACTATATAGACAAAGAGACGAGTCGATAAACTAATAAAAAGTCAAGGCCGGACCGCATGGAAAAGGTAGTGTACTAGGAGCTCTTCAGACGTCTGTACCTTGAACATACGGAAAAAGGTTACAAATCGAAATCGGAGACTGTAGAAGAAAAAGAACAATACAACATTCTTTGCGATATGGAGGCAAAAACAGATAAACTCATCCAAACTAGAAGACTGGACGTCATAATAATTAACATGAAAGAAAAAAAAAATCTCAAATTGTAGATTTTGCCGTCTCAGTAGACAACAGAAGAAAGATCAAAGAGACAGCAAAACAAAGCACACGCGCGAAACTCGCCAGAGAATTCGAAAGAATATGGAATCTGAATCAAATCAATATATTAGCAAGAATTGTAGGAGCATAAGAAATATTCTCAAACAACTTGGAAAAAGGTTAGGACAACTCAGAAAAGAATAGACTCAGACTATGAAACGGAATGTAATGCTGAACACATTTTACAGGAAACTCTTCAATGCAGAATTGTATATGGATGACAAACGTTGACCGGTCATATAGACAATGCAAAAATGCAACATAAATAAAACAAAAAATGCAACACAAATAAAAAAGAAATACAACAGAAAAAAAGTGCGACAGAAATAAAACAAAAATAAAACATAATAAAACAAAAATAGAACATAAATAAAACATAAATAAAACAAATAAAAAAAAAATACAACACAAAGAAAATAAAAATAACACACAAATAAAACAGAAATAAAAAACGACAGAAATAAAATAAAAATATAACATAAATAAAACAAATAAACCAAGAATGCACTTAAATAAAACAAAAATACGACATAAGTAAAACAAAAATACGACATAAATAAAAAAAATGCAACACAAATAAAAAAGAAATACAACATGAATGAAAAAGGCTACAGAATTAAACACAAAAATACAATATACATAAAACATAAATAAAACAAAAATACAACATAACTAAAACAAAAATAAAACATAAATAAAACAAAAATGCAACACAAATAAAAGAGATATACCACAGAAATAAAAAAATGCCACAGAAATAAAACAAAGTTGCAATAGAAATTAAACACAAGTGCAATAGAAATAAAACACAAAATACAACATTAATAAAACAAAAATGCAACATAAATGTAACAAAAATACAACATAATTAAAACAAAAATGATATATGAATAAAACAAAAATACCACTTAAATAAAAAAAATACAAACTAAATAAAAAAATATACAACCTAAATACAACAAAAAATACAACAAAAATAAAAGAAACATACAACATACATGAAACAAACATAAAACATAAATTAACCAAAAATAAAACATAAATAAAACAAAAATACAACTTAAATAAAACAAAGATGCAACATAAATAAAACAAAAATAAAACAAAATAAAACAAAAATAAAACTTAAATAATCATTTAAACTTAATAATTATTTAAACAAAAAGACAACACAAAACAATAATACAACATAAATAAAAATAATGAATAAAACAAAAATAAGACATTAATAAAACAACAATACAACATAAATAGAAAAAATACAACATAAATAAAACAAAAATGCAACATAAATAATACATGAATAAAACATAACTAAAACTAAAATACAACCTTAATAAAACAAAAATAAAATGAATAAAACAAAAATACAACATAAATAAAACAAAAATCGAACATAATTAAAACAAAAATACAACATAAATAAAACAAAAGTTAAACACAAATAAAAAAAATATAACATAAATAAAACAAAAATGAAGCCTCCAAAAATGAACATAAATAAAACAAAAATAAAACATAAACAATGCCAAACTAAAACATAAAAAAACAAAAGCAACAATAAATAAACAAAAATGCAACATAAATAAAACAAAAAGACAAAATAAATTATACAAAAATACAATATAAATAAAACATAATAAAAATTAAAACAAATATACAACTTAAATAAAATAACAAAACAACATAAATAAAAATGCAACATAAATAAACCAAAAACAAAACATAAATAAAACAACAATAAAATATGAATAAAGCAAAAAATATAACATAAATAACACAAAAATGCAACATAAATAAAACAAAAATACAACATAAATAAAACAACAATGGAACATAAATAAAACAAAATTATAACATAAAGAAAATAAAAAGAAAACATAAATAAAACAAACATACAACATAAATGCAACAAAAATAAAACATAAAGGAAACAAAAATAAAACAAAAATACAACACAATCAAAATAAAATAAAATATAAATAAAACAAAAATGCAACATAAACAAAACAACAATTAAATATAACATACTACGTAAATAAAACAAAAATACAACATAAATAAAACAAAAATAAAATATAAATAAAACAAAAATAAAAAATAAATAACACAAAATACAACATACATAAAAAATAAAACATAAATAAAACAAAAATAAATTACAAATAAAAGAAAAATGCAACATAAATAAAACATAAATAAAACAAAAATGAAACATACATAAAACAAAAATACAATATAAACAAAAAAAATACAACATAAATAAAACAAACATACAACATGAATGAAACAAAACTTCACCATAAATAAAACAAAAATACAACATTAATAAAACAAAAATACAACATAAATAAAACAATAATGCAACATGAATAAGACAAAAATGCCACAGACATAAAACAAAGATGCAACATAAATAAAACAAAGATGCAACATAAATAAAACAAAGATGCAACATAAATAAAACAGAAATGCAACATAAATAATAAAAAAGATGCAACAGAAATAAAACAAAAATGCAACAAAGGAAACTAAATTTGCAAAATTGTAAAATTGTATGTTTAATACTTTTTTTCATACCCTTTAAATAGTAGTCATAACATCGGCTGAAACCACACCAAATCGAAGAGTCCAGAAGGATGGAAAGACCCAGGAGAGGAATCACTAACTAGTCCTAAACTGAATAGCTGTGAAGTGGACTGGGATCTTATGGAAGCTTATTGCAACCCAAATGTCAGTGAAAACCAATGGTGACTGACAGCTAGAATTGTAATATCAACTTCTTAAATAAATAAATAAATAATAAATTGTCTCCCTAGTAATAGATACTTCTTGAATAAATAAATAGTAGATTGTCTCCCATGTAATTATTATTTTTACATAAACATTTAATTGCCTCCCATGTAAATGGTAAACGACTGTAGTGATAATACAAATTAATTTGTAAAACTATCAAAAGAGTGAAAAGTATTGGTAATCTAGGAAGACTTGTGTCACTCAGACTCCATAGACCACCATCAGTTGTTGTCTCTGAGCAATCTCTGATTATAACGTTTGTCAGAACATCTAGTGAGTATGTTGTATTGTTTCTTGTGTTCGCCCTATAACATAAAAAGTAAAAAAAAATAATAATGTTGACACACAAAATATTCGTAAAGGGTTTGGGATTATGGAACGACAGAGGAGTATAAACACTAACGAGACTCCACAGAATGAGTGCAAAGATGGTTTGGAAACTTGAGGATATTTGTTGGCACCAAATTCCAGTGAAGTCCAATGGTTGTTACCAGCGAGAAGTTAATGGCAAGCGGCTGTTGCGATAACGCAAATTCATTTACAAAAGAAGCAGAGAGAAATGGAAATCTGGGGGAGACTTGTTGTCACTCAGACTCCAGGGACCGCCAGCGGTTGTTATCAGTGAGTAATCTCTGATGATCGCCTGTGTGAGAACTCTTAGTGAGTACAAACAATACTTATTATTATTATTATTATTATTATTATTATTATTATTATTATTATTGTTATTATTATTATTGTTATTATTATTATTGTTATTATTATTGTTATTGTTATTATTATTATTGTTATTATTATTGTTATCATTGTTATTATTATTATTTTATTATTATTATTATTATTGTTATTATTATTATTATGGTTATTAT
>NC_136520.1:41186970-41389470 GCF_053919585.1 Euprymna scolopes
CCCCGACCAATCAAACAATGCGAATGATTCATAAGATAGTAAACCCGGTGGGAATCTTCGTCAAAAGTAGACCATCAAAGAATATTTAGGTTCTTCTAAAGATGAGTTTTTTTTTCTTTCATAACGGAAGCGAATGTCAGGTGAACTGGCATATTCAGATGCTTACCGCGGTTCTTCTCAACGTAGAAACAATTTGATGAAAAAAAAAAGTTGAGTGATTTTCTCATAGTGTTGCATAGCTGTTTAATAGGATTTGATTGTCCGATTCTTGAATAAATAAATAATAGATTGCCCCCCCCCCTGTTATCGCAACTTCTTGAAATAATAAATAATACGTTATCTAAATGACCCATCCTACAATATCTACCACTTAAAAAAATACACCATAGATTGTCTACGATATCTACTTTTTGAATAAATAAATAATAGATTGTCTCCCATGTAATATCAACTTCTTGAATAAATACATAATAGATTGTCTCCCATGTAATATCTACTTCTTAAATAAATAAATAATAGATTGTCTCCCATGTAATATCTACTTCTTAAATAAATAAATAAATAATAGATTGTCTCCCATGTAATATCAACTTCTTGAATAAATACATAATAGATTGCCTCCCATGTAATATCTACTTCTTAAATAAATAAATAATAGATTGTCTCCCATGTAATATCTACTTCTTAAATAAATAAATAATAGATTGTCTCCCATGTAATATCTACTTCTTAAATAAATAAATATTAGATTGTCTCCCATGTAATATCTACTTCTTAAATAAATAAATAATAGATTGTCTCCCATGTAATATCTACTTCTTAAATAAATAAATAAATAATAGATTGTCTCCCATGTAATATCTACTTCTTAAATAAATAAATAATAGATTGTCTCCCATGTAATATCTACTTCTTGAATAAATAAATAATAGATTGTCTCCCATGTAATATCTACTTTTTGAATAAATAAATAATAGATTGTCTCCCATTTAATATCTACTTCTTGAATAAATAAATAATAGATTGTCTCCCATGTAATATCTACTTCTTGAATAAATAAATAATAGATTGTTTTCCATGTAATATCTACTTCTTGAATAAATAAATAATAGATTGTCTCCCATGTAATATCTACTTCTTAAATAAATAAATAATAGATTGTCTCCCATGTAATATCTACTTCTTAAATAAATAAATAAATAATAGATTGTCTCCCATGTAATATCTACTTCTTGAATAAATAAATAATAGATTGTATCCCATGTAATATCTACTTCTTAAATAAATACATATTAGATTGTCTCCCATGTAATATCTACTTCTTAAATAAATAAATAATAGATTGTATCCCATGTAATATCTACTTCTTGAATAAATAAATAATAGATTGTCTCCCATGTAATATCTACTTCTTAAATAAATAAATAATAGATTGTCTCCCATGTAATATCTACTTCTTGAATAAATAAATAATAGATTGTCTCCCATGTAATATCTACTTCTTAAATAAATAAATATTAGATTGTCTCCTATGTAATATCTACTTCTTAAATAAATAAATATTAGATTGTCTCCCATGTAATATCTACTTCTTAAATAAATAAATATTAGATTGTCTCCCATGTAATATCTACTTCTTAAATAAATAAATAATAAATTGTCTCCCATGTAATATCTACTTCTTAAATAAATAAATATTAGATCGTCTCCCATGTAATATCTACTTCTTAAATAAATAAATAATAGATTGTCTCCCATGTAATATCTACTTCTTAAATAAATAAATATTAGATTGTCTCCCATGTAATATCTACTTCTTAAATAAATAAATAATAGATTGTATCCCATGTAATATCTACTTCTTGAATAAATAAATAATAGATTGTCTCCCATGTAATATCTACTTCTTTAATAAATAAATAAATAATAGATTGTCTCCTATGTAATATCTACTTCTTGAATAAATAAATAAATAATAGATTGTCTCCCATGTAATATCTACTTCTTGAATACATAAATAATAGACTGTATCCCATGTAATATCTACTTCTTAAATAAATAAATAATAGATTGTCTCCCATGTAATATCTACTTCTTGAATAAATAAATAAATAATAGATTGTTTCCCATGTAATATCTACTTCTTAAATAAATAAATACATAATAGATTGTCTCCTATGAAATATCTACTTCTTAAATAAATAAATAAATAATAGATTGTCTCCCATGTAATATCTACTTCTTGAATGAATAAATAATAGACTGTATCCCATGTAATATCTACTTCTTAAATAAATAAATAATAGATTGTCTCCCATGTAATATCTACTTCTTAAATAAATAAATAATAGATTGTCTCCCATGTAATATCTACTTTTTGAATAAATAAATAAATAATAGATTGTCTCCCATGTAATATCTACTTCTTAGATAAATAAATAATAGATTGTCTCCCATGTAATATCTACTTCTTGAATAAATAAATAATAGATTGTCTCCCATGTAATATCTACTTCTTGAATAAATAAAAAATAGATTTTCTCCCATGTAATATCTACTTCTTAAATAAATAAATAATAGATTGTCTCCCATGTAATATCTACTTCTTAAATACATAAATAATAGATTGTCTCCCATGTAATATCAACTTTTTGAATAAATAAATAATAGATTGTCTCCGATGTAATATCTACTTCTTAAATAAATAAATAATAGATTGTCTCCCATGTAATATCTACTTCTTAAATAAATAATAGATTGTGTCCCATGTAATATCTACTTCTTGAATAAATAAATAATAGATTGTCTCCGATGTAATATCTACTTTTTGAATAAATAAATAATAGATTGTCTCCCATGTAATATCTACTTCTTAAATAAATAAATAATAGATTGTCTCCCATGTAATATCTACTTCTTGAATAAATAAATAATAGATTGTCTCCCATGTAATATCTACTTCTTGAATAAATAAATGATAGATTGTCTCCCATGTAATATCTACTTTTTTAATAAATAAATGATAAATTGTCTCCCATGTAATATCTACTTCTTGAATAAATAAATAATAGATTGTCTCCCATGTAATATCTACTTCTTAAATAAATAAATAATAGATTGTCTCCCATGTAATATCTACTTCTTAAATAAATAAATAATAGATTGTCTCCCATGTAATATCTACTTCTTGAATAAATAAATGATAGATTGTCTCCCATGTAATATCTACTTTTTGAATAAATCAATGATAGATTGTCTCCCATGTAATATCTATTTCTTGAATAAATAAATAATAGATTGTCTCCCATGTAATATCTACTTCTTAAATAAATAAATAATAGATTGTCTCCCATGTAATATCTACTTCTTAAATAAATAATACATTGTCTCCCATGTAATATCTACTTCTTGAATAAATAAATGATAGATTGTTTCCCATGTAATATCTACTTTTTGAATAAATAAATAATAGATTGTCTCCCATGTAATATCTACTTCTTAAATAAATAAATAATATATTGTCTCCCATGTAATATCTACTTCTTGAATAAATAAATAATAGATTGTCTCCCATGTAATATCTACTTCTTGAATAAATAAATAATAGATTGTCTCCCATGTAATATCTACTTTTTGAATAAATAAATAATAGATTGTCTCCCATGTAATATCTACTTCTTGAATAAATAAATAATAGATTGTCTCCCATGTAATATCTACTTCTTGAATAAATAAATGATAGATTGTCTCCCATGTAATATCTACTTTTTGAATAAATAAATGATGGATTGTCTCCCATGTAATATCTACTTCTTGAATAAAAAAATAATAGATTGTTTCCCATGTAATATCTACTTCTTAAATAAATAAATAAATAATACATTGTCTCCCATGTAATATCTACTTCTTAAATAAATAAATAATAGATTGTCCCCCATGTAATATCTACTTCTTGAATAAATAAATATTAGATTGTCTCCCATGTAATATCTACTTCTTGAATAAATAAAAAATAGATTGTCTCCCATGTAATATCTACTTTTTAAATAAATAAATAATAGATTGTATCCCATGTAATATCTACTTTTTAAATAAATAAATAATAGATTGTCTCCCATGTAATATCTACTTCTTAAATAAATAAATAATAGATTGTCTCCCATGTAATATCTACTTCTTAGATAAATAAATAATAGATTGTCTCCCATGTAATATCTACTTCTTAAATAAATAAATAATAGATTGTCTCCCATGTAATATCTACTTTTTAAATAAATAAATAATAGATTGTCTCCCATGTACTATCTACTTCTTGAATAAATAAATAATAGATTGTCTCCCATGTACTATCTACTTCTTAAATAAATAAATAAATAATAGATTGTCTCCTATGTAATATCTACTTCTTGAATAAATAAATAAATCATAGATTGTCTCCCATGTAATATCTACTTCTTAAATAAATAAATAATAGATTGTCTCCCATGTAATATCTACTTCTTGAATAAATAAATAAATAATAGATTGTCTCCCATGTAATATCTACTTCTTAAATAAATAAATAAATAATAGATTGTCTCCTATGTAATATCTACTTCTTAAATAAATAAATAAATAATAGATTGTCTCCCATGTAATATCTACTTCTTGAATAAATAAATAATAGACTGTATCCCATGTAATATCTACTTCTTAAATAAATAAATAATAGATTGTCTCCCATGTAATATCTACTTCTTAAATAAATAAATAATAGATTGTCTCCCATGTAATATCTACTTTTTGAATAAATAAATAAATAATAGATTGTCTCCCATGTAATATCTACTTCTTAAATAAATAAATAATAGATTGTCTCCCATGTAATATCTACTTCTTTGATAAATAAATAATAGATTGTCTCCCATGTAATATCTACTTCTTAAATAAATAAATAATAGATTGTCTCCCATGTAAGATCTACTTTTTGAATAAATAAATAATAGATTGTCTCCCATGTAATATCTACTTCTTAAATACATAAATAATAGATTGTCTCCCATGTAATATCTACTTTTTGAATAAATAAATAATAGATTGTCTCCAATGTAATATCTACTTCTTAAATAAATAAATAATAGATTGTCTCCCATGTAATATCTACTTCTTAAATAAATAATACATTGTCTCCCATGTAATATCTACTTCTTGAATAAATAAATGATAGATTGTCTTCCATGTAGTATCTACTTCTTGAATAAATAAATAATAGATTGTCTCCCATGTAATATCTACTTCTTGAATAAATAAATAATAGATTGTCTCCCATGTAATATCTACTTCTTGAATAAATAAATAATAGATTGTCTCCCATGTAATATCTACTTCTTGAATAAATAAATGATAGATTGTCTCCCATGTAATATCTACTTTTTGAATAAATAAATGATAGATTGTCTCCCATGTAATATCTACTTCTTGAATAAATAAATAATAGATTGTCTCCCATGTAATATCTACTTCTTAAATAAATAAATAATAGATTGTCTCCCATGTAATATCTACTTCTTAAATAAATAAATAATAGATTGTCTCCCATGTAATATCTACTTCTTAAATAAATAAATAAATAATAGATTGTCCCCCATGTAATATCTACTTCTTTAATAAATAAATAATAGATTGTCTCCCATGTAATATCTACTTCTTGAATAAATAAATAATAGATTGTCTCTCATGTAATATCTACTTTTTAAATAAATGAATAATAGATTGTCTCCCATGTAATATCTACTTTTTAAATAAATAAATAATAGATTCTCTCCCATGTAATATCTACTTCTTAAATAAATAAATAATAGATTGTCTCCCATGTAATATCTACTTCTTAGATAAATAAATAATAGATTGTCTCCCATGTAATACCTACTTCTTAAATAAATAAATAATAGATTGTCTCCCATGTAATATCTACTTTTTAAATAAATAAATAATAGATTGTCTCCCATGTAATATCTACTTTTTAAATAAATAAATAATTGATTGTCTCCCATGTAATATCTACTTTTTAAATAAATAAATAATAGATTGTCTCCCATGTAATATCTACTTCTTAGATAAATAAATAATAGATTGTCTCCCATGTACTATCTACTTCTAAAATAAATAAATAATAGATTGTCTCCCTTGTAATATCTACTTTTTAAATAAATAAATAATAGATTGTCACCCATGTAATATCCACTTCTTGAATAAATTAATAATAGATTGTCTCCCATGTAATATCTACTTTTTGAATAAATAAATAATAGATTGTCTCCCATGTAATATCTACTTCTTAAATAAATAAATAATAGATTGTCTCCCATGTAATATCTACTTCTTAAATAAATAAATAATAGATAATCTCCTATGTAATATCTACTTCTTGAATAAACAAATAATAGATTTTATCCCATGTTATATCTACTTCTTAAATGAATAAATAATAGATTGTCTCCCATGTAATATCTACTTCTTAAATAAATAAATAATAGATTGTCTCCCACGTAATATCTACTTCTTGAATAAATAAATAATAGATTGTCTCCCATGTAATATCTACTTTTTGAATAAATAAATAATAGATTGTCTCCCATTTAATATATACTTCTTGAATAGATAAATAATAGATTGTCTCCCATGTAATATCTACTTCTTGAATAAATAAATAATAGATTGTCTCCCATGCATATCTACTTCTTGAATAAATAAATAATAGATTGTCTCCCATGTAATATCTACTTCTTACAGAAATAAATAATAGATCGTCTCCCATGTAATATCTACTTCTTAAAAATAAATAATAGATTGTCTCCCATGTAATATCTACTTCTTAAATAAATAAATAATAGATTGTCCCCCATGTAATATTTACTTTTTGAATAAAAAAATAATAGATTGTCTCCCATTAAATATCTACTTCTTATATAAATAAATAATAGATTGTATCCCATGTAATATCTACTTCTTAAATAAATAAATAAATAATAGATTGTCTCCTATGTCATATCTATTTTTAAATAAATAAATAATAGATTGTCTCCCATGTAATATCTACTTCTTAAATAAATAAATAATAGATTGTCTCCCATGTAATATCTACTTCTTAGATAAATAAATAATAGATTGTCACCCATGTAATATCTACTTCTTAAATAAATAAATAATAGATCGTCTCCCATGTAATATCTACTTTTTAAATAAATAAATAATAGATTGTCTCCCATGTAATATCTACTTCTTGAATGAATTAATAATAGATTGTCTCCCATGTAATATCTACTTTTTGAATAAATAAATAATAGATTGTCTCCCATGTAATATCTGCTTCTAAAATTAATAAATAATAGATTGTCTGCCATGTAATATCTACTTCTTAAATAAATAAATTTATAGATTGTCTCCCATGTAATATCTACTTCTTGAATAAATAAATAATAGATTGTCTCCTATGTAATATCTACTTCTTGAATAAATAAATAATAGATTGTCTCCCATGTAATATCTACTTCTTAAATAAATAAATATTAGATTGTCTCCCATGTAATATCTACTTCTTAAATAAATAAATATTAGATTGTCTCCCATGTAATATCTACTTCTTAAATAAATAAATAATAGATTGTCTCCTATGTAATATCTACTTCTTGAATAAATAAATAATAGATTGTCTCCCATGTAATATCTACTTCTTAAATAAATAAATAATAGATTGTATCCCATGTAATATCTACTTCTTGAATAAATTAATAATAGATTGTCTCCCATGTTATATCTACTTTTTGAATAAATAAATAATAGATTGTCTCCCATGTAATATCTGCTTCTAAAATAAATAAATAATAGATTGTCTCCCATGTAATATCTACTTCTTAAATAAATAAATAATAGATTGTATCCCATGTAATATCTACTTCTTGAATAAATAAATAATAGATTGTCTCCCATGTAATATCTACTTCTTTAATAAATAAATAATAGATTGTCTCCCATGTAATATCTACTTCTTAAATAAATAAATAATAGATTGTCTCCCATGTAATATCTACTTCTTAAATAAATAAATAATAGATTGTCTCCCATGTACTATCTACTTCTTGAATAAATAAATAATAGATTGTCTCCCATGTAATATCTACTTCTTAAATAAATAAATAAATAATAGATTGTCTCCTATGTAATATCTACTTCTTGAATAAATAAATAAATAATAGATTGTCTCCCATGTAATATCTACTTCTTAAATAAATAAATAATAGATTGTCTCCCATGCAATATCTACTTCTTGAATAATCAAATAAATAATAGATTGTCTCCCATGTAATATCTACTTCTTAAATAAATAAATAAATAATAGATTGTCTCCTATGTAATATCTACTTCTTAAATAAATAAATAAATAATAGATTGTCTCCCATGTAATATCTACTTTTTGAATAAATAAATAATAGATTGTCTCCCATGTAATATCTACTTCTTAAATACATAAATAATAGATTGTCTCCCATGTAATATCTACTTTTTGAATAAATAAATAATAGATTGTCTCCAATGTAATATCTACTTCTTAAATAAATAAATAATAGATTGTCTCCCATGTAATATCTACTTCTTAAATAAATAATACATTGTCTCCCATGTAATATCTACTTCTTGAATAAATAAATGATAGATTGTCTCCCATGTAATATCTACTTCTTGAATAAATAAATAATAGATTGTCTCCCATGTAATATCTACTTCTTGAATAAATAAATAATAGATTGTCTCCCATGTAATATCTACTTCTTTAATAAATAAATAATAGATTGTTTCCCATGTAATATCTACTTCTTAAATAAATAAATAATAGATTGTCTCCCATGTAATATCTACTTCTTAAATAAATAAATAATAGATTGTCTCCCATGTAATATCTACTTCTTAGATAAATAAATAATAGATTGTCTCCCATGTAATATCTACTTCTTGAATAAATAAATAATAGATTTTATCCCATGTAATATCTACTTCTTAAATAAATAAATAATAGATAGTCTCCCATGTAATATCTACTTCTTAAATAAATAAATAATAGATTGTCTCCCATGTAATATCTACTTTTTGAATAAATAAATAAATAATAGATTGTCTCCCATGTAATATCTACTTCTTAAATAAATAAATAATAGATTGTCTCCCATGTAATATCTACTTCTTGAATAAATAAATAATAGATTGCCTCCCATGTAATATCTACTTCTTGAATAAATAAATAATAGATTGTCTCCCATGTAATATCTACTTTTTAAATAAATAAATAATAGATTGTCTCCCATGTAATATCTACTTCTTAAATACATAAATAATAGATTGTCTCTCATGTAATATCTACTTTTTGAATAAATAAATAATAGATTGTCTCCAATGTAATATCTACTTCTTAAATAAATAAATAATAGATTGTCTCCAATGTAATATCTACTTCTTAAATAAATAATACATTGTCTCCCATGTAATATCTACTTCTTGAATAAATAAATGATAGATTGTCTCTCATGTAATATCTACTTTTTGAATAAATAAATAATAGATTGTCTCCCATGTAATATCTACTTCTTAAATAAATAAATAATAGATTGTCTCCCATGTAATATCTACTTATTGAATAAATAAATAATAGATTGTCTCCCATGTAATATCTACTTCTTGAATAAATAAATGATAGATTGTCTCCCATGTAATATCTACTTTTTGAATAAATAAATGATAGATTGTCTCCCATGTAATATCTACTTATTGAATAAATAAATAATAGATTGTCTCCCATGTAATATCTACTTCTTGAATAAATAAATAATAGATTGTCTCCCATGTAATATCTATTTCTTGAATAAATAAATAAATCATAGTTTGCCTTTTCCTGAAAATTTTACTCCTTGAATAAATAAATCGTAGGTTTTGTCTCCACTGCAATCACTATTTTTTGAATAAATAAATCATAAATTGCTTCCCCTGCAACCTCTATTTTTGAATAAATAAATCATAAATCGATATAGTCTAAAAGACTTCCCCGAATAGATAGCTAGAACTGATTTCACATGTGAGTGAGGCAATTCAGAAGTTCGATATTATCATCATTGAAAATGGAATTGGCACTGACTAAATTATCTTATACGTATATGCATCACATATGTAAAGTTCTTTAAAAAATCGAGGATTCTATATTTAGCTAATCATCGCTATAATGTCTTCTATCTCTATGAATAATCAGCCCTCATCCAGAATAGAAACCGTGGATGCTACACATCGGGAAAGTTCAGTCGTTTTTTTTTTTTAATTATCATAATGTTTCCTCGAAATGAGGCGATCATTTTATCTAAATCTATTCATCTATTTATTATATATTTATCAAAAACCAAGATATTTATTTAAAAAAGCATAACTGATATCGAATATCGAACATTTCAATTAATACAATGAAACCATACGAGTAATACATGCATTTAAGTGTACTTTTAACGATTTTTTTTTTACTTTACTTTTTCAAATTACAAGTACACACATAGCCACTCGAAAGGGAAAGAGAGAGGGATGAAGATAAAGACAGAGTGATGCAGATTGACAAAGAGAGAGAGAGAGAGAGAGGGGGGGGAGAAGGATATATATATATATATATATATATATATATATATATATATATATATATATATATATATATATATATATATATATAAAAGAGAGGGGTTTTAAGTTATTTGAATGTATTCTGATTTTCTCTTCCTGTTCGCTGGGATCAAAATGTAACATCTGAAAGATTATATTCCGCGGAGTTTAAAAGACGGTGAATAAGAGTGTTAAGCTTGTGTATGAAAAGAGAGGTTAAGTACGAGTACGTGTTCCCCGCTTTAGCACAGCACACGCGGTTCAAGATCCTGTCGGACCCCAGCCTTTTGGGTAAGTTTTTAAACGTCTAGACCAGTGGTTCTCAACCTTTTTTTTTTTTTTTTTATCTTGGTGGATCCCTTCATAACTATTAGTCATAAGACAATCTTCTATTTTACACTCATATAAATTTTGAGGTTTTAATAATCATTAGAGCTCTGAAAGTTTCCTTCTCTCTCTCTCTCAAATACAAATACAAAATACTATTTTCCTGGATGCCATAATACAAATACAAATTACTTTTTCTTGTGATGTTAAAATACAAATACAAATACATTAAAATTGTATTTAAATACAATTGAAATACAAATACAATTGTATTTGATCCAACCCTAGATGCAACATTGCGGTAATGGGACAAGAGTTGGAGCTTACTTGACATCCTAATAATCCATAACTGTGTTGCCATTGTGTAAACGTGAGTTAACTTGACATAAAGTGTTTTGATCTCATGAGTAATGCGATAAATGAACCCAACTTTTGCATTTCTTCATTTTCAGTGGTTCTCAACCTTTTTTACTCATGGACCCCTTTTCCCTTCTTTTTATCTTGGTGGACCCCTTCATAACTATTGGTCATAAGACAATCTTCTATTTTACACTCATATAAATTTTGAGGTTTTAATAATCAAAGAAATATTATATAATTAAGCTTTATTTTTAAATGAAAACTAATTTATTGCAAATAAAGTATTCTACAACAACTGTAATAATTATGATAATAATGATAATAAGTTTTGTTATGTTTTGCCTGTGGACCCCCAGAAATATTCCATGGACCCCTAGGGTCAATGCTGACCTCGGTTGAGAACCCCTGGTCTAGACTCTTAGCTAGTAAAGTGAATGAATTCCACCCCCCTCCCTGGTAATAGAAGGCCTCCAAGATTCCCGCTCCCCACTTTTATTTCTTTTCATCCTTGCCCTTTATCTCCAATGTGCACTCATCTTTGGAAGACTCTACCTACTCCCCAACTCTTCCCACATCTGGTCATCCCACTTAGATCTCACTCCCACTTAGATACTGATCGGTTTGTTTTAAGCAAACCAAAAAACAGTATTATTTAGAAAAGGATTATGGATGCTTTGCTAACCAAGTTTTGTTGTTCGTTTTTTATTCTCCATTCCCTCGCCAATAAAATGTTATTACTAGGGCTGTTACAAGAGAATATGCTTATCAGTGTTTTGACTCTCGAGTATATATGCGACACAGTAAGACACAGTCAATCAATCGAGAACCACATCACTCTATCTAAAACATATAAGATATTAACTGATATACACTAGAGAGTCAAGACAATGAAAAAATATTCTCTTGTCATAGCCCTAGTTATTACTGTAAATAATTCAACGGAACTTTTTTAAAATTTGAGTTTATCTCAAGTCGGACAGCCCCTGGAGTGAATGTTGTATTGTGGTAACTGAGATATTTCTAGGTAAAAGTAGGATAGACAATTTTAAGCATTTGAGACAAAGGGGTGACCAACGAAACCCATATCCCCGCACTTTTGAATGTCAGTGGGTCTAATTTGTTCATAATGTATTTTTATATTTTGTGCAAATAAATATTTCAAAGTGTAGTAACTGTTCTGAAGCTACGCTCATTTATTCTGTCTATGGTCAGTGAAAGACATTCCTTTTATTTATGATCCACTCCAACGTGCTCCGTTCTAGAGAGATGCATTTTACACAACTCCCATTAAAACTGACCCTGTGCCAAACTTTGCTCTCGTAGTGAAACAACCAAACAAGAATTATCATGTGGACACTATTAAAAGGGACGCCAAGGATTTATTTCAATCTTTTAAACCTTTTTCTAAATACGGCATAATCGCGTTGCACACCGGTTCTCGTCAGATTACCGAAGTAAAGCATCGCTGAGCCTGGTCAGTACCAGATGGGTAACCATTTAGGAATTTTAGGCGCTCTATGTGCTATCCGCTTATCTCGGCATGTGTTTCCAGTCGTCCAGTACAGAAACTTCATTTGACACTGGTATTTTACAATGTCGAATCACGCGCAAACATCCCTTCGTGGGTATTCATAGCATGTCAAAGACTGAAGGAACCCCCCTCCCCCTACTATAATTAGGAAGCTATTACGTCTTTTCTTTTCAACATGGGTCCTGGATATGACCTTAAACTATATCCGATGGTGAGACCCCAGCTTGCGGACTTTGGGAAGTGTGCAGCCATCTCTTAATTGCCATTGCTCCCAGGTCCACTCTGACCTGGAGTGGTAGTACCTGTTAGGATCCCATGTGTAGGTTAAATAAAAAAGTGACCTGAAAAAAATATATATTCTCTTAAAAACTTTTTTTCTTCAAAATCACTGGATTTGGCATTAAATAACCTGAAAAGGGTTGATATGCCACAAACCAACCAACCAATCACTCCTTTTCAACAAGAAACATATTACATTTTATACAAGACTAGCATTTCAGCCCGGCGTTGCCCGGGTTTTTGGATTGGTTGGTGGTTGTTTTTGTTTTACGGCATATCAATCCTTTCCAGGTTATTTAATGCCGAATCCAGTGATTTTGAAGAACATTGTTTTATAGAATATATTTGTTGTTTTCAAGTCGGTTTCTATTTAACCCATAGTCGGAACCCTAACAGGTACTACCACTCAGGGTCAGAGTGGACCTGGGAGCAATGACAATTAAATGGGGTGCTCGACACTCCCCAAAGCCCGCAAGCTGGGGCCTCACCACTGGATATAGTTTAAGGTCATATCCAGGACCAGGGTGTTTGGAGGTGCATGTTGAGAAAAAAAGGGTCAATTTGTTTTACTTTGGCCACTATTATGACCCCGTAACATTTATTGTTTTCGGCTCAAATCAAGTTATTAAGTTAGATCCATGTCCAAGGAACCTATATCTAAAATTTCAAGTGTTTAGACCCAAAATTGTCGAAGGAGTTTGGTAGAGTTCTAAAGGTCAAATCGTTGAACTTTGACCCCTTCACAGCCACATTTCTGGCCAAAAACGGATTACAAAGATTTTTGCAAATTTGAGTACTCTGTATAGCAAATTTCGAGCCTGTGGACTGAAAATTGACAGAGTTGTTGCTTAGGAAAATGTACAAAGACACACACACAGACACACACACAGAAACACACACACATACACGTTCACTTTTATATATATAATAGATTTGCTTAAATGTAAAACATCAGAAGAGTTTTTATTTTATTCTGGCGTCATCGCATTTCTACTAGAGAAAACTTAAATGCCTTCAAGAGAGAACTTAAATGCTATACTGCAGAGAATATGAATGCTTACAAGAGAGAACCTGCATGCATAATAAATAGATGCTTAGATGCTTAATAGAGATAACATGAATGATTGATGGAGAAGAACTTGAATGTCTACTGGAGAGAACCTGATTTTTTTTTACATGGAAGTAACCACTTATCAAAGCCCGGAAGCCACTCGGGGATAAGGGTTATTGCATGTACAGTAATCAATGGGATAGTATCGTAGTAATCGTTAGTATTGGAGATTTGATAAAGTGTCTTACTTAAGGGGGCGGTTCATCAGGAATTTGTTTATGTTGGACTTGAAGATATCCAAGTTGTAGTCAGGTGGGAAACAGGGAGACGGAAGAGAGTTTCATTGGCGTGCGCTTCTAAGAAAGAAGCTTTGTTCATGGAATCTACGTTTTGGTTTTGGCACAGTTAAAGAGTGGGGGACATTTTTGACAGTGGTTTCAGCTAGACGGGTGTTTATCGTGAAAGATTGACTAAGGGGGACCAGGAATTGGAGCTCAGATGAACACTTGCCATGAGAGTAGCAATAAAACAAAGACAGGCTCGCAAAGTCTCTTCTGTGGGAGAGAGGTTGCAGGAAAGAGAAAAGGTCATACCCCACTAGGCTACGAAGTCTATTTTGTACTCTGTCAAGGCAGAATAGGCTGTTTTTAGCAGCTCCTGGCCAGATGATTACTGGAAGGAACTTGAATGCCTGTTGGAGAGAACTTTAATACCTACAGTACACTATCCTCGATTATCTTCAGACTTTTGCTGCATTTTTTCATTTGAAGAAAACCCTGACGAAATATTTAAAAAATGGTGTGCTGCCTCCCCAAGCCAACCAGTTTACCCCAGGTTACTGACATCCCTAATTTCCATAATTAGTGTAGCTTTTAATAAAATAAAAATAAACTGCAGATAACGGAAAACTCATATAAAAACATTATTAAAATCAAAAAGGTACATATGTTACAGGAAAAAGGGCTGCATCCTTTTCCTGTAAGTAAGAAGAACATTAGATAAGTTGAAAATGAGATTAGGATAGACCGAGATTCGAACTTTGTAAGCAAGGCTCAGAAATAGATTCAGAAAATGGAATGTTAGACTTTCGCATTGTTAAATTTCATATAAAATAGTTTAGATATGTTTTTTTTATTGTAAAAAGAATTTAATTGTGTATTCTTATATGGAAAGTGAATTAAAAAGGTCAGCTAAAAAAATAATGAACGATACAATTTAAAACACTGAAAAATAAGTTAGGTTGAAAAATAGGTTAGTGAGAATTCTTTGTTGCAGAAGTGTGTATTGGAAATGTATGTTTAAGCCACGTGAGTCGATCACGTTTGAAACCACACGTTTGACGTCATAGCAAAACTGAATTCTCAATATAGGAGCTAGAGGGGAAGGTCAGAGGCAGTCGAGTCAGGATCGAACAGTCAGCAGAGACGGGAGGACAGAGCTGACATGATTAGAGGAGGGTCCCTTTAGAAGCAAAGGGAGAACGTTTAATCATGTAGAACGACTTTGAATTCCTTGACGTCATCATCATTCGACCGGTCGATCTTATAATAAAGTTATCATCATGTTTTTGTAAAACTGTGTCGTGTCATCATTCAACAGCAAAACGTGATGTGTGAAACATCCTTAATATGAACTTTGTCTCCCTAATCGTTATTATGAACTTTATGTTACTCTCCTCCCCTCTTCTGTGTTATAAGAACTGTATAAATGTCTTCTATCTCTCCCTCATCACCATCGCATATATGTACCCGTCATCTTAAATACGATCCCGCTCCCTATGCAACGCATACTGTCATGCTGAAGCCGGTGATAAAAAGGTGCCTCACAAAGCGGGGAAAGATAAACAATAGTGTAAAACCTCTTATTTCTGGAAGTGATATTCCAGCTATGAAAGCAACCAGCAAGGATTAGAATTTACTACCAGGCCTTAATAAAGCGGACCATGGCCTCCCATCTCCATCATCTGTAACAAAAAAAATAATATACAACAAAAAAGAAGCTGTAGAGGAGTCCGGCCAAGATACTACTGTTTGAAAAGTGGAGCAACGAAACATGAAATCCTGGCTGAAAAGATAAAAGAACGTCATCTACAAATATTTGTCCGTTAGTCGTAGTGTCGATTTATTTTTAAAAATAGTAGGGGAATTTATTTTAAAGCTAGTAGTTCGGTTTATTTTAAGACTAGTAGATCGATTTATTTTAAAACTAGTAGGTAAAATTTTAAAACCAGCAGGGAGACGTATTTAAAAAAAAAGCAGATCGAGTTAGCAGGTAATTCCTTTCAAACTAGCTGGTCGATTTATTTAAGAGTAGCAGATTGATTTATTTAAATGTAACAAGTCGATTTATTAAAAGTTAGCAGTTTTATATTAAAACTAGCAAGTCGATTTATTTTAAATCTAGATGGTCGATTAATTTTAAAACTAGTTGATCGATTTATTTTAAACTAGCAAGTAAATTATTTTTAAACTGGTAGGTCGATATTTTTAAAAAGCTTGCCGATCGATTATTTTAAAAGCGAGCAGGTCGGTGTATTTAAAACTAGCAGGTCGATTAATTTTAAAACTAACAAATCGATTAATTTGAAAACTAGCTGATCGATTCATTTTAAAACTAATAGGTAGAATGATGCTTAACAGATTTTATACGCTCACATATTTTTATTTTCATCGAAATCGGTGAAATCGACCATTTTTCAATTAAATCGATGTATTACCTACTTTGATTAGGGACCCGTCGTAGTGCACCAGGAGGAAGCTTCGTCCACAATTATAGTCTACATTGCAGTAATGTGAACGTACTGTTGATTTTACAAAAATAATTTTATATACAATGGCTTGAATTAAAGCTAAAAATGCAAAAGTCAAGTATCATGATTCAATTGTTTTTAAACAGAAACATTTATTTTGAACGCGCCTCTATTATATCAAATAACCGACTATTGATTTTATATGACGTTCCTTTCGACTTGTGTAGTAATAGAACTGCTCAAATGCACTTGTGATGTTAGGCCGTGTAAGGTGTTAACTTTGGTCGAAATCGCCTGTTCGTTCTTTCATAAGATTTTATCGAATACCGATTATCGATATTTATCGAAGACATTCCGGTAGAAGACCTGTGTAAGAAGATCGCTAGACACATCAAGTACCATTGTGTAAAATTTCATAAAAATCGAACCAGACGTTTTAAAGTTCATAGGGAACAAACTTACACATACACAAACACACATCCAGACTAAGTTCCTTTTATATACTAGATAGATAGGTATATAGATAGATAGATAGATAGATAGATAGACAGTATATTAATCATTTAATGTGCATAATGAGTGGAGTGATTTCAGATTGTCACATAATTACTATACGTGTGAGTCTATCGTTTATCGCATTTTGAAAAAAAAACTTTCATCATAAAACGCGTACATTGAATGGACTTATCGTACAAATATGCGCTGTTATCGTTCATTAAAAGGAGTTTGTGCGCATAATGTACGCCATTATAAATAATTACGGTGTCACCATGTTTGAACGAATTTATTTTTCAGTTAAACAAAATCAAATAGATTATGTAAAAATGTCGCTTCAATTTAGAAAAGGAATTGAAAATCTTAAGTGTTTAAACTGTTTGGATTTTTATACAATTTTTTTCTTTCTGAATCCTTTCCGACTAGAAATGGATTTTCAATTTTCTAATATGTACGCTTTAACTTGAAATTCTTAAAACGCCGAGAATCATTTGAGATTGAAAGTCTTCTTTTTAAATGTTTGAAACAACTAACATTTGAAGTAGGCGACGATATCTGTGTAAATTAAAACTATTTGCGAGAATTCCAAACATTTCTCGACGAATTATGAACGATAAGCAACACTTGCATGTACTTGTCAGGTTGGTGCCAAAAAACATTTTTTTTTCCGGATTAAAAATTTCATATAACTTGCATTGATCGGACTATTGTTCTTATGTTAAATGTTATTTGTTCAACATTTCGGTCGGATTAGCCTCTGACCGTCCCCAGGAATGTCGGTTGTTGGTTGGAAATGAAAAGAGAAACGTTACTGGCTCCGTAGATATTTTCGTATTCTTTGACTTAGTCTGTATTTTATAGTTATTACTAGCATGGGGGCTCGGCGTTGCCCGGGTGTTTGGAGGTGTATGTTGAGCAAAAAAAAAAGGTCAACTTTTTAAAACTTTGACCCCTATTATGACGCCTTAACATTCATTGTTTTGGGCTCAAATAAAGTTATTAAGTTAGATCCATGTTCAAGGTAACTATATCTAAAATTTCACGTGTTTCGATCCAAAATTGTAGGAGGAGTTTGGTAGAGTACTCAAACGTCAAATCGTTGAACTTTGAACCCTTAATAGCGAAATTTCTGGCCGAAAACCGATCACAAAAATTTTCCCAAATCTCAGAACCCTGTATATCAAATTTCGAGTCTGTAGACTAAAAATTGACAGAGCTATTGCGTAGGGAAATGTACACAGACACACAGACACACACACAGACCGACACGTCCATTTTTATAGATATACTAGCATGGGTGCCCGGCGTTGCCCGAGTATTTGGAGGTGTATACTGAGCAAAAAAACAAAAAACAAAACAAAACAAAAAAAAAAACTGTCAATTTTTAAAAACTTTTACCTCTATTATGACGCCTTAAAATTTATTGTTTAGGGATCAAATAAAGTTATCAAGTTAGATCCATGTCCAAAGAACCAATATCTTAAATGTCATGTGTTTAGGCCCAAAATTGTAGGAGGAGTTTGATAGAGTTTTCAAAGGGAAAATCGTTGAACTTTGACCACTTCACAGCCAAATTTCTGTCCGAAAACCAATCACATCGAATTTTCAAAATCTCAATACCCTGTATATCAAATTTCGAATCCGTAGGCTTAAAATTGACAGAGTTATTGTGTAGGGAAATGTACACAGACACACAAACACATACACAGACACTTTCACTTATATATATATATATATATATATATATATATAGATATATATATATATATATATATATATAGAGAGAGAGAGAGAGAGAGAGATAGACTAGCATTTCAGCCCGGCGTTGTCCAAGTGTTTGACCCCTATTATAACGCCTTAAAATTTATTGTTTGGGGCTCAAATCGAGGTATTAAGTGAGATCCATGTCCAAGGAACCTATATCTAAAATTTCAAGTTTTTAGACCCAAAATTGTCGGAGGAGTTTGGTAGAGTGCTCAAAGTCAAATCGTTAAATTTTGACCACTTAACAGCGACATTTCTGGCCGAAAACCGACCACAAAGATTTTCCCAAATCTCAGTACCCTGTATATATAATTTCCAGTTTGTAGACTAAAAATTGACAGAGTTATTGCGTAGGGAAATGCACACAGACACACAAAAAAACAGACAGACGGACAGACGTACACACGGACACGTTCACTTTTTAGATATATAGATAGATAGATATAGATTTCGCATTTGTGAAAAAATTGGTTGACAAAATGGAATCGACACTAATAAAGATCGACAGGGGATCATCTCCATTCCGTCGCCGAAGTGTTAAAGCTGTACAATTTTTATTCTTTCTACAATTAGGGGCTCCCAAATGCTACTAATTTCTAGGCTAATTCTGCGTTTATTCTTTTTCTTAGCATATGTGCTATCTCCTTGAGTCGCCTGAGCCTTCAATTTGCATCTCTGTCAATTATTTTAACCTCGTTCCAAATAATAATCAACATGCCTGACGACGGCCGAAGGCTAATCCGATCGAGAACTTTCACAATGATGAGAACAATCGTCCGATCAGTACAAGTAATACAGGGTGACGCAGTTAAAAGTTGCCCGACTTATTTAATCTTCTCTTAACGACAAACTGACACCACAAGACAAAACGAAATTCTTTTTCCAACAAGACGGCGCTACATGCCACACGTCTCACAGATCACTGACACGAGTTCATGACATGATTACGGAAGAGAGAACAATAAGCAAAGCGTTATGGCCACCACGTTCCCTGGTCTTGTCATCATATGATTTTTATATTTGGGGGACTTTAAAACAACAGTTTACGCAAATAATCCTCACAATCTAGACCACCAAAAGGAGAACACTGCCAACGCTATCAGGAGAATCACCAGAGAAGATCTACAGGCGGGTATCTGCAAACGTTGTTAAACGTGCCCAGTAATGCATGGATGTCAACGGGGAGCACTTTCAGCGTATTTTGTAACACTACAGGTAAATGAAACAATGCTAATGCTACAGGTAATTTAAACAATCAAAGAATGTTCCTCCTCTCTGCTACATTTTCTGGGCTCTGAAAATCTTTCAACAAAACAATAACGACTTTTGCTCTCTAGAACTTAATCCGTCTCTCAATGAACGCATAAATGCCTCGCTTGTAAAATCCTTTAAGTTTGGATGTAAAATATAAATCTAAGTTATATTCCACATTTTTTCGCTCTGTTAACCTAAGGCTATCTAAATAGTTTTCAATCCTCGAAAAAAAAATAGTCCGACGGACCTAGATCAGGAGAATATGTAGAATGGGCCAGAATTTTCTAAATTCTACTGAGAGATCCTTTTTCTTTTTACTCACGTTCATCTCTAACAAGGCATATCACCATTTGGATGTGAGGGGCTACTATTTGGAACTATACCTAGCAAAGATTAGCAAGATGTTGGTTTACATTACATTTAAATTTCTACATATCAGTATAGTCAGGGAAGCAGGTAGCAGAAAGGAGATTCCAAAATCTAACTAAAGAAACAATTAGAGTAGAAAGCTTTCTGGCATTAAGGGACCTTAACAGTGAAGGGGTGTGATTTTGTTGCTAAGCGGGTTAGTCGGAGATATATGCGTCAGAGGGACACAAGCATAAAAAATTTCATCAGAGTACATTCCACAAATATACTTGTAAAACAGGCACAGAGATGCAACATTGCGGCGATGTGACAGGGTTTGGAGCTTAGTTGACAAAATAGGACTTATTTGGTAGAAAACTCGTATTTAGATCTTATCCAAGAGGGGGAAGCTAGTGGTAGATGAACCAGCTGAGATGTGGCAACAATACTCCATGCATGAGCAACTGGGGGCCCCTGTAGTACAAGATACTCTCAGGTGTAGGTAGTCTTTTAGCTCGATAGAGAAACTCACTTTCTTTGCAACAGCCTTCGTAAAGTTTTCAATATATTGACTCATTCCAATAAGATCCTGTTATTTATCCATCAGCAACGCTCTGGCCCCAATTGAAATGAATGACTCCCATCTTGAGGGAGCACCATTCTTTGACAAGATTCTAGATCTAACCGTCATCCCTAATCTTTAATGGAACGCATAAATCAAATCCGTGCCAAAGCCACCGGAAAAAATGGTTGGATCCTTCAACCGCTCCAATAGATATCTTACTGCCGATGTAATCCTCTACCTGTATAAGCACTAAGTACTTCCCAGAAGGGAGTACTACTCCCACATGTGGGCAAGAGCTGCTCGAAGTAACCTATCATTCGTCGACAGAGTTCAAAACCGGTTTCAGAACTGTTAGGTCATGCTGTTTTCTCTTCTCTGTAACCTCTTTCCCACAAAAAGGACGTAGGGAGTCTATCTATGCTCTATCGTTATTTTCATAGCAAGTACTCATCTGAGCTCTAATCTATACCCCTCTCCCTGTCAAACTTTCACAAAAAAATAAAAATAAACTCGACTAGCTCCAACCAGTACCAACATTTTCTCTTCCTTTGTAAAAACAATCTCTTTTACTTTTGGTATATATGATTTTATACAGACATTTTTTTTTTCATTTAAAATTCTTTTTAATCAGATCAAGATAAGAAAAGCTACTAACTGGGACTATGTCACCAGGGAACTATGGTGAGAGTTGAGTCACGAGATATCTGTTCGCACTACATTTAATATTCCAGATGTTTGTACAGTTAGGGAAGCAAGAAAAGGGGAGGGAATTTCAAAGTCTAAAGTTTCATAGGAATAAAATATTAGAATAGAAGTCTTTCCGACATTTAGGGATCTCAAAATGAAATAGTGTGATTTTGCTACATTTATTTTCGGGCACTTTTCAGAATAAATCGTGATCGTGCCCTTCTCTATGACCTCTGTCGTCTCAAGCCTCATTTCGAACGTGCTCTCGAACATACTCCAGAACGTGCTCTTCTGTCTGTTCACACGTTGTTTTTTTATAATCTTATTTTTGTTCCCCACCGTGACGTCATTTTGAACACAGCTCGGCATTTGCGTCCGCGTCCGCGCTCTGTTATATTCATGAGTGATCATAGTACGCTCGACTGAGCTTCAGATATGGTTCTCCTGCAAAATACATTAACAGCAAACACTCATATAGCTATTACCACTGTCAACAATTTCTCATACAGTCTATCTTGGCCTAAAACTAAATGCACATTACATAAACAAAGTTTTTTCCCCTGCAATTGTCCGCCTGTGAAAATCTATACCACAAAGCTTACTACAGGATAGTCTATATATTATTTGATTGAAATTCATTATTGAGATGAGTATTATTTATTAATTTTATTTATTGCGGACTATTATCCTAATCCAATGCCGCCCAGAGGCTTACTTGGCCATAATGTGTTGATACAACAACAACTATGGAAGGCAGTAATTGCTGACGATGCAGTTAGGGGGATTAGGAGTTCCTATCCTGTCGCGGTTACCACCTGACGAAGTCCAGAGGAATAGTTGGGCGAAACGTCGTCAAACAACAACTAAAAAAAAGAGGAAGATAATAGTCCGCAATAAATAAAATTAATTTAAAGCAATGTCTTTTTCAAGTTCAATATAAACAAATTCTTATTGTGTCATTCTCTTAAATAGCCAAATTATTAATAATTTCCATCACTGCCTATCGTCCGGTGTTGTCTCACAGACATATTAACACTAATTAACCCTAATCCTCGAATAGCTTTCGCGTCTTTATAGCGACGGCTTCTTTGTAAAACAATAGCTATGCTGATTTGGACTAGGAGTAGCTGATTTCATATTCCAGATAGTATCCGTTTGACATATAACACACAATCAATTTCGGTGTAGAAAAAAAAATAACTTTACGGTTGAAAATTGGTAGTGTTTTGCATTGGTTTCTATCGCTCTCGGATATTTTTCTTATTACTTGTGTGGCATTGGGAAATTCTGGAAACATCAGCGCTTGTTTCCACTGCGTCTATTTCCCAAAAGACAAACTGCATTCCGGTTTAACAATGACCTCACGAGAGGAATACGGCGTTTGCAAACTCCATAACTGGTATCATTTTGTAGAAAATATTTCTATCATATTCTTTTCTCAGAATAATGTGGCACCATGTATCAAGGCCGAATACCCACTCGAAAATAGTGGCTAATGAAATTATTGTTCTTTAATTGCTTCGTAACGAGGACAGACTAAAATATGCGAGGTGCCTTCAATAAGTTTCCAGACTTTTTGTACAGACATTTAAAATTGTCGTAGAAATTTTTAAAAAATCACTAGTTTATTGCTGTGCATCATAGTAGATGACTGACTAATTTGTTATGATTTCAGGTTCAAATAAACAGCTTCAGCAGAAATTGGACTATACCTTACTAAAACCTAATTGTCACAGCTGGTGAATTTCAAAAATGCAATCTGGACATGTGACCAGCTTAAAAGAACTATATGCAATAAAATTCTGTTTTAAACTTGCACAAAATGACACAGAAACGTATGGAAGACTGTTTTTGGTCCATCTTGCATGACTCCAGCATCAGCTTTTGAGTGGATTAGCAGATACTAGGAAGACACGGAGTCTCATGGTTGGTTGGTTGTTTTTGTTTTGCGGCATATCAAACTTTTTCAGGTTATATAATGCCGAATCTAGTTGTTTTGATGAACGATTTTTAATGGAGTATATATATTTTTTTAAAGTCAGATTCTATTTAACCCATAGTTTGGACCCTAACAGGTACTACCACTCCGGGTCAGAGTGGACCTTGGAGCAATGGCAATTAAAGGGTGGCTCCACACTCCCCAAGGCCCGCAAGGTGGGGCCTCACCATCAGATATAGTTTTAGGTCATATCCAGGACCGGAGTCTCATGGGGATAATGAGAGTTAAAGGAAGGAGTAAAGAAGTCAGAACATGGTCTACATGCACTTGGTTCGAACTGGACAGACAGTCAACAAGGAATACAATATTGAGTTTTTAAGAGAGTTCAGGAAGTGATTCCGTCTGAAGAGGCCAGCACTCTTAAAATCGAGTCAGTAGCATTTCCACCAGGACAATGTACCAATCCCCGAATCCATCCTTTTCATAGACTATTTGACCAAGATGGGCATCAAGACTTTTCCTCACACTCTCTATAGTCCAGACTTGTTCCTTATGACATTTGGTTATTCCCTTAGCATAAGAAAAATCTTAGAGGCCATCGTTATGAGACAGTTGAGGAGATGAAAGACACTGTGACGAGAGTCACATAAGAAGACTTGTATGAGGTCTTCCAGAAGTTATTGGAGCGGTACAATAATTGCATTGCAGTCGGAGAAGATTACTTTGAATGGGACTAGAGTTTCATGTGGGTACTATCAATAAAAGTGCCTATACGGAAAAAAGTCTGGAAAATTATTGAAGGACCCACGTAAGATTTGTTTTAGGAGAAAATCCAGGTTTCTGAAAATGTGAATTCTGGGGTTTTACAAATAATGTAAGGTTATACTCACAGGACCAACACGTTGTATGTAGTTTCTGTCGCAAAAAAGACCAAAATAAAACGTGATTCAGACCGTGCTTGTCTTCGCTGACGACTGACCTCTAGAACGTCATCCATGTCTCTTACATGATTGTATTTTCTAACGAAGTCGCTCCTCTTTCTTTTTTACAGTCTTTTTTCTTCCATTACCGTGACGCCATTTCGCACACGGCTCGGTATTTGCATAGGCACGTCTGGACTCTGTTACAATCACACTGAGCAACATTAAAAAAAAAACTTTTCGAATGAGGTCTATATTTCTAAAACACATTTACTGTATTTTTGCACTGCTAAATCAGGAAATGGTATCTATTTCTCTCCACAGAGTTAGGCTTTTGCGCTAAGTTGATCTGAAAAAAAAAATCAGATCTTGTGACAAATCGAATTCATTTTTATGGCATTATATGATGATTTTTATCAACGCATATCGTTCTAAATATGTTTGTACGAGAGACAAATGGTTTTGTCAAAACATATATTGATTACCCGATAGAAAACTCGATTAGTGAAAACAGAATGGTGGACATTGATAAAGGTATGGACACATACATTTCAGGTGTCCTCACCATTGTTCAAACTTCAGGGATTGAATTTCCGTTTCTTCGAACTGCCCACAATACTTAGCGACCGGGAGGTCTCTCTTCAAATTTCAAATATCAACAATATTCAACCAGCATGACTCCATCTCACGGCCATGAAAAATACGTAGTGCATGTTTACGCTCGTGTTGCATCACAGGTTCCTGAGAGCAGTCAGCGTATTGTTGACATGTTTTGCATAGTTTCTCGCTTTATTATTACCAAGTTTTCCACAACCAGAATAAATGTCTTTCACGCTTCCAGTTTTACTCTGTTCATTGAGTTTTCACACTATGGATCCTTGATGAGCTGACGGATCTGGGGACTGTCAAAGATATCAGCTTTCAACTTATCCATGGTCAATCCTGGAAACGTCTGTCACAGGGCCTTTGTGAACTGCTTGATAAAGTAGAGCTTGATGTGCAGTGGTGGGAAAAGTATTCTGTATCTGCCCCCCCCAGAGGCTCGTTAATGACGTTCTTTTCCAATTCCTTCCGCACAGGTCAGCTCTTCTTCGTGTACGTTGAGCACCAATTTTTAGAAGATTTTGAGCTTTTATAACTTCAAACTGATCCTTTTTCGACATAATCACCAGAACTGTCGGACTTGAAAACTTAAATGTTAAGGGGCGAAAATCGGAGTCAAATTTTGAAATAATTTAACCTCTGCGATCTCTACCAAATTACTCAGCCAATTTCTGGTCTAAACATTTTTATATTTTGCATAAAAGATATTCATAGACAGGGCAAGCTTTTTAATCGGTTTTGGTCGAAAATTTGAGCTGCCAAGGGGTCCAAGTTTAAAGGATTTGCCCTTTGAGGTGTCTAGCAAACTACTCGGCCAATTTTAGGTCTAAACATTTAAAATTTATACAGAACGGGTATTCAGACAGGCGACAAGCATTTTATATCCAATATTGTGGCAAAAATTTGGCTGCCAAAAGATCAAAGTTGAAAGAGTTGACCTTTGCAGATTCTATCAAATTCCTCCACCAATTTGGAGTCTAAAGACTTGAAATTTAAGATGTAGGTAACCTGGACATGGGTAAAACTTTGTATTTTTATTTGCGACCAAAATAATAAATGTTAAGGGATTAAAATGGGGTCAGAGTTAAAACAAAATTGACCTCTGCGGTTTCTACGAAATTACTCAGACAAATTAAATAAAGTGTATTCAGACGTAGGGCAAGTTATGAACAGTACATAGGGCCCGACCAAAGCCGGGCTAAACTACTAGTACTTATTAAAATACAAACAAATGTATTTAGAGTGCTTAATTTAATTCAATACATATTAAAATACAAACATATATATGTTGAGAGAGTAATCAATTGCAATCATCATCATCAGGACAAGCTCCTTGCCCGAACCAATATGACTCTTCCTCTCCAGAGATTCCTGTCTTCCATCAGCTGCCTCAGATCTTCAGGTTCACAGTTGGCATCGTGTGCTATTTGCTGGATGTACGTGGATCTAGGTCGTCCTTTGCTTGCGCGTCCGTGTCGTGGAGTCCATAGCAATACATCACTAACCAATTCATGCTTGATCCCCAGACAGTGACCGGCAAATCATAGGCGTTTTTCCCCGATGGTATTTGATATGAAAAGTAAGTTGTCATAAAGTTGTTGCTTCGTGGGATGATTTTGCCAAGATATATTTAATACTGTTTGTAGCATATGGGTGTATGTGCCGTCTAGTTTTCTTTCCAATCTTTTGGTAAGTGTCCAAGCTGTAGCACCGTAAAAAATTCAAATGCAATAATATTAAAATACAAACAAATCTATTTTTAGTGATTAATTAAATGCAATACATATAAAAAATACAAACAAATATATTTTGAGTGATTAACTACACACAATACATATTAAAATACAAACAAGTATATTTTGATAAATTGATCAATTACAATGCATATTAAAATACAAACTAGTATATTTTGAGTAATTTATTAAATACAATAAATATTACAATATAAACAGGTCCTAGATATGACCTTAAACTATATCCAGTGGTGAGGTCCCAGCTTGTGGGCTTTGGGGAGTGTGGAGCCACCCTTTAATTGCCATTGCTCCCAGGTCCACTCTGACCCGGAGTGGTAGTACCTGTTAGGGTCCCAACTATGGGTTAAATAGAAACCGACGTGAAAACAACAAATATATTCTATTAAAAAAATTTTTTCTTCAAAATCTTTGGATTCGGTATTAAATAACCCGAAAAGGGTTGATATGCCGTAAACCAAAAACAACCAACCAACAATATAAACAAATATATTTTGAGTGGTTAATTAAATATAATTCATATTAAAAAACAAACAAGCATATTGTGAGACATTAGTACAATACAATACATATTAAAATACTAACAAGTATATTGTAAGAGTTTAATTAATTGCGATATATATTAAAATACGACCAATATATTTTGAGAGATACATATAAACACTACATATTAAGATACAAACATTTGAAACAGTTATTAAATACAATACATATTAAAATAAATCGAATATATTTTCAGAAATAGTTTTATTACAACACATATCAAAATACAAACAAAGATATATCTAAAGATTAATAAAATACAATATATTTTGAGAGATTAATTAAATGCAATACAAATTAAAATACAAGCAAATGCATTTAAAGTGATAATTTAAATACAATACATATTAAAATAAAAACATGTCTTCAGTGATTAATTTAATACAATACATAATAAAATACAAACAAATGTATTTTGAGCGTTTAATACAATATATATTAAAATACAAACATGTGTTACGTGAAAGGGCTGTCCCTTCTCATGTAAGTAAGAAGACATACTAATATCATCTTATAACGAACTCTTGTATAACCCCATCACAAATAATGTGTCCCCTCTCTATGCTGATATAAGAATCATCCCAGTCAGCTATAAATGTCTCCCATCGTCATCTGTTCTGAGTCTCCGTGATATGTGTCCCTGTTAATGTATAACACGAAGTATACGTTGATATGGTGCTCGTTGTCAGGTCACCCATACAAGGGTGCGGAAAAAATTGAACTTGTGTAATACGACGGAACACAATTAAGGGTCCTCTGAAAAGGAAAAAAAACCCCAAACAAACACAACGTAAAGAAAAAAAAAACTGCTAGAGGAAATACACACATACACACAATAATCAAGAAAAAAGGAGAAGAAAGGCAATCAAACCCTAACACAGGAAAACATGTATTTAAAAAAAGAGACGATATGCCCCCCCTCTCCAAAAAGGAAAAAGACATAGTCGTAGATATGAATGAAAAACAAAAACAAAATAAATCACACGAAAATGCAAAAAAAGCAAGTTTACAAGAGTATATTCAGCGTATTTATTGATAAATCAAATTGCATTGTTATGAAATATACAGACACACACACACACAGAGAATGTGAAAAAAATAAAAATAAATCCATTTTTATATACACACGAGTAAAAAGATTGGGGTTATTCATTATTGTTTTGAAATTTATATCAAGTTGAAATTGTTTGAATTTGCGACTGTCAATCATCGGGCAGATGTACTTTTAAAACAGCCTGTGTTATATTAGAACGAAAATAAATGCACTTTTGTTAAAGAAAGGCATATCTGTGTTTATAGTTAAACTTTTCAGCTTTCCAGTTGTTTGTTTTTGAAAAGAAAAAGGAACAATTAAAAAAAGGGGGGGCAATATTGAATCACGAATTTTTTTTCTGTTTTTCAGTGTATTTTTTAAATAGACTTTGTTGTTATTGTTGTTGTTGTTAACAGAAAAAAAAATTGAGAAAAATGTTGTAACTGGAACATTTTTTTATCTAGATTATAGTAAATGTAATATACTGATATATTTTGGGTTGAAGAAGATGTTATATGATGTTTGAACTAGTATTGTTAAAAAAATGTTTTTAAATGTATGTATAATGTATTGTATTTGTCGTCAGGAATTCAAGCCATAATAACGTAGATAAATTAAAATGAAAAAATAAGTCATAAGAAAATAAAAATGAAACGATTATTAGGACGAATGGTTGGTCTAGAAATAAGTTAGTATTTTAGAGAGGGGACAAGAGAAATTATATGAACAGGTATTTTGAGAGGTTTTTGGATGTGATAAGCTAAAGAATTTTTATTTTGATGTTTTTTTATGTCCATAAGATTTTTCGCAAGAATAATAACTTGCTAGGGCCAGCACTAGAGATGTGCCCCTAAAGAAAAATATAGATGGAAACCTGCGATACCGTGTGCTTTTAAAACATGCTGCACGTAACAGCTTCGAGCAGAACGATAAGTTCCGGCACAATAAATTAAAAAGGCAGGCGTGGGAAAGAATACGAGAATTCTTTAGGGTACCAAAGGACTATAAGGATCAGTACCTGATATATAATTACTATATGACATATAGTAATTAGAAGGAAGAAAAAGTAAAATAGGCCGTACATACGTAGGAAGAAAAGATATAACCTCATACGTTCTTTTAGATGTATCAATGCGGGATATCTCTGTTTGGGTTCTTGGACGTTCCTGATGGAAAAAAAAAGAAAATCACAGAAACCCAGTCCTAGTTATAATTCAGTGAGCAAGTAGGAATTTTGGTGCAGGGAATGGGGGTTATTTAGTTAAGGGTGATGTTTTCTAAGTCTTTGTCGAGTTCTAAGAGTCCAAGCAAGGTAATCCGAGTGAATCAGTGTGATGAAAAGATATATCTTAATAATTAGAAGCCAACTACAAAGTTTTAAGTAAATGAGCTTTGATGTATGCCCCATATATTAATTAGCTCTAATTAGTAGAACAACCAGTGGAAGAAAGGATCAGGACACATTTGAAGAGTCCTCGAATTGGTGAAGAGGTAAAATGGGATCTCAGTTACGGCATAGGGGTGGCTGGATTGAACAGCTGATATCGATTATAGGACATACTACCCCACACCCAAAAGAAATACGCTAGGGAGATCAGATAGAGATTCTGGCCTAAATATAACTATGGAGCCAGTTGGAAAAGGGATGAGTAACGAAGTTTATTTATTTATTTATTTTTAATGGTGTCTGATCTTTTTTAGCCAAGTGGTTGCACGGATGTAGAAAAAATGTACTGGAATTTAAAAATGCGTACATTTTTTGAAAAATAGGACGGGAAGGGGTGTTACGTGAAAGGGTTGTCCTTTCTCATGTAAGTAGGAAGACATACTAGATAAGTGAAAATGATATTAGAGTAAAGGCTTGAATCGAACCCTGTAAGCAAGTGTTAAAAATAACAATGGAAACTGGAATGTTAAGAATTTCAGTCGATTGTTAATTCTATTAGAAATAGTTAAATATTATTTATGTCGGTAAAAGAACCGATTGCCCATTCTTTTAGATAACTGGACATTAAATATGTCAGTTAAATGAATGCACAATGCGAGTTAAAAGATATTGTTTGAAAATAAGTTTGAATTAAAATTGAGGATTCTTTTGTTTGCAAAACGTGTGTTTGGAGAAACATATGTAAAGCCAAGTGAAAATTAGTTGCGTTTGAAAACAATACTTCTGACGTCATAAACAAAAGAGATTTCTCAATATAGGAATCTAAGTGTTCGAAGTTAGTAGTCAGATAGTGCATTAGAGTTGATGAGAGAGAGAGAAAGAGAGAGAGAGAGAGAGAGAGAGAGAGTCAGTTGGAGAGGAGAAATGAAGGGAGGAAAAATAGACCATGTAAATCAAAGTTTGAATTCGTGACGTCACCGATCGACCGGTTGAAGAATAAAGAAACCCACTATGTTTGTAACTGTTTGTGTCGTGTCGTCATTCCTTACAAAAGAAAAGGTAAATGTGCTTATCATCATCTTGTAACGAACTTTGTAACCGCTTCCAAGATTATGTGTCATCCCCTCCTCTGTGTTAAGAACTTGTATTATATCTCCCAGTCCGTATTAATATGAAACCCCCAGGAATTGTTACAGTCGTCATCATGATGTAATATATATATATATATATATATATATATATATATATATATATATATATATATATATATATATATATATATATATATATATATATATATATATGTCTTCCAATCAGAAGTGTCATCACCATCGTTATCCGTGCATTATGATTCCCGTTATATATGTCCCCAATATGTACCATTACACAACAATGTATTTTAAATGATTTATTAAATACGATATATATATACACTTGTGCCCGATATTATTCATACCCCTCGGATCTTTGAGATTTCTATAAGAATATTGCTCAAACCAGAAGGTAGACAACATTAAAGGGATTTCAAACAATAAATCAAGCATAAACATTTAATTTAAACTCAACAAATAAATAATGTAAGTTTGAAACATTATACAAAGAAAAACAATAATGGCACTAGTTCAAAATTATTCATACCTCTCTTACTAATAGTCAATAGCATGCCCTTTATTCTTAATAACTGCCTGTAACCGTTTTGGATATTTATCAACAAGGTTTTTACAAGCATCAACAATGATTTTTGACCATTCTTCAATGCAGTAGTTCTCCAACTCCCTCAAATTTCTAGGTTTCCGCTTTTTAACCTCAGTTTTCATTATGTGCCAGAGGTTTTCGATAGGGTTCAGGTCGGGACTCTGGCTAGGCCATTCCAAAACATTAATTTGATTATCCTCAAACCATTTCTTGACTATTTTGGCAGTATGTTTTGGATCATTATCCTGTTGAAGGACCCAGTTTCGTCCTAAATGGAGCTTCTCCGCATCCTGTCTAATGTTTTTCTGGAGTATCTCCAAATATTGCTCCTTCTTCATGGTTCCAACTATCTTGACCAAACTACCTTGACCACTAGCCGAAAAGGAGCCCCAAAACATTAGGCTACCACCACCATGTTTCACCGTGGGTATGGTGTTCTTTGGGTTGTAAGCTTCTCCTTTCTTCCTCCAAACGTAAGAAGCATCCATATGGCCAAACAATTCAATTTTTGTTTCGTCAGTCCACAAAATACTTGGGAAAACGGACTCTGGAGAATTCACATGGGTCCTAGCAAACTTTAGACGTGCTGCAAGGTGTTTTCCGGTGTGCAATGGAGTCCTTCTTGGTCTTCTTCCTTTCAGACCATTTTCATGCAGAGTCCTTTGCAATGTTTGCCTTGATATTTTTATGCCAGAAGACTCTAGATTTTCTAAAATGTCCTTAGTAGTGGTGGTTGGATTTGCATTAACACTTCTTACAATATTCCTGGTGGCTCTAGCAGACAGTTTCCTTTTCCTTCCTCTACCAATCTAGTTGTTTGTTGTGGGGTGGCTCTGGAATTTTTTGATGATGCTCTGTACTGTTGCTGTAGGGACCTCAAATTTCTTGGAAATTGACTTGTAACCTAAACCATCCTTATGTGAATTTACAATTTTAGTCCTAAGATCATTACTAAGCTCTTTTTTCTTCCCAATTCTAATAATTTTTATTCTTTTATTGGTTTTCAGTTGATATCATTTTAATTTCTGAAAAATGCAAAAAACGAAATGAAATTAATCAAAGGTTGTATAAATACATTCAAAATAAGAATCAAACAGGAAACAAACAGTCAGAAACTCGATTAATACTGAAAAAATAAGAGGGTATGATTATTTTTGAACATTGCAGATTTTATAAATAGCTGTATATTTCTTTTATTACAAGTATCCCGAGATTTTAAAATGACGAAAATGATCAGAAGAGGTTTATAAAGAATATGTATCAATATGGACGTAAACAATAAATTCTTACAAAGTTACATCTAATAAACTCAATTTTCAAGGGGGGGGTATGAATAATATCGGGCACAAGTGTATATATATATATATATATATATATATATATATATATATATATATATATATATATATTAGCATAAAAACGAATGTCTTTGGAGTTATTAAATGAATACAATATATTTTAAAATACAAGCCAATGTATTTGTGTTATTAGCTATAGAGAATACATATTAAAATATAAATAAAGTTTGAGAGATTAATAAAGTACAATATATATATATATATATATATATATATATATATATATATATATATATGCGTTTTGTTTTTATTACCGTATCTTTCTGTTAAGCTACATTATTGTTTCAGCTACTTGGCCGTTTTTTTCCGTCTGTAGCATCCTCAGACTTTTAGAGTAAAAGTCTGAGGAAGCTACAGACGGCCAAAACAACGGCCGAGTAGCTGAAACAATAATGTAACTTAACAGAAAGATACGGTAATAAAAAACAAAACGCATATTTGCTCTACAACAGTATTGAGCACTTTCTTCAGTGTTTTATTAATTACCATTTCCGCTAAATATATATATATATATATAAATATATATATATATATATATATATATATATATATATATATATACATACAACCGAATATAGTTCGAGAAAATTATAAAATACAAAACATGTTAAAATATAAACAAATTTAGTTTGAGAAATTAATAAAATATAATACATATTAAAACATAAATGAATATATTTTGAGTTGTTAATTACACAAAATACATATTGAAATACAGCATGAATCACACCATATACTTATTAAAATACAAAGTGTATTAATTACACAATATACATATTCAAATACTCATTGCGAATATATTTACCTTTAAGTAGTAGAAGTTGCTTCAGGCAACGTATGAGACTACTCTATGTAAAAAGCTAAAAATACTATTTCAATGTCCTCCCCAACTCTCTAAAGTTTTCTATATTACTGCATATTTACATAATAATAGTTAAACGTTTCAGTAGTATTCACTTACTTTGGTATCAATATAATATTATAATAATATTTTGATCATTTCAATATATAGTATTAGTGATGTTAAAATATTTTAGTCTCTATGTCGAAATGTCTAATGATAAAAATATGCGTACTACAAACCTTTCTATATACATTTGCTATTATTATCGTAATATATATATAAGAAATTAGATGTTACTGGATTAACAATAAGTGAGGAGGGGATATTATCTCAAAATATTGTAATACTACGGACATTACCAACTAAGTATCATTGAGAAACATTCATAGTTCGGTTTCATGTCTACAGAAATATTTGAGCCTTAATGTCGAAACTTTTACTGGGCAGAATACACCCCCCCTATAAATCTCTAAGTCTCTCTCTAACTTACGAGTCGCTGAGGAGGAGGTATTTTCCAGAAATATTGTAATATGCAGATTTACACTCACGTTTAAAGTTAGCCAAGTTTCATTAAGAATAATTTAACTTTTAGTTTGATTTCTTGGGAAATATTTGCATCTCCGAGTTGAATTTATTTTCGAATTTATTTTTAATCATTTTAAATTAATGAATGATTGCAATTAAATCAATTGTTTATAAAAACTTTTTTTATGCGAGAAAATTAATTGTTTAAACAAATACTCTGTTCACAGGTCATCTGGATCGGCTCGCAAAAATTCGATTTTTTAAGCAATTCTGAAAGCTATAAATTGACGTTGAAAAGAACACATGACAATTTCGATCGAGCAGGAGGAATATATTTCAGTGGCGCCAAAGTTGATTATTTCAGCCTGGCAATTCAATCAGGAAACGTGTATTAATTGATATAAAGTTAACACGAAGAATGAATTTAAAACACCGAATCAAAATTATTCAGATGCAAAATCTTTTTTCAATTTTTTTTTTTGCATTGTTTCCATCATTTTGCTTTTACTGAAATTGCCAAACATTTCACCGCTATCTCAGACATTACAACCGCGAAATCTTTCTTAGATGCCAACAAAACCCCTCAAGTGTGATTGTTTGTATCCTTGATACACATGGTCCGGAGTTCGATCCTTATGCTGGCGAGAGGTAGTTTCCTTGAAACATGCATGTACGTAGATTATTGTTTTAAAAATAACAAAATAAATAAATAAATATTATATACGTCCAAATTAATCATAGCCGACTTTCCAAGTTAATAAAAATGAGCTTCGAGGCGGAGCCACTATTTAACCGTATCCATCGTTACAAAATCAACAATATATATATATATATATATATATATATATATATATATATATATATATATATATATATATATATATATATATATTTCAGCCTGGCAATTCAATCAGGAAACGTGTATTAATTGATATAAAGTTAACACGAAAAATGAATTTAAAACAAGGCCTGAATGTCACTCGAGGATAAGGGTTATAGAGTGTACAGTAGTCAATGGGATAATATTGTAGCAATCGTTAGTAATTTAGTAATGTATATATATATATATATATATATATATATATTGCTCTTTATAGATGTGGTATTTTAGGATATGGCGTTTCTTCATTAAAGACAAAGATGGATAGGTTAATATATAGATAAAAATTGCCTTCAATAAGTTTCCAGACTTTTTTTTTCCAATGGGCACTTTTATTTATAGTACACTCATGAGACTCGTTCGAAGTAATCCCTTCCGGATTTAATGCATTTTTTGGAGCGTTCCAGCAACTTCTAGAAAACCCCATGAAAGTCTTCTTGTGTGAGCATGTCAATGACCCTCGTCGCAGCCGCTTTCATCTACTCAGTTGTCTTATAACGACACCATCTAAGGTTTTCTTAGAGCTTAAGGATGAAACAAAATGTCACAAGGAGCATCGTCTGGACTATAGGGGTGGTGAGTAACTGTCTTGATGCCAATCTTAGTTAAATAATCTATTTTCTTTCTTGGGGCAAACTTCGCGTAAATCTCCCGCATCTTTAGTGCTTCGCGAATAATTGTGTATATAGTTCCCACACTGACATAAACTGTGCACTTATTGTCTCTATAATCACACGAGGTTCCTTATTTACGAAATTCTTTATTTGGCCAATCAACTTTTATTTTCTGACACTTCTGTTCATCCTTCAGATACACCCGCCCTTTTCTGAATCTCGTATATCACTCAAAAACTGATGCTGGATTCAAACAAGATAATCCAAAAGCAGTCTGAAGCATTTCATATGTTCTGGCATTTTCCCAAAGTTTAAAGAGAATTTTATACATATTATTCTTTTAAAGTGTCCGCACGCTAAATTGTATTTTTTAAAAATTAACAGCTGTGACAATCCAGCTTTAGTAGGGTGTATCCCAATTCCTGCTGTAGCTGTTCATTTGAATCTGAAATCATGAAAATTGGTCAGTCATCTCATAAGATGTATAGCAATAAGATGATGAATTTTTAAAAGTCTCCGGCAATTTTAAATGTTTCTACCAAAAATCTCTGAAAACTTATCGAAGGCACTTCGTAGATAGATAAGTATATATATATATATATATATATATATATATATATATATATATATATAAAAGTGAAAATATCTGTGTGTATGTGTCTGTCTGTGTACATTTCTCTGCCAAATAACTGTGTTATTTTTTTTGGTCTACATACTAGAAATTTTACATACGGGATATAGAGATTTGGGAACTTTTTTTTGATCGGTTTTCAGCCAGAAATTTGGCTGTGAAGGGTCAAAGTTCAACGACTTTACTTTTGAGAACTCTACCAAACTCCTCCGCTAATTTTGGGTCTAAACTCTTGAAATTTTTGATATAGGTTCCTTGGACATGGACATGGGCATGGATGTATTTTTTTTACATAGAATTCACCACTTATCAAGGCCTGAAGGCCACTCGAGGATAAGGGGTATAGAGTGTACAGTAGTCAATTGTATAATATTGTAGCAATCGTTAGTAATGGAAATTTGGTAAATTGGATTAATTAAGGGAAGCGGCTCATCAAGAATTTGTTTGTGTGGGACTTGAAGACAACCAAGTTGTAGTCAGCTTGAAAGCAGGCAAATGGAAGAGAGTTCCACAGGCGTGCATTAGTAATCGTTGCCCAAAGCTTGGCATAAAACAATCAGAAAACGGACATTCGAACTATTAGCGGCTCCACCTCTGCCTTATTTGAAGTTAGCGAATGCTTAGAGTTTGGTATGAGTTACAGCATGGCAACCAGCTTTTAGGTTATTTAAGGGGCTCCTTCGGTCTTTGATAGACTCTGGATACCAAGGAAGGAGTGCCTGCGCGTGAAATTTTTGTGGCAGGAGGTGTGCAATCTCCAACCACACCTCTCCTGCGTCGACATTGTTAAATACAAGTGGTAAGTGAAGTGCATGTACAGGACGACTGGAAACCAATGGCGAGATAGGCGGAGAGCACACACAGCGCCTAGGATTCCCAAAATGGTCACCCATCTGGTACTAACTAGGCTCAGCGTTTTTTTTTTCTTTATTTTTACTTTAATTTTAACTCTAACCTTATAATTTGATTTGAGCCGAAAACAATAAATGTTTATGGGTCAAAATTGGGGTCAAAGTTTAAAAAAATTACCTCTGCTATCTGTAAGAACTTTTCTCTCTGGTAGTTAAGTAAGCCTACTATATAGTAAAGCATTATGGTACATATGCAGACTTTTTAATATATACATATGCACATAAAGTTATGAACACTATATAGGGCCCTGGCAAAGCCGGGCTGAACTGCTATTATATATATATATATATATATATATATATATATATATATGTATACATATATATATTAGTGATGGGACTATTCAATATTTTTCCCGATTCAGATACACGTATCGATTCCGATTCCGATTCTTTATATTTCTCTAAATATTTAACAACAGAGTTGTTATTTTCCCTGATTAACGTAAAAACAGATGCTAAATGTGCAGATATTTTCTCGGGTGTAAAAATGCACGTGTGGCCGAAGATATATAGATTTCACCCTTACTTCTAGGTTAAAATCAGTAAATATTTATTCTTTTATCATCAATGCTAACAGGGAAATGCGTTACTTTAAACAAAATCAAATAAAACAAAGGCAATTAAAAGAAGCGATTTTTAAATAGGGAAATCAGCACAATATTTTCCGATTGCGATACCCCTTAAAATTCCGATTTTTCCGATTCCCGATTCTAATTCCGATCAATCGTCCCAACACTACTATATATATATATATATATATATATATATATATATATATATATATATATATATATATATGGAGAAAGAGAGGGGGAGAGAGAGAGTGAGAGAGTGAGAGAGAGAGAGAGAGAAAGAGGGTAAATTTAGTTATTGTTGTTGTTTCTAGCCAAGTTCTAGTTGTGCATATTTTACTGCGGGATTTGGTGTTGGATCTCTATCAAGCATACACTATGAACTTATTTCGAAAATTAATTTTTACGCGTACATAGAAATCCCCCCATTTTCAAGTAATAAGCGAAAAGCACGAAATTGTGACTGCGTTTTATAATATACGAGTTTTGTTCGTGTTTTCCAAGGCAAGAGTTTATATAAATCGATTGAAATATGATTCCACCTGTAGCATCATCCCAAATGCATTTGAAAGCGAGAATCTAGTGTATCGCTTTAAACTGACACGCGAATCGGACATTAAATTGGAAATACAATAAGAAAACTGACACTGGACAACTGTTAACTAAATTGACTTCGCTGCAAAAAAGAAAAAAGATAAAGGGGATAATTACATATAAAGTGAGATAGACGTAGCTGAATTCCTAACGATACAGACACATACGTATATGTATGTTATATATATATATATATATATATATATATATATATATATATATATGCGTTTTATTTTTTATTCCCGTACCTTTCTGTTAAGTTACATTATTGTTTCAGCTACCCGACCGTTTTTTTGACCGTCTGTAGCACCCTCAGACTTTTACAGAAATGTTCGTTATGATGGGATGAAAGAGTGAATGATGTCAGGGGAGGGGTGCGAGAAGAGCGGAAAAGGGAACAAGGGGGGAAAGGTGGGAGGGGGTGCTTGGTATGTCGGTAATGTTTTAGTTTTGGAGTTTAAGGACCTTATGTGGTTGTGGGGGAGGGGGTATGTGGGGGTAGGGGAGGGAGGTTACTTTAAAATTCGAGTCTTAATGTTTAAGTTATTTTTTTGCGTCTCGTTGGTGAGACGATTTTTTGATAAGTATGTCTTGACCTGTTGGGTGTTCGCTTGGGTTCGGAGGCGGGAGGCTATGATTCGGTTTATTTATTTGGGTTTTATTTATTAAGTGCTTGGAGAGGGTTAACTAGCGGCCGTGCGCGCGAGCACACATATGCGTACGTGCACACATATATACTTAAACAAAACGTACACATGTACACATACATCTCCGCCCTATATATATAAAATGGTAATTAGTATAAACCTGAAGAAAGTGCTCAAAACTTTTGCAGAGCAAATATATATATATATATATATATATATTTCATTATCGTTTTATCTGCTTAGTTACACGTGTTTCAGTTACCAAACTGTATGAACAATCCACTAGCTTCATCAGACTTTACAGAAATGGTTATTCGGATTAGAAAAAGCGATATTAGAGGAAGCATAAAAAAGAGGAGAAAATAATTTCAATTCTAATTCCACAAGAGTTAATTTTTAATATTTAAGAAATATTGGAAGGTGGCAAAGGAGCGACGTAGACTTTAAAACATTCAACTAGACACGGATAGGAGTAGAAGAAGGGGAGAGAGAAAGAGTGAAAGGGTGGAAAAGAAGGGCGTAAGATGGGTAAAACTTTGAAGGCGGTGGTAAGGGAGAGAAAGAGAGGGATAAGAACTAAAAGGAGAGACAAGTATTTAGGGATGTGGCGCTAACTGGTGGACTGTCACGGTTGAATGGATACAAGTCATATGGATTAATTTATTTTTATTTCGGACTACAATTCTCATCTTTATTAGTTGTTGTTTTTCATCTCTTATTGGTTGTTGTTTTTTTTTCACGACGTTTCAGCCAACTATTCCCCTGGCCTTCGTCAGGTGGTAACCCCGACGGATAGGAACCTCGAATCTCCTAACTGCATTCTCAGCAATCACTGCCATCTGTAGTTGTTGTCGTCTTACCACGTTTTGGCCAAGTAAACTTCTGGCTGGCTTTGGGTAAGATTGAAACAATTATCTCCAGACAATGTCCATCTGGAACCGCAGAGATTCAACGTCTCTATCAACTGCGCCACAGGCCCCGAACGGCGATCGAGGTTGGATTCTTTGATCTTATAAATCCACGTTTATTTATTATCTGATCTTCCATAATCGGGTCCGTACCGATTGGTATATATATTATTCCTTAATTGGAATCCATTTTTGAGATGAGCATTATATATATTAATTTATTTTTATTTCGGACTACTAGTCTCATCTTTTGTAGTTGTTGTTTTTCATCTTTTATTGGTTGCTGCTTTTTCACGACGTTTCGCCCAACTATTCCTCTGGCCTTCGTCAGGTGGTAACCGCGACGGATAGGAACCTCGAATCTCCTAACTGCATTCTCAGCAATCACTGCCATCCGTAGTTGTTGTCGTGTAAAAAACAACAACCAATAAAAGATGAAAAACAACAACTAATAAAGATGAGAATAATAGTCCGAAATAAAAACAAATTAATAAATATATAATGCTCATCTCAAAAATGAATTCCAATTAAGGAATAATATATATGTCATATGGAGTTTGACATGTTAAAGATCTATGTGGTTTCGAGGTAGGCATTGTTTAAAATAACTAAGATGCGTCCTCTCAAAGCAAGCTTAGTTACATCCAACTTAATATATATATATATATATATATATATATATATATATATATATATATATATATATATAAGCGGGAAGGGCGCTATATCTCTTTACCTAGACGCTCAACTCTAAAGTTGTCCTGCAGATTTCCCGTCAGTTATAATCCCATCGTCCCTCGCTTACATTTACACGTATTTTAAGATATACTTGTGCCTTTTTCTAAGCTTTTGTTTGGATTTTTATTTATTATTTCCTATTATTTATTATTCATATAGAAGTTTTACAGTTTTTATCGATGCAATTTTTAATATTATAGTTTTGTGATTTTTATATTCGACTTATTACGATTATTATTGTTATTTTATTATTCTTAACACTGATCTTGTTATTAATGGTTTTATTATATTTATTATTAATGTGTATAATAATAGTATTATTATTAGTACTACTACTACTACTACTACTACTACTACTACTATTAGTAGTATTTTCTTTTCTTTCATTCGTCTTTCCTATCTCTATCATTTCTGTTTTTTCCTCTCTAAGCTGTGATCTGCTAATTTAATTTATGGTTGCAACTCATGTAAAAATTTCATTACGGACTTAACTTTTTTTTATAAGTAATATCGCCTAAAAGGGCCTATAGGTACTTTAAAGTGAGTGACACGCTCATAGATATGTAGCGACATATTAATATTTATGCAAAGCAAATAAAACAATATATATATATATATATATATATATATGTGTGTGTGTGTGTGTGTGTGTGTGTGTGTGCGCGCACGCGCATATATATTTGATATATTTGTGTATTAGTAATGATCGATATTCTCTTCTTATATGTAGTTCTTTCTGTCGGATCATTCAGAGGCGTTCGTCCATGACTATGCTGCAGATTGTACGTGTTGGGTCGTACAGTAGTATGCGTTTCAAGCAGTTGATGGAGTTTAAAAATGGAGATGTTGTTGCGTGTTTGCAGGTTTGTGATAGCTATATGTGACAATGTTATTGTTCTTAATTTTTACTAGTATTCTTAAGGTGAATTTAGTTTTGGGGTGCAATTCTGGAGAATATTTTTTATTTTATAAGTCGTTAATCACCCCCCATGCATATTTTAAAAGGATAACGCAGTCATATAAGTAATTTTTTCAAGATTCTAGAAAGAGTGTTTTAGTACTGTGTCCGTATATTTTCTCTATCCATTAATATATGTTGGCAAATATGATAGTGGCGTATGTTGGTGGCATTTCGTTCCAATTTCTTTACCTAGTATTTGGTTGTAGTTTTCCTTGTAAAATTCGGAAGAGCTGTACTTAAACGATCTCCATAAAAAATAATAACACTCATTATGCGAACATTAGTTTAAATAATCCAAATTATTTATGCACATCACGGAAAACATGCTACCCCTTAACTCTAACCCTAACCCCCTTGATATAAGTAAATGGTTCCATCCGAAATTCCGTCCAAATTTCCAAGTTCGACAAGATACACATGGAGAAGGTCTGGGGTTCCACCGACAGGAACGATGAGGACAGTAGTTCGAAGAATCCAAATAATATTAACAACATAAAGTTTATGAAAGAGAAGAAGAAAGGTTGGGGAAACCAATACATCACTTTCCCTACGTATCCGCATCATTTCCGGCTAATGTAACCTCCGATCTTCCTTATGAGCATCTTGTCAAATTCGGGTATCTGTACGGAATTTCGAAACGAATCCAATAATTAATCCACGGAGGTAGCATAGTCTCATTTCGTCAGCCATGACTGAGTCGAAGTCGTAATTTTTTATATACGAGAATAACCACTTATCAAGGCCCGGGGGCCATTCGAGGATAAGGGTTAATGGGTATACATTAATCAATATGATTATAGCGTATTAAACATAAGTAGTGGAATTTTTGTAAGTTGGGTTACTTTAGGGGGACGGTTCATCAAGAACTGTTTTACATTGGGCTTGAAGACAATCAGATTGTAGTAAGCTGGAAAGCAGGCCAACGGAAGGAATTTCCACATGCGTACATTTCTAAGAAAGTAGATTTGTTCATGGAATCTACATTTAGGTTTAGGCACAGATAAAGAGCGTAGGAAACTATTGATAGTGGTTTTGGCTAGGTGAGAGTTTTTCGTGAAAGTTTGGCGGGGGGGGGCATAGATTGAAGCTCAGACGGGCCCCTGCCATGGAAATAACGATAAAGCCGAGACAGGCTCACAACGTCTCTTCTGTGGGAAAGAGGCTACAGGGAAGAGAAAAGGGCACCCCCCACTAAAATACGAAGTCTTTTTTTAACTCTGTCAAGGCAGGATAAGCTGCTTCTAGCAGCTGCCGCCTAGATTTTACAACTATCACCCATAATGAAGATTAAAACTTCAACCTCCAGAGGAGTGTGCTTTAAAATTTGGGTTTATATCATAAGGTACTATGTAATTGAAATCGGCAAAGACCTGTGAGGAAACGAATAAGGTAGGAGGTAATATTAAACTGTAAGTGACACTCTTCTGGAGGTTGATGGTTCAATCGGCAGTGCGGGCGATACGAAGAAAAGTAATTGAAAATTACTTAGGATGTTTAACAGATCATCGATGACGAGACGAGACCATGCTGACCACTTGGATGAAATAAAGAGTCCTGTTCGAAATTTTCAGCAGATTCCCGAATTCGACAAAAAAGTATACCCGAAGAAGGTTGGAGGTTTCGTCGACCGAAACATTATTCAAATAACATTCAAGATAAGAACAGTAGTCCGAATAGTTCTAATAATTCAAATCCTCGATCAAGTTTCTTATGAAGAAAAATCTACTCAGAAAAATTGATTATGAAAACCGCCATATCTTTTGTTTTTCTTATTATCTAACCCGTTTTTCCCTGTTTTTTGTCTAACGCGAATATTATTTAAAAAGAATTTCTAAGCCCTCACTTCAGCTTCAGGCCAATACAAACAGAGTCTTTTTTTTCTTCGATTTCAGTAGAGAATATACTAACAAATATGCTTCTTCTTCTTCTTCTTCTTCTTCTTCTTCTTCTTCTTCTTCTTCTTCTTGGCAAATAATACGTTCTCCAATATACGATCCACAATGAATTCGGATACGGATGGACGAGTAACAAAAAACAGACGAGAAGCATCCATTTTTTTTTTCTGGTAGTTTCTACAACAATCTGCTTGGGGGTCAGGAAAGTTGAGGTTCGGAAAGGAGGACGATATTATTGATTTATTGGTAGATCTATTCGCGCTGGAAACAATGCATACTGAAGGCCCTTGTAGCAAACAATATATATATATATATATATATATACATATATATATATATATATATATATATATATATATATATATATATATATATATTACAATATAAAAATGCGAGCGTGAAAAGTAATATGGTTGAACTTACACATAGAAACGTAAAGGACTAATTGATAAGACTGAAAAGGAAAAGGACAAGATATTCTGGTAAAAAATATAATAATTTATACCTTAAAATATTGCAGCATTAAGAATCGATTAGATAATGTTATTTATTGAATTAAAAAATATCTTAATGCTGCAATATTTTAAGTTATAAATTTATTATATTTTTACTAGAATATTTTGTACTTTTCTTTTCCAGTTTTAATAACAAGTCCATTACTTTTCCATGTTTAAGCTTAACCATATACTTTTTTTTATTACATATTCACCTCAAACAAGGCACATTGCCACTTTGGTGTAGGGGGCTACTATCAGGGGCAGTAACTACTGGGGCACTATGTAGGGATTTAGGCAGCAAGATGTCGGTTCACGTTGCACTTGAACTTCTGCATGTCAGTGCAGTTAGGGAAGCAGGAACCTGGAATGGAATTCCAGAGTTTAGCGGTTCTGGCGAAGAAACTTCTGGAGTAGAAAGATCTTTTACATCTAGGGATCTCTACTGTGTGGGGGTGGGATTTAGCTGCCTGTCGGGTTTGTCGAGGGTGTCTACGTCGTGCGGGCACAAGTGTCTGCAGTTCTTCAGAGCATTCACCATTAAAATACTTGTAGAACAGGCAGAGGGATGCAACGTTTCGTCGATGGGACAGAGGCTGAAGCTTAGATGCCAGTTCAGGGCCTATCAGATTGGCGACTCTTTTTTGAACCTTGTCTAGGAGTGACAGACAAGTAGCAGATGCACCAGGCCAAATGTGACAACAATACTCCATACATGGGCGAATGGTGGCCTTATAGAGGTACAGGATACTTTCAGGTGTCAGTAGTTTTCTAGCAGTATAATTGTTCCAGCTCATGTTTCTAGCAATATAATTGTTCCAGCTCATGTTTCTTGTGAACGTTAGGCATAGCAGTTTGAAAGATGTACTCTCAGACAGGGAGTCACTGGCCATTGCTATTGGTGGCAGAGAAGGTTTCTTGTAATTATTGAAGGAAACCAGTTTAGTCTTGGCAGCATTTAATGTTCGCATGTTTTTATTGTAATCCATGATTTTTCCAGGCTTCTAGTAAATTTACTTGTTCTTTGTTTAATTTCAGTCTTATTTTTTTGCCCCCATAACCATAACATACACATATGTAAATAACAATGTACGGCACTCGTCTGATTTTAATAAAAAACACCAATTATCTCCCTTTGATTTATTTAATTCTATCTGTTTCACTTGTTACTTCTCTTTTCGCGAGATCGGTGAATTAGTAGCAAAAGTGGTTGCTAGCCCTACAGGGTTGTTATAAAAAAACGTCACTCACCTCCGACAGACAGACACACAGACATACATGTTCACTTTTATAGATATATAGATATCTATCTATATATATATATGAAAGTGAAAGTGTCTGTCCGTCTGTGCTTCTATGTGTCTGTGTGTGTACATTTCCATACGCAATAGCTCTATCAATTTTTAGTCTACAGACTCGAGCTTTGATATACAGGGTACTGAGATTTGGGAAAATCGATGTGATCGATTTTCAGCCAGAACGATTTCACCTTTGAGAAGTCTACCAAACTCATCCGACAATTTTGGGTCTAAACACTTGACATTTTAGATATAGATTCTTTGAACAAGGATCTAACTTTATAATTCGATTTGAGTCCAAAACAATAAATGTTAAGGGGTCATAATAGGAGTCAAAGTTAAAAAAAATTCACCGCTTTTTTTTGCTCAACATACACCTCCAAATACCTGGGCAACGCCCGGCACCCATGCTAGTATATCTATAAAAATGAAAGTGTGTGTGTGTGTGTGTCTTTTTGTCTGCGTACATTTCCCTACGCAATAACTCTGTTAATTTGCAGTCTACAGACTCGAATTTGATATACAAGATATTGAGATTAAGGAAAATCTTTGTAATCCGTTTTCCGCCAGAAATTTGGCTGTAAAGGGTTCAAAGTTCAACGATTTGACCTTTGAGAACTCTATCAGAGTCCTCCACCAATTTTGTGTCTAAACACTTGAAATTTTAGATATAAGTTTCTTGGACATGGATCTAATTTAATAACTTGATTCGAATCTAAAACAATAAATGTTAAGGGGTCATAATAGGGGTCAAAGTTAAAAACATTGACCTCTGCGGTCTCTACAAAATTACTCAGACAATTTCTGGTCTCAACATTCGAAATTTTATATAAAGTGTATTCAGAGATAGGGCAAGCTTTTTAATCGGTTTGGGTCGAAAGGTTTTAGTTACCAATATATAAATGTATGTATGTATGTATGTATGTTTGCATGTCTGCTTTAAACTTTCGACAGAGGCGACGGATTATTACAGGAGCAGTATTGTTTTGAAGTTCGACCTTTCAGACAACAAATACCGAAAAATTGGCGAAGAACATTAATATCTCCACCCTCAACTGGACACTTTTCAACAGGGTGTATCGCTTTTTTTGCCGATGTTTTCGAAAGTCATCCCCTCTTTTTGATTGTCTAACCTTAATTTAAACCTACGTCACTTCCGATTTGGCGGTGGTCGTAACAGCAAAGACGTAAGGCTTTTCCCCGTTCCTGTCCTCCTTTGCGGTACGGGTTTGAGCCTGCCTTCCTAGTACCACTTTTTTTTAATTTGCTCATCATACATCTCCAAACACTCGGGCAACGCCCAGCTGAAATGCTAGTATGTATATATATATATATATATATATATATATATATATATATATATATGGTAACCACCAAAAACTGGGCCTCAACTCTAATAAGGCCCCATTTCTTAGTGTTTTATCTGAATGAAATGAAACTTTGGTCATAACTAGTTTATTATATTCTAAACATCACATCAAAACACTAGGGTCTTTGGCTTTTTTTTCTCCGTTGACTGTAAAATCCTCAGCAAAACAATTGAATGTCCTCTGTTTTTTTTTTGGGTCACCCTATATATACATATATATATATATATATATATATATATATATATATATATATATATATATATATATATATATATAAAAGTGTGTGCGTGTGAATTCCTTCCTCATAAGTTCCGAAAAGGCCCAGCCTATCTTTTACAAGTTTCAAACAAAGCTAATTTATATGTCTGGCAATGTTCCTAGATATGTTTTGTACAGAAACTCATCCGAAAAACATCGAAAATCGATAAACTTCGACATTTAAAATGGCTTTTCTCCTCAATAGATAAAAAAAAAAGAATAATTTTTACAGTCTCGCCTTCCTGTTATTTCCGATCATTTGAAACCATAGCAGCAAGATTTAGTCTTCTCTCCATCAAGGCCAGAGGTTTTGAGGAAACATCAGATATTTTTTTAATTGATATGCACAACTTGGAAAACAAATGACTAAGACTGAAATATTTTATGGCTGTAAAAAAGTCAAAAATATGTTCTGGATGATGGATGATCCCCTTAATGTTAGACCTTAAGGGCAAATATCACATAGTCCACTGCACAATTCAAATCATTACCTTTCCAATGAGCGTTCATTTGTAAAATTCTTATTAATAGTCGCTGATATGTGGAACTTATAAAATGTCCAAAAAAGGTGATCTATCTATCTATCTATCTATCTATCTATCTATCTATCTCTCTCTCTCTCTCTCTCTCTCTCTCTCTCTATATATATATATATATATATATATATATATATATATATATATATTTCTACAGTGGCGCCAAAATAAAGTTCCACTTATTTTTTACAAAACTGGAAATTTAAGCTAAATTAAATGTAACTGTTTAATCACTCTATACCTCAGTTTATTCGCCTTTTATTCCTCTATACTTTTACCTGTTCATATTTGACTTTCAATTGAAGTATTCTAGTTTTCACGTCAATTTAGAAAAATAACTTCAAACTTAGAAGGCAAAAACAAACTCCGCACAATGGTAAATTATAATTTAAATGTAACTTTAGAATATTAATGCAACACAAATACAAAAGAAACACAATGAACTAGGTATTATTTGGTCGCATAGCCCGTCTACAATTTGAAAGCCTCCATATTTTAGGGCATTCTCTTGAAGTAGTCTACAGCGATACTCTGGTAAAAGGGCATTCCACTTCTCTTTCATGTTTGTCCAAAACTCTTTCAGTTTATGAAATTTTATCATTTCGTAGCTGTTGCGTGATGTAATGGCATACGTTTTCGATAGCATTGAAGTCTGCAGATTGTGCAAGCCAATCCTAACATAGAATATCATGCTTTTCGAGGAACTTCCTGACATTGCCGGCTTTGTGAATGGGAACATTATCCTGCATGAAGATGGGAGTATCATGCAAATTCTGACCAAAGTAGGGTAGACAATGCTCAGTCAACATATTAATGTACTTGTTCGAAGTAATTCGACCTTGCAAGCAACCTATAGGTTCTGGAGCCATTGGTACTAATAATGCCCCAAACCAAAACTGAACAGCCACCACCTTGCAACGTTGAAACTGTGCACCCAGGATTGAATTCTTTGTTTTTCCTTCGACGGACGTACTGCCTACCATCACTGCCTATCCCATTGAACTCGCTTTCGTCGCTAAAATTCACTTTCGACTGATATGAAGTCATAATCTTTATTGCAATATGACAAAGTCCAGACGGCACTTTCTGTTCTTTACAAAATCATTTGCTTGAGTCTTGGAACTCAGCCTCGCAAAGTAAATTTCGTTCAATCGGATTGATTGAAGGAATTTAATTTTAATTCAGAAAGAGAGCACATTTGAAAAATATTACACAGTGTTCTTGGATTTGGGCAGCTGTTTCAAATCTGTTGCTGAGGCTACGGATCTTGATAACATTGTCTTCCCTGCTAGAAGTAAGTCTAGTACGACTAGATTTAGGGGCATCACAAACGCTGCCGGTGTTTTTGGTGTTTTTTCTCCGTCATTCGTACCGTTTTCTAATCACATTTCAATCTGCGGCCGATTTCCCGATTGGATAAACCAGAAAGGTGGAGATTAATGAGCTCCTGGATATCACTAAGAGAGACGCATGTATATGAAATAAATGTTATGTTGCATAAGTTAGAAACAACGATTAGGATTAGAGATGCAAAAATGTGAATATTGTAAGCTGGTTGCTGCGGAGTTTATTTTTGCCTTTTCGATTTGAGGCTATTTTTTTTAAATTGACATGAGCGCTAAGATATTACAATAAAAAGTCAAATATGAAAAGGTAAAATTATAAAGGAAGGAAAGGCAAATCAAATGAGGTATATGTCGTTTGAACAGTTAACATCAATTTAGCTTAATATTTTTCGGTTTTTGAATAAATGGTAAGCGGGACTTTCTTTTTTGCGGAACTATATATATATATATATATATATATATATATATATATATATATATATATATATATGTACTAGTAGTCAAATTGAATAATGATCATATCTTACGTTTTATTGGACGAAACTAGATGAACTTTTGCAGGCTTTCTGAAGAGTATAATACTATTCTATGGTTTAAATTGTATAAATATTCGTAAAAAAGAACATATATTTTCAAACAAATAAAATATGCCCAAATTTGCCTACATTGTAATATATAGTGTCCTGGTAGGTCAGTTTTAGTTTTGCTACCTTTTTCTATGCTTTGTCGTCTCTCTTGTCACTGTGCAAAGCCACTATTACATATATATATATATATATATATAAATAACTTAGTGCGTTAGGAGAAAAGAGTGAGCTCAATTCTATAAGAGTAGACTTATCAGGACAATATAAAGCTCAACAAGTATCATTGGAGCCTATATAGGAGAACAAGAGGAATAGTAAATTAATTCTCAACAACTATATATTGGTAAATATAGATTGATTCATTTATTTAATGAGGGAATACAAACACATAAAACGTAAAAACATATAAGGACCATAAAAAAACTCATTTTGGCATAAAATCTCAGAGTTTCTGTTAGCTTTTTAGCATTTTAATTCTTTCACTTTTACAGTTTTATCCCTTCAAAATGCCGCCCCTGTCGGATGTCGTCCTATGCAGACTGCACCTCCCACATTTTGCTACGCTAACGAGCACAATGAGATACAGTTTATTTCAGTAATAAGAACGAGTAATATATATTTGGCTCTGGTGGTAAAACTTATTGTTATGTAATTAGCTTCCCAGATTATACCAGTTAGTATTGCTGACAGGTGATTATGATGCATATTGCTGATAGTTGATTATGATGATTATTGTTGATGTATTGGTGAGTAGAATAAAAATATTTACATGAAATAATTTTCAGGAATGTAACTTGACGGATGAAATGCAATTCTGATGTATATGTTTTTATTAAGAATATTAGAACATAAAGATAGATACGTGACAAAGACCTAGTCATGATCTTTAGGCTATGAGTAGTGGTGACATAATAAATTTTAGATAATATATATATATATATATATATATATATATATGAATTAAAAGTCGGTCAATATATGTATATATATATATATATATATATATATATATATATATATGTATATATATATAATCCTAGCGTGGATGGAACGCGGAATATTCTGTGTAGCTTAATTGCCATATATATTTTATAACTTATTACTTAGCTCTACCTACGTGTTGAGCATTGTTGAAGTAATTACTTAAAGTTTATGCATAAAATTATACTTCGTATATTAATTTATGTGATCAAATGAAGTAGTCATATATATATATATAATGGCAAAAAGTTTATATTATAAATTCCAAGATGTTGTCCATCCTACTGTTTATTTCTTTCTGTATGTTAAAATGTTCAATGCTTGACACCACCTGTTTCGTAGCGCAGACCTATTCATATAATTATTATGCACATTTTTTTAATCTTTCCACTCACACACACTGGAATAGTAGGAACTCATCAATTAAAAAAAAAATAAAACGAATATGTACATCATTACATGAATCAGAAAATATTAGAAGAGAAGTTGCAATCATGTTTTTTTTTTTTTACATGGAGATCACAACTTATCAAGACCCAGAAGCCACTCGGGGATAAGGGTTATTGTGTGTACAGTAATCAATGGAATAGTATCGTAGTAATAGTTCGTATTTGAGATTTGATAAAGTGTCATTACTTAAGGGAGCGACTCATCAGGGATTTTTTTTTGTTGGACTTGAAGACATCCAAGTTGAAGTCGGGGTAGCGGAACAGGCAAGCAGCAGAGAGTTCCACAGGCGTGCAGTTCTAAGAAAGAACTTTGTTCATGGAATCTACGTTTTTATTTAGGCACGGATAAAGAGTGGGGAAAATTATTGACAGATAGTCGGGTGTTTTCGTGAAAGATTGGCGAGGGGGGGACCAGAGAATGGAGCTCAGACGAGCACTTGCCATGGAAATAACGATAAAACAAAGACAGGCTCGCAATGTCTCTTCTGTGGGAGAGAAGTTGCAGGGAAGAGAAAAGGGCATCCCCACCAAGCCACGAAGTATATTTTGTACTCTGTCAAGGCAGGATAGGCTGTTTTTAGCAGCTCCTGCCCAGATGTGGCAGCAGTACTCCATCCTTGGACGTACTTGGCTTTTATAAAGATAGAGAATTGCATCATTAGTGAGATATCTTCTGGAGTGGTAGAAGGATCCCACCATTTTCCCAGCGACTTTGGTCACAGACTTGATGTATGTGTTCCATTTCAGATCAGAAGTAAAGGTCAAACCCAGAAGCTTATCAAAACATGGGGCCTCCACAAGAGGAGAGCCATTCATTTCAATCGATGCCAGATGGGGATCAGAGCGTTGATGATGTAAAGATAGAAACTTGGTTTTGGATGCATTAAAAGTGACCAACCATCTCTTCCCTCACTGTACCACGCGCTCAAGATCTGAGGAAAGAGAATCCGAGAGAACTTTGTCATTTACGGCCTTTGATGTGTTGCCATAGATAGTCGTGTCATCTGCGTAGATGTCAACGAATAATTTTAGTATGTGTTTTGGGAAATCATTGATGTAGATCAAGAAGAGAGTTGGGCCCAGGGTGGACTCCTGAGGGACTCCAGCATTAATACTCTGGGCCTCTGATTTCTGCCCATCAACCACTACTCTTATGAGCCTATCAGAGAGAAATGATTTAATGATTGAGAAAACATTTCCAGTTATACCGTAGCTGGAAATCTTGTGAAGTAGGCCTTTGTGCCATGCCTTATCGAGGGCATTTGATATGTCAAGAGCAATTGCCCTAGAAATGAAGCCTTTATCGAGAGACTCGCGAATCCTATGAGATATAACCGTTAGCACGTCTGTGGTAGATCTAGCAGAACGGAAACCATATTGCGTGTCATTAAGAAGGTTATTTCTGCTGAGGTGATTGACTACTTCTCTATTTAATATCGATTTCAGCAACTTATGACACACAGGAGACTTATTGGTCTGTATTGAGAGGGAGATGACTTATCACCTGAATTCTTAAATACAGGGCATACTGATGAGGTTTTCCAGAGTGTTGGAGAGCACTTCTCCTTAAGGCAACGCTTAAACAGTTTTGTAAGTATGGGGGAAAATTCTGGTTGTAGCTTTTGAACACTATGATTGGAATACCGTCAGGGCCAGTTGCTTTACTGGAATCAAGGTTCTTGATTAGCTTGGCGACCTCACGCACAGATATTTGTATGTTACCTAGCGTGTTGTGTGTTATAGGAGAAAATACGGGGAGTTGATGGTCTTCGTCGCATAGGGTAGAATTTGCTGCAAAGTTCTTTGCAAATAGTTTGGCCTTGTCGGATGCTGGTCCATTGATAATGGTTGGGATAGAACACACGCTTCTGTTCAGGATCCTATTTTCTATTTGCCAGAACTAGTGGGAACCAAGCCGCTGCTCAGCTACTTTGGATTTAACGGATTGAGCATATAGCTCTCTTGCATTTCTTTTTTTTTACTATTTTTCAGTGGTTGCTGGCGGTCCTGAAAGCAGCTTTTGTCTCAGTGCATCTATTAAGTTGGTAACTATGAAAAAAGGGATTTCTTTGCGCGATGACAGCAGCACATTCAGGGGAGAACCATGGTTGGCTGTTAGGTTTTTGTTGGAATTTTTTGGATGGTATGAATTGGTCTATGCCTACAAGTAAGCATTCAGTAAGGTCTGATACTATAGAGGACACATCCTTTCTAAACATGGAATGAAGAGGTAGATCAGATATGAATGTACGGAAGCTATTCCAGTCAGCCATAGAGTATCGGTATACAGTACAGTGGAGAGGTACGTTTGTAGACTTATCATATTTCATTTTTATCTTGATACAACGGAGTTGCCGGAGGATCTCAGAGGAGATAGAACGGCACATGAACATAGATCAGGGGAAGTGGAGAGAAACAGGTCTAGAAGGCTTGCATACTGACCGGTAGTATCGGGCACACAGGTGGGCTCGCGAATAATCTGAGTGAGGTCATAAACAATGGTAAAATCATGACAAAACTTCCCCCCCATCATCAGTCTTATTTGAGTGGGTCAGCCATTCCACATTATGGACATTGAAGCCACCGCAAATATGAATGTTAGCTGCTGGATTAGCAGACAGGATGTGGTCAATTTTCTCCGATATACTCTTAAAGATAGTAACTCCGCTGTTGTGGGGGCGATAGAGTGCAAATATACATGCGGTGGTGTAAGAAAGTGCAACCGGGAAGCACATATAAAGTAAATTAGCGTTTTCTCTGGAGATATCCCTGTTACACGGGAAGCCATCTTTAACGTAGGCACATATTCCATGCCCATGGCGATCTTAGGAGTACGATTTAGATATTAAGTTAGCGTATCCTTTAATTATGAACTCGTCTAGGGAGGTGGTTGGCCCTATTCCAGTTTCGCTTAGAAAGAATATGTCTGGTTTCGTCTCCTGTAATTAGGTTTCAACCTCTTGAAGGTTGGAACGTAGACTCCTGACGTTTGAGAAAGAGACATGGTAGTAGGGGGTCTACGTTGGAGGATGGGGTTCTAAGTTTATTCGTGTTTTTTGGAGATATTTCATGTTGAGGATTTTAGGATTTGTGTAACAGGTCAGCATACTTGGTTAGAGCAGTACAGAGAGGGAAAGTAAGAGAAAAAAGACGGTATTTTTTTTTTGTCGCACATGATAAGGTAAAGCCGTAACAATTACCCACTAGTATTGCATCGAGAGGCCCCACCAGAGACAACTGCATGGTTCAGAATCCGTTCACCAAATAGCAATACAGCAACCCCAGTACTTTGCACTTGCTGATAGGACAGTATTCGTAGTGGTTAATCCAAGGTTCGGGTCCATGAGTATCAGGCGGTTAACGTCAGCCCAGATGAAAACGTTTACCTCCAGCACCCTTACTTGTGACATGGCCGCAAGGATAGACATAGAGACAGAAAATTTCCGGCATCTCAGACTATTGTTTACGAAGTACTACCGACCTGGGAAGCATTTTTTTTAAACACCTTTTGTCAGAAACATCATCATCGGAAATAAGGACTGAGGGACATAAAAGGAGAAGCGAGAGTTACTGGAGCTGCCGATAACACATCCACTGCATTATCTACTCTCCATTAAAAACAAAATAAGATAAGACGGACTTATTAATATCTACTTAGTATAAGTCCTTTTCCCCATTCCCAGTTTAGGATAGTGCTTGAAGATAGTTCCCCTCCCAAGTTAATCCGTGGATTTTTTTTTTTTTACTTCGAGCTTCACCTTATAATTAAGTTCTAATAATGAAAATTGTGAAGTGGGCTTATGTTTTTGGATTGGATAATCTCATTTAAGGACTGGTTTAGAGTAGTACCAGGGATATTTGACAAAAAAGATTTAAAAACAAGAAAAATAGCAAAACATGATGAGTAAAGTTAAGATGTTTCGAGTTTTAAGTCAAAACAACAATAATAAAAAATAAGCCAACATATATATATATATATATATATATATATACATATATATATATATATATATATATATATATATATAACAAATTTAGGCATTATTAAGATGTTTTATGATATTTACTCAATTTGTAGTTTTTATCATATATATATATATATATATATGTATGTGTGTGTATGTGTGTGTGTGTGTGAGAGAGAGAGAGAGAGAGTGCGTATGGAAATATGACAGACCAATGAACATTCTTTCCCAGACTGTAATTTGACAGACCGATTAATTAAGTCAATTAAACTTATTTTTCCAAGTTAAATCTGATAACCTAATGAAAAATGATATTTCAAAGCGTCATTGTGACAGACTAAAAAAATCTACCTCGAATTCCTATGTGATAGACCAATTAAAATTAAGTTTGAACTTAAATCTGACGCACCAATGAAAATTCTATTAAAAAAAAAACTCATATAAATCAACAATAGTGACGCGACTCTACCGCTGCTCGGGCGAATCGAACCGCGGTAGAAGCAAGAACTGCCTGATCATAAAATACGCTTAAATATAATATTTTAATTAATGCATATTTCCTATTTATTATTATACTAGACTTCCCGTGACCCGTTGGGTCAGTACGTTATATTAGCTATGGAATTCATATATGAGCGTGACAATTGTGACGTAAAGAAAATAGTTTTTTTGTGACATAACAGAAACATTTCTATGAAAGTATATTAAAATGAAAAAAGAATATAGATAGATTTTTATGAGTCGTTCTGTTTATTATAGTTGATTATGTTTGAAAATGTTTTTTTACAGTTACTGAATTATAAGTGGTTGGCCATACTTATAGGTAAATGTGCACTGAACAAATACCATAATACTTATAGTTAAAATCAAATATTGATATATCTGCTTTTTTTTACATAGTTTATTTCTGTATTACATTTAAGTTATTTTAAATCCCACTCTTCCCATGTTAAATAATAATTTCGAAATAATAACGTTACTATTTCAGCGTCATAATTGTTATTTATTTTTTTTTTTTTATTTTAAACCCCACTCTTCCCATGTTAAATAATAATTTCGAAATAATAACGTTACTATTTCAGCGTCATGATTGTTATTTTGTTTTTTTTTTGTTTATTTTAAACCCCACTCTTCCCATGTTAAATAATAATTTCGAAATAATAACGTTACTATTTCAGCGTCATGATTGTTATTTTGTTTTTTTTTGTTTATTTTAAACCCCACTCTTCCCATGTTAAATAATAATTTCGAAATAATAACGTTAATATTTCAATGTTCCAATTGTTCTTTTTTTCGTGTTTAAATTATCCAAATAAACAATTGTTAATACCGTCTGCTTTTTTTACATCGTTCATTTCTGTATTACGTTTAAGTTATTTTAAACCCCACTCTTCCCATGTTAAATAAAAATTTCAAAATAATAACGTTAATATTTTAGTGCGCAGGTCATGTGCGCATGCGGAACCGGATGTCGTAAACCGGAAAGTGGGTTACATACATCGTTACAAGATCATTTGAGTTTTATAATTATATAGATTATATTTGACCCAATATATAGTAGTGAGTTAAATAGATTAAAAAAAAATGACTCGATAATCAAAACCAAAATGGTTAGCTTACGATTTACTTTTTCCTTTTTACGTTAATACCTGACCTATGAAAAAATGTTTGCTGCAAGGATAAAAATTGACACAATAATCAATAGCTATTACGTTACGCCTGCATATTCGTAATGCCGTCGTGTGACCGTCATTTGGCAAATTCCATAATTTTTATGTTCACACTTTTGCACCGATTTTCTTTGGCTAAAGCACAAATATAAAGTTCAGCATGGGTGCGAATAACCTATATAAAGTTTCATTCTGTAGAGCCAAAACTCTAGAAGGAGTTTGGTTGACAAATTCTATAAACAAATATATATATATATATATATATATATATATATATATATATATATATATATATATATATACGCATACATGAATAGATATGGAAAGAGGTTTGTGCTTACCATAACCTTTTTACGCAAATATTATGCAAGCAAAAATCATGTAGAATATCTGTATGAAAATAATTACACGTAATACAAGTGATCATCACAATTCATGTATAACAAAAAAAAATTTAAAAAAAAAAAAATTAATTTTTTTTTTTTTTTTATTCATCCAGCCTTGACAGACGTGTTTCAAATATTATCTCTCGTACTTTTCTTTTAATGATTTGGAATTCATTCCATTTGCACTTTTTTCCAAGGAACTCTGCATTTTGGATGATTTTGGACCATTTGGAATTTACCCATTCGATTGAAATTTTAAATTCGACCGTTTTGGATTTTACCACTTTTGGATTTTTACCCTTCACCGGACTATCCATTCATGTGAAATCTTTTTATTATTTTTCTTTTGCCTCCTGTTCCCCTTACCTCACCCTTTTTTTTAACCAAGTAAGATCTTTGACTTACTTGTAGTTTCATTAAATACTTTTATATGCAAAATCCGATCCTGCATTTTGCTAATTCCTGCACTCTGATGAGAAGGAGAGTATTTCTTCGAAACTCCGCGGATTAAGGACTATCAACTTATCTTGTGCTTCCTTTTTTAAAATTAAATATGTTTTTAACTCTTTTTCAAGATGTCTTTTAACATATTTTATTAATCATTTGTTCATATTATAAGCTCTATTTCCTTTTCGGTTTTATTGAGCTTTTTATATCTGGCTGAGTTTATTTTACTTGTAAATATTAACTCTTTAATATTTATAATATATTTTAAGTTTACCATTTTGATTACCTTAGTAAACTTATTGTAACTTTTATTTTTATTATATATATATATATATATATATATATATATATATATATATATATATATATATATATATATATATATGATCTCATTTTACACCGGGACAAATATACTAACAGTGTTTAATAACTAACTAGAAACTAAATAAATAAACTATAAAATAGGAAAATCGAAATTAATAAAAATTAAAATAAAATAAAAATAAGTCGCCTGTAACCCTCCTGCACCCACCTTTATAGCCAATAAAAACAAATTATAAATACACTAAACCTCAAAGGAAAACAGAAAGAACAACCATAATCGCTACTGATGATAATCGGATGCACCTATAGAAAGCGCTTTAGAAGAAGTGTGCCGAACAACGACTTTTGGGCGCCATTGCACATAATAGCCAGCTTAAATTATAAATACCGCTCGGCAAATAGAAAAGATATCCAGAAAGATCGGAAAAAAGAATAACTCTGTCGTGTTCACTCAGACGTCCTTGAATAATGACTTACTGTCAATATATATATCTATATATCTATAAAAGTGAACGTGTTGAAATACCGCATACTGAGATTTGGGAAAATCGATGTGACGAGTGTCAGCCAGAAATTTGGCTGTAAAGGGGTCCTTTAAGAACTCTACAAAACTCCTCCGACAATTTTGGGTCTAGACACTTGAAATTTTAGATATAGGTTCCTTGAACCTGGATCTAACTTAATAAAGTGATTTGAGCCCGAAACTATAAATTTTAAGGGGTCATAATAGGGGTCAAATTAAAAAAAAATTTACTCTTTTTTTTTTTTTGCTCAGCATACACCTCCAAACACCCGGGCAACGCCGGACTGAAATGCTAGTATATATATATATATATATATATATATATATATATATATAAGTGAAGCTTACTATTAAATTGTTTGTAAACAACCTGATGGTTCAAGCATTTTGCGACGGGGAGGTGGATTCAATACACATTCTAGGAGAAACATTTACGGCACTGAATGGTGAAAACTGCCGACTGTCAATGCAACGGTGGTAGGTTCTTATCCACGGCTGGGGGAAAGGTGTTTGTCTAGCCGTACTGATGAGTTGTGATACAACGAAACAGTACTGTATGTGGATGACAATTAAAGCCCCCCTCTTTGGGTTGAGCAGTTTGTAAATATATTTTCACCCGACGCGTATTTAAAAGCGATTAAGCGAAGCCCACTATCAATTTGTTTGTAAACAAGCTGATGGTTCGAGCACTTTGCGACGTGTGTGGATTTAATACACATTCTAGTAGAAATATTTACGGCACGGATTCGTAGCCGAATGCTACATTTGTAGGTTCAATCCACGGCTGGGTAAAGGTGTTTGCCCAGCCGCACTGATGAGTTGTGATACAACGAAACAGTACTGTATGTGGATGACTATATATATATATATATATATATATATATATATATATATATATATATATATGATGAAAGTAATGGAAATAGTATTCCGACAAAATAGAGGAAATAAAAAGGAACAAACCGTATTATGTGTTCATCAAGGAAGTCTCGAAATAAAGACGAAACGTTGATGAACACATAATACGGTTTGTTCCTTTTTATTTCCTCTCTCTCTCTCTCTCTCTCTCTCTATATATATATATATATATATATATATATATATAAACATATATGCATATATTAAGGGATTAGAACAACAGTCTAAAGAGCAGAGTTTATTTTAATGTATTAGTAAATTCATTAATACAATTAAAAGAAAAGAAAGCAGTTCTCGTTTAATGTAGATATATAATAAGCTCAATAGGCATATATGTCCTAGAGCTATTTTAATATTGAGAAAGATGATTGAGTATTTATAATTAAAATTAAAAATTAGTTTCATAATGAAGAACAAACAAGAGATTTTGTTTGTTTTTCCTTATGAAACCGATTTTTAATTTTTAATTTTAATTATAAATTATCAATCATCTTACTCAATATATATATATATATATATATATATATATATATATATATATATATATATATATATATATATATATAATGTTTTGTGTTTGTTAACAGCTTCATAGTATTTAATACGGTAATCATCGTCTCTACGTTTTACGGAGAACACAGTTCACGTTTAAGAAAATCTCGCTTTGACACTGTGTTTCAACCCATTATTCATTCCACTAGAGATTTCAGCAAGGATTAGTGGGCAAATGTATATAGCTATCCACAAATAGCTGTTTGGCCGTATCATACTTCCTACTAGTGGCTAGACATCGTTAGTATTCTAAGCATGTCCAAAACACGTTTACTATATATCGAATGTTTTAAAAATCGATTGTTTTACATTTCGCATGTTCGGTATGTACTTTATATAAGTTCAGATCTTAATTCTTCTCATGGAAATGAACAACCATAGCTTCTCATTTTACTAGGTACATATTAATCATGTTTAAATAAGAAAATTTGAAAACCTGAAAATGTTGTGAAATGAAAAATTATTTTTATTTACTTTTTTTTTTGGTGTTATTAAATTCCATATTTTCGCCAATAACCTGGCTTTATCAAGATGTCAGTCCTATTAAGTTTTTTTTTGTCTTCTTCATAATGATGTAATAAGAGGTCGAAATCTCCCGAAGAGAAAATATGTCTCGTCTCGGTAACTGTTTATATCCATGTGTTGTCGCTTGGTTTAAGCGCAATATATAAGCAATGTAAAGTCACATTTTAGAAAACATTTTTTTAATGAATTTAAATAAGAAAATTTGAAAACCTAAAATGTTGTGAAATGAAAAATCATTTTTATTTACATTTTTTTGGGTGTTATTAAATTCCGAATTTTCGCCAATAACCTGGCTTTATCAAGAGGATGTGAGTCGGACTAAAAAAAACAAAACAAAAAAAAAAACATAATCGGACTGACATCCTGATAAAGCCTGGTTATTGGCGAAAATTCGGAATTTAATAACACAAAAAAGTAAATAAAAATGATTTTTAATTTCACAACATTTTCAGGTTTTCAAATTTTCTTATTTAAATTCATTAAAAAAAAATGTTTTCTAAAATGTGTGACTTTACATTGCTTATATAAACATACATTTAAGTGAAGGTGAACTTAAATTCTAATAAAACGAAACTTTTCCGAGATGCCCACATGCTCAAAATTATATATACTAGCAGTTCAGCCTGGCTTTGCCCGGGCCCTATGTACTGTTAATAACATTATATGCATATGTATATATTAAAAAGTTAATAGTGAAATTTTTTTTCTTATTTAAATTCATTAAAAAAATGTTTTCTAAAATGTGTGACTTTACATTGCTAATAATTCATGTTTTTTCGAAGAAATATGTAAGCATGTTTTCGTGTATAGTCTCTAGGCTGTCTACTGTCTACTATCAAATCCCCCTGTCATTTCAGACTTTTGAATGTCTACGCATTTTTGTTAACAATTTCGATGCATGACAGTGCTTACAAATCAACAGCGTCTTCTGCTTTTGCAAAACCACCTGGCTAGGATAGTATTCCTTGGAGAATTCGTTTATTTTGAAGAAATTAGCAAACGAATATAAAACGCAAATTGCCTAATTAAATTCTGATAATAGCAATTATTATAATAATTGTTTCTTTAGGAATAGCATTTAGGAGCATGAATGTACGAGAAACAAAAGCAGAAATGCTTCCCAACATTCTTTCGAACCTCATCAGTCTGCCCCGTATTTAAAAATTCAGGTGTTCGGTTATCTCCTACTTAGTAAAGACCAATCAGTCTCCTTTACGTCATGAGTAAGTTACTGGAATCTGTGTTTAAAAAGCAGTGGTCAACCACTTCAGAAAAATAGCCTACTTTGTTCCATGCAATATAATTTCCGTTATGCCAGATCTAGAGCTGATGTATTAATAGTAATCACTCACAGGATAAGCGAATCTCTCGACGCGGGATTCTCTCTAGGGTGATTGCTCTTAACATATCAAAGCCTTTTCACAGAACATGAAATAAAGGTTCACTACACAAGATATCTAGCTACGGAATAGTTTAAAATGTCTTCTCAATTATTAAATCTTTCTTCTCTACTATGTTCATAAGGGTTTTGGTTGATGGGAAGAAATCAGAAGATCACAGTATTAATGCTGGAGTCCCTCAGGGTTCTATCCTAAGCTCAACTCTTTTCCTGATCTTCGTCAATTATCTCCCAAGTCAAACTTTTAAATGATTCGTAGAAATTTATGCTGACGACACTATCATCTATGGCAACACTTCAAAGGCCGGAAATGACGAAGATCTCTCTGATTCTCTCTCCTCTGATTTTGGAAAAGTGGTTGGTTAATTTTAATACATCTAAAACAAATTTTCGCCTTTTCCATCATCAGCGCTCTGAACCCCATCGATTGAAATAAAGGATTCTCGTCTTGACGACGCCCCATGTTTTGACAAGCTTCTTGGTCTGATCTTTACTCCTTTTAAATATATTTCAAAGAAGTAAATTACGTCCGGTGCTAAAATATTGAAATCATCAATTATTTTAGTTAAAAAGAAGATTAAAAAAACTGTCGTGAAAAATGCTTCTAACTTTAAAATATTTGGATATACTCAATGAAACTTTTATTTATTATTAAAGGAACGGAGTGAAACGTATACTCATATAAAAATTGTTTTGCAGTAAAAAAAAAAATAAAATAAAATGAAATATTCGACTTTCTTCGATAGACATAAACATTAAAAAACAACCCACTTACTGTTATATTTTGTTAGATTAAACTTATCCCAATGTGGAAATGATTGTAAATATATAATTATCCAAATGGAGAATTGTTTTTTCTCTTTAGGAGAATAAAAAACATGCACAATGTAAGGCAACGAAAAATATTTTTATGGCCATGTGGTTCAACCGGAAGCTTTCTATACCTAAAGTTGATCAGGAAATGACGTCACGCTGTCATGTTCACTAGCTTACTCTCTCGGTGGTGGTGTCTGAACCCAATCTGATTTAGCCACAATTGAAATGAACGGTTCTCGTCTTGACGACTCTCCATGTTTTCACAAGCTTCTTGGTCTGACCTTACTCTTCACCTGAAATAAAGCACTTACATCAAATCCGTTGCCAAGGGTGTCTAAAAAATTGGTTGGATTATTCTGCAACTTCAGTAGATATCTCACATCCGATGCAATTCTCTACCTAAATAAGAGCCAAGTACGTCCTAGCAGGGAGTGCCGTTGTGTCATCTGCGCAGGAGCTGCTCGGAGCATTGTATCCTGCCTTGACAGAGTTTAAAACCAACTTCGTAACCAAGAAGGTCATGTTATTTTCTCCTCTCTGCACCCCCTTTCCCATAGAAGAGACGTTCCGAGCTTGTCATTGCTCTATTGTTATTCTCATGTCAAGTGCTCATCTGAGCTCTACTCTATGGCCACTTTCTAATCTTTCAAAATAAACACTCATCTAGCCAAAACCACTATCAATAATTTCCCCCACTCACTATCTCTGCCTAAACCTCACCATCTCTGCCTAAACCTAAATGGTGATTATGAACAAGGCTTCACAACTCCATAAGTGACCACTTGGGGAACTCTGTTTTGCTGGTCTGCTTTCCAGTTGACTGCAATAGTGTCGTCTTCATGTTCAACGTAAACAAACACTTTTTGCACCGTCTTTTCTAAATAATCTAATTATACCAAATTTTAACAACTAACGATTACTACGCTAATGTGCCAATGACTACCGGACACACATTAAGTTTTATCCTCGAGTGACCTCTGGGCCTTAATAAGTGGTGACCTCTTTGAAAAAGATGTGCAGAAGAGTCTCTTTGTGTGGGTCTGCTTTTTGGATTAGCATTGCATTAATTACTATTTGTGTTCCACTTTTCTCGCTGTAAAGTCTCGGGCTTTTTGATGATTCTACTAGCAGGACGCCCGGCATTGCCCGGTAGTAAAGTACGATTAAATAAGACATTTTGATTAACGCAGATTTCGTATTTATTATTGTGTTATATTGGAGCAAATATACAGTAACGATTTAAACAATTTGAAAAAAAATCACTCCTGTGCTACAAACGAAAATGGAAACCAGAACTTTACTTTTTCCTTTAACATTAAGGTACTCTTGCATAATTTGACCCGAATTCTCGTGAATTCCCGTCAAACATGGATCGGGCGAGACCGGCAATCATCGGTGTCAGCCGAGCGTTATTACAATTTTTGAAACGCTAACTCGATTTTTTATTTTATTTATTTAAATTTTTTTTTTTTTTTATGTTTTTAGTAATTTTTAAGGTGATATTAAGGGGGCGGGGCGACTTTTTATTTTTTGATTATTTATTTATTATTTTTTTTAAATTGAATTTTTGGGAGTTTGATTAGCCTAATGAAAAAGCGCTATCTAAATGGAAGCAGACGACATTCGAATTGGAAGAAAGCGACTAAATCAACAAAAAAAAAGAAAAGAAAAGCTGACAAATATATTTTCAAACTCGTCAAACAGAAAAATGACAGGCAAGAAAATAAATCTATACATGTTAGAAAAAGAAATGAAAACATCGATACAGACAATCTCATATTTTCAGAAGAAGAAAATTCTGTCCCCAAAAATTGAGGTGCAACAATTGTAAACACAAATGTTTACTTAAAAAAAAGATCGTGTGTAAAGGATGGTTTCTCCTGGAGATGTACAAATGGACAGCGCCACAAAAAAATGACAGGTCTTGAAAATAATAAAAAAATACGGTTACAAAAAAGAAAACAAACCAAAATAACAAAAAACTTGTACTTACACCTAACAATTATACGGTTAAAAATCTTTTCTTGGAAATAAAAAAGCATTCTGTTGTTAAATATTTTGAACCCCCCCCCAAAAAAAACAAAAACAAAAACAAAACAAGCATTCTGTTGATAAATATTTTGAAAAAAAAAAAATTAAATACTCAAATGAAATAAACATATTTTAATTTTTCAAGTTCTTTTTTGTTATTTTTAATTATCTGCATTTGTATTTTTACCGGCTATTTTTTTCATTCGCCTGCGTCCGTTTCGACGCTTGGTTGGACACCGATAATTGCCGATATCGGCCGATCCATGCTTGACGGGAATTCACGAGAATTCGGTTCAAATTATGCAAGAGTACCAACATTACTGCTTGACCTACGGACACATGTTTGCTGCAAGTCTAAAAATTAAATATAGACTAATAGCTATTGCATTACGCATACATATTCGTAATGCCGTCGTTCAAACTTCCCCTGGCAAATTCCATTTTAAAAATGTTAACACGTTTCCAACGATGTTCCCCGGCTAAAATCCAAATATAACATTTCGCATAGGTTGGAATACCTTATATATTAAGGTTCATGTCGGTAGACCAAAACATGACAGAGGAGTTTGATAGGCAACACTTTCAAACAAAATATATACGCATACATAAATATATATACAAAAGGGTTTGTGTTTACTATAATCTTTTTACGCAAATATTACACAAGTATAAATCATGTAGAATATCTGCATGGATATAATTACACGTAATAGTTAACTAAAGATGAACATCTCTTAAGAAAACAGAAAAAAACTAAAGGGGAATTAATTAAAATGAATGTTTAAAAGAATATGCAAATTAGCTATATCTTTTGCAGATGAATGCAAATCTACGACCCATATATAACAAAGCTGTATTTTCTGTTTAAATAAATAGAAAAAAGTGGTTTTTAATATGAATATCAATGTATGATTAAAAAAAAAAAATCTTAAATTTATATGCGTATAGATTTATTCCCATGTATTTGGTTTGTCTTATTCTGTTATTAATACTTAAAATACGAATGCTCAAAATCGTAGGATACTGAACGAGCCATTTATGTTGGATTTGTAAAAGAACTCTTGTATCTTTTGACGCATAGATATTTCTTCTGAGATCCACGGTTATATTTTTGTTAAGTGTCATCAATTTTTGTCATGGTTTTATTAGTGTGCCTGTAAACACCAGGTTTAAACATATTTTGCTCGGCATACAGCCACATTAATGTTCATCATGCATTGCATGCTGGAATACAACTGTGCGCTATCATATGACTATTAGAATTTTACAATAAAGCAATCTGACCATCATCTGTTTCAGGGGCAGATAACTCGATATACAAACGTTTCCATACCTACTATTGTGACAGCCTCTTTGATTATTTAAAAAGACTAGTAAGGGGCGCCCGTCTTTGCCAGGTCATAAAATACGTTTAAATATATTTTAATTCACGCAGGTTTCGTATTTATTATTACAGTGCTATCGAATATTACATCTCACCTAATCTATAGTAATTATTTCAAAAATTAAAAAAAAATGACTTGGGTGACATCTGCTAGAATCGAAACCAAAATATTTAGCGCTCCAACGTTCTCTACAGTCTGAGCTATCAACAGATAGATTAGAAAGATTTAAAATTAAACCACTTTAAGAATGAATTTGCGCATGCGCAAAAGTCATAGAAATATGTCGGCAAATTAAAATCAACATTTTACATTTCAGCTTGCCGACATATCTCTGTATTCGTTATTCGTCCATCAAAACAACGGTTTTACTCGGTATAAACCATTCCTGATGTGTGATCACTATTTCCCTTTAAAGTCAGTGTTATGTGAGCAGTAGTTTAAAAGTTTATCGGTTAAATATTTCCACACAGACACACATACCTAAATCTACAATTTTACTTATATATATATATATATAACATAAAAGAAGGCTTTCTCTCGTTTCTTTCATAATTAGCAAGAGTCCTCCACTCTGCAACACTTTGGAGACTAGAATAAACTGAATTCTCAGGCTTAAGCGGCCGTGGCATACATTTATAACCCTGCAGGGCGATAATAATCTAAACAAACACAGTTCTATGATTAGCAAAGTATGTATTTACAAAAAGTACGTAACAGAAGTGCACGTCATTATTCAGAGGCCATAATTTCCACGAATCGCTGCCCAGATGTTTAAAGGTAACCGCATTCAATTCAATTTGGTTTATTTGGCAAAAGTAAAATACTCGTGCTTCAAGTTCCATCGAGGAGATGGTTAGTAGAGGTTTATACAAATGAGTACACAGTAGGCTATCATTTGCCCAAAATTCATCCTGAATTGTTGTGTTGTCGGTGCAATTATGGCCTCACTTTGAAGTCTATTTCGAGGTCCAGACATTATGATTGATTAAGTCCATTTATTTCCTAAATGGGTAGATCAGTCCACAACAACCATATATCGATTATGGATTATTCGATAATGAAACACTAAAATTCCTATATAAGCCCAGAGACCTAACATAGCGTGTCATGTTCCGAAGATTTTAGATATATGCAAGTTATAGAATAGTTAGTCGGCGCATGCAAAAATATAATTTCAAACTTAAGCATGTGAAATAATTTCCCGCACTCTTTACCTGTGCCTAAACTTAAATGTAGATTCCACTTCTTTCTGTACGCCTGTGGAACTCTCTTCCGATTGCCTGCTTTCCAACTGACTGCAATAAGTCTTCAAGTCCAATGTAAACAAGTTTTTAATCCAACTTACAAAATTCCCATTACTTATGTTTACTACGCTATAATCACATTGGCTAATGTATACCCATTAACCCTCATCCTCGAGTGGCCTCCGGGCCTTGATAAGTGGTGATTCATGTGTAAAAATCAAAGTAACACTTGTCGATCATGACGCTCAATGTTTCTTCTGAGACGCAGGACATATTATTCGAAATCCAAGCGTTTCGGGACCTACTTTGATGGGATTTTTTTTTTTTTGATATTTGCAAAGTAACTAAATAGAAAGGAACCCAGAAACATTGTGTATCGACTTTTTCTCATAAATAGCTGAACCCTTCCGTTCTCAACAACCGCGAGCGAATTTATTCATTAGTTTTGTAGTTTTATAGGAAACGTTTTCATTATTTGCAAGGAAACCAAATAGAAATGAGTTTTACCTATCGTTTATCTTATAATTTTAAAGAGACCTTCACTAGAGAGACAAGAGTAAAGTTTTTTTTCATTAGTTTTATACTTTTAATAGCAGACCGCCCGGCGTTGTCCGGTCGTAGAATACGCTTAAATATGATATTTTAATTCATGCAGATTTCGTATTTATTATAATAGAGGAAATCCTCTATTAATTATTATATTTAGGCCAATATATATAGTAATTATTTCCAAAGTTGAAAAAAATAGATGGTGCCATCAGCGTGAATCGAAACCAAAAGAGTCAACGTTCCAACCTAACACTTCAGTCATCGTCGTTACCGTGTGCGCTATCGTCGAACAGATTAGAAATTAAGAATGAATCGACTTCAAGCTAAAAATGTGTATGTACGCATTCTCTACAATTACTCGATTTACTTCCGCCAAATTCAACTGTTTTGTTTTTTCATTTTGACCCCTTACCAACTATTTTTACAGTCTAAAAAACAAATTGCCAGTGTGTTACAGGTCCAAATACCTTATACATCGAATGTCAAGTCTGTGGACCAAATATTCTGCGAGGAGTTTAGTAGATACTTTTCCAACACATACACCAACAAAGTCACTTATATATAATGAGAACCCATGAAAATGAATAATTGATTAATGAAGTTCGTTTTTCAAATGAATATGAAAATTAGTTAACCTTCATGTAGTCGCTCGGATATCCATGACTGAGTATATTAAGAAGTTCGTTTTAATTATTTTTAATAAGAAAAAGAAGGATAAGTACTTTGGAACTATGGGCGACCCTGAATAGGTGAGTAACCAACCATGTTTCTTAACTTGGTAAGTTTGATTGCGAGGGGCTTGAAGTCCTCAGACCGGACGGCTCGCGCCCGGAGAGACCCCATGTCTCTGGGAGTGAATGTGACCGCGCTACAGGAGACGCGCTTCGTTTCATCTGAGGATTCTCAAGTGCTGTCGAAAGAGATTACGATGTCTTTCCAGTATATGGGAACCCGCGGAGAAAGGGCGTCTCCCTGATGATGAAACACACCCTGTCCGCGACGGTAAACTTTGCCCATTGGAACGACGCGGATAGGTTGGTCGTGGCTGATGTTGCCGTCAAAAAGTGTGTGTTTCGGGTCGTTACGGTTCATGCGTCTTACACTGCTCGAGAGACAGTCTCCTCCTTCTGCGATCTCGACTCTTTTGTCGCGGGTCCCAAGCGTGTAGTTGTAATTTGGGATTGGAACGCCATCCTTGATCGTAGTATAGATTATATAAGAGGCGAAGATAGAGAGTCGGAGAGGTGCGACACCAGCCTGGCTGACCTGATGGCTAGATGCCATCTTGTCGAGAGGTTCCGCGTCGAGCACTCGAGGCGTGAGATGTGAACATGGACTAATAGGATAGACTACTACCCAAACACTTACCTGGGAAGGATTTTAGTTAAAAGAGGCGACATAGAGCTCCTAGATTGTCCCACGTTCCACTGGCTAGGACAGTCGGACCATAAACTAGTTATGACCCGTCTGAATATATGATATATGAAATAGGTCCAAACTAGGAGAGTACTGGAAGTTGAATACCTCCATACTGGAGATACAAGACATCTGTGTAAAACTAGCTAGGCCCATTCAATAGACTTTAGTGTGGGCGACTACAGGGACTACATGGTGGGTGAAACTAAAAGATAAGATTAGAAACTTTTCCGTCACATACTCTCAACATCACGCCGCAGATAAGGCCAGGACGAAGAATCAACTATAGGACAAAATTAGCAAGGGCCACGGGTTTAAGAGCTACTGTAGCTCAAGTATTAGCAAGGCAGAACCTTCGATGTGAGGCTAGCGAGCGTTAGGAGGGCCAATTAGTTAGGGCCAGACTTAGGAAAGTAGCCAACGAAACCATGAACTCCGATGCAGACGTACGTAGATAGGTCTTCATGCGTCGCTCAGACAAGTATATAGCTAGCCTCAAGTACCCGGACGGACGCACCCTGAGATCGACTCGGGAGATCTGCGAAGGATTTCGAGAGCATTACGAAGAGCATTTCACGCAACATCCCGATCGCCCTATCGACGAATTTGGCGACTATTTGGCCGACTCTCCCCACCACGAGGCTAGTTGTGAGTGCAGACTAACAGAGCGAGAGGTCCCGATTGCGCTGAAACAGGTCGGTAGCAACTGATCGCCTGGAGTATGATCTGCTATACGAATTTATTTGAGTCTGTCGCCTATATTGATACCGATTTTGACGGATGTGTTCAACCACTGGATTGACAAGAAATTCATCCCAGATCAAGTCACCAAGGGAATTTACTACATTGCTGAGGAAAACGGATAGGCATGGCAGTGAAAATTAGACGATCATTGGCCAATAACTCTGCTAAACACAGTTAAAGATTTGGGCCAAGGTCCTATCAAATCGGATGCGGGTCGCTATCGGCGAATTGATTGAACCACCGCTGAACTATGTCGTGAAGAGGAGGTCAATTCAAGACTACTTGCACCTGATCCGTACGTAGAAGACGACACGGAAGTCGGGCTGATCAATTTGAATCAGTCCAAAGCTTTCGATAGTGTCGATCATCGATTCCTAGCATCTATTCTGAAGACCACTGGACTCAAACCGAGCTTTCACAAATAGATCTCTGTACTGTACCGCGCGCCGAATCGCAGTGGTACAGGTAAACGGAAAGCGCTCAAAATCCTTCGCTATCTGTATGTGCGTCAAAACTGTCCGCCGTTTCCCCTGTTTTATATACTTGCGTTTGAGCCGCTACTTGGCAAGCTGAGGTGCCGGGAGGCAAGTCCAGTCATACGCGGGATCACTCTGCCTGGCAAATCGAGAACCAGAGTTTTCGCGTTCGCCGATACCATCACCGAAACATCGAGGGGGGACAAAGACGCTCACACAATACCAAAAGACTACGGGGGCTAAAATAAACCGCAGAAAGTCGACCGGTTTGTGGTTGGGGGCATGGAAGGGCACTGACTCCTCAGCTCCATTCAGTTAGACGGAGGGCCCGGTTCGAATCCTTGGCGTGTGGTTTGGACCGTGTCTCCAGTTCGAAAAGAATTGGTCGGTGGTAAAGTCAAAGGTTGAAACCATGGTCGACTGGTGGGTTCGAAGGAAACTAGCCTTGAAGGACAGAACGGAGGTGTGCACCATCTACGTCTTTCCGCTCATTCGTTACCGAGTGACTTTCCTTAACTGAGAACTATCTAAAATCCATGTAGAGTAAGATGTCTTTGTTCCTTTGAGATAAAGGGAAACATTGGGTTCCAAGAAAAGTCTGTGTCCAACGTCGGTGTGAGGAAGGTCTAGGAATGTCATCGAGACGCTGAGAGGTTAGATTTTCTGAGCCACACTTTGATAGAAGAATCTGCATGAAACCTCACCGTCGATGCTGCTTTCCCCGACCCCATCCTTTGACCGCGTCGAAAGTCGTGGAGCGACACGCAATTCTTAAGAGAATGTAGAGTCGTGCTAAGGAATCTCCCAAGGTCCAGCGACCTTTCACAGCTCACTAGAAAGGAACTCTATAATGAGTTAGTAGGGGGCGTCGACGACCCACTCATCGCGCGTTTGGTGTTGTCGAAGGAGGAGATATTCTCTCGACAGAACTGGGCGCCAGGTTCGAGTCACTGAGTTTTCTTTGACCTGGCGATTGGCCCGAAACGCGTTTGCTCTCAATGCAATACTGAAAAGTGCCGGACTAGTGAGGTTGTCCGGATGTTCCCATTGCAAGATCCCAATTGAGGAAACGCTGTAACACGCATTATTCGAATGCCGCGGACTCAGACAGCACTGAACGTATGTCAACGAGGTGACAGCTCGCATTGATCCCGAGCTGCCTCGCCCATTGGACGTGTTCTACGTCATTCACAGCGCCGAACCGTTGTGGGACAGAGTGAAGAATGGTGTCTCTTGCGATCCTAGCTATCGTAAGAATGTTGATATGAACGACTAAGGTGCAAGAAAAGCATGGGGTTGAATCTTTTGATAATCAGGATCTATTCCGTTCTTCAAGTATCAGGTGAAGGTAAAATCAGATGGGGTAGGACAAAATTACTACCCACGGCCGAGAATGGATAAAGATAGAGATGTTACATGGAAAGCGGCTGTCCCCTTCCCATGTCAATAAGAGGAATATTAGATAAGTGAAAATGAGTTTAGGATAAGCATAGAATCGAACGCTGTAAGCCAGGTTAAGAAATGGAATGTTAGAAATTAAGTCGATTGTCGGATTCTTTCAGAAATCCGAATATTAAAATGTCAGTTAAAAGAATGGACAATGCAAATTAAAAATATATTGTTAAAAAAATAAGTTAGGTTAAAAATAGGTTAGGTGAGGATTCTTTAGGCAAACATACGAAAAACCACGAGAAATTAGTCACGTTTGAAAACACACTTCTGACGTCATAGACAAAGGACATTTCTCCATATAGGATTCTATGTGTTCGGAATTTTAGTCAATCAGCAAGAGAGAGAGAGATAGAAATAGATAGATATATAGATAGATAGATAGATAGGTAGATAGAGAGAGAGAGAGAGAGAGAGAGAGAGAGAGAGAGAGAGAGAGAGAGAGAGAAAGACAGTCAGTCAGTCAGTCGGGCAGTTGATCAGCCACGAAGTGACATAGTCAGTTGCAGAGCAGAGTCCCTTAGAGTTCCTTAGAGGCGAAGGGTAGAAGATTTAATTGATTGTAGATACAAGCTGAATTCCTGACGTCATCGACCGGCTGATCAAATGAATAAAGAAGTCATCATTATGTTGTAACTGTTGTCTTGTGTCATCCTTCATCACGAACGAAATGTAATTTTGTTTATTATTTTATAATGAACATTTTGTAACCCTTCAAAGATTACGGATCTCCCCTCCTCTGTGTTAAGAACCGCATCATACATCACTCAGTCCGTATTTAATATGAAACCTCCAAGAATTGTCACATTCCTCGTCATGATGTAATATGTATAAATATTATCATTATGTCTGTAATATAAGAACTGTTAATACGAAGTCTCCAAGAAATATAAGAACTGTTAATACGAAGTCTCCAAGAAATATAAGGACTGTTAATACGAAGTCTCCAAGAAATATAAGAACTGTTAATACGAAGTCTCCAAGAAATATAAGAACTGTTAATACGAAGTCTCCAAGAAATATAAGGACTGTTAATACGGAGTCTCCAAGAAATATAAGAACTGTACAAACGTCTCCCTCAGTATCGTTATGTATGTCCCCGTCATCTTTTAGTATGTACCCCTATTTACGGAAGCAATAATACAGCAGAAGGTCAGTGCGTGAATAGAGGTGCCAAGTTGGAGTTCGTGTCTTGGCGTGCCACGCATAGTTCACATCCTGTCGGACTCCAGACTCCTAAAACAAGTGCCTAGATTAGGTTCTTAGCTAGCTGAATGAATGTACCCTCCTATCTCTGCTAGGAAACTTCCAACATCCCGCTTTTCTTCGGTACTCGGTCACCCCAATAAGAGATCTCATCTTTGAACCTCCTCATATACCCACACACCTTTTTCTTTGATCCCGTCTAGAATTCGGCGTCTATCGACCTGCTTGTTTCGGCGCCAACAAGCCGGAAAACAGTGGACAGTCTACAATTTAGAGAGGATTGGGAGGGTCCTACTTTTTTTTACATAGGTGTCACCACTTATCAAGGCCGATAGGCCACTCAAGGATAAGGGTTCAAAAGTGTAGAGTAGTCAAAAGGACAATACAGTAATCGATAGTAATGGAAGTTCGGTAAATTTGTTAACTTAAGTGGAACGGCTCATCAGAAACTTGTTCACGTTGGACGTGAAGACAACCATATTATAGACAGCTGGAAAGCAGGTAAACGGAAGACAATTCCACAGGCGTGCAGTTCTAAGAAAGAAGCTTTGTTCATGGAATCTACGTTTAGGTTTAGGCACATATAAAGAGTGTGGAAAATTATTGATAATGTTTTCAGCGAGACGAGAGTTTCTTGTGAAAGTTTGGCGAGGGGGGACCATAGATTGAAGCTCAGTCGAACACTTTCCATGAAAATAACGATAAAGCAGAAACAAACTCGCAACATCTCTTCTGTGAGATAGAGGTTGCAGCGAAGAGAAAAGGACATCTCCCACCAGGCCACGAAGTCTATTTTGAACCCTATCAAGGCAGGACAAGTTTTTTCTAGCAGCTCCTGCCCATATGTGACAACAGTATTCCATCCTTGTACGTACCTGGCTCTTATATAGATAGGGAATTGCATCAGCAGTGAGATATCTACCGGATCGATAAAAGGATTCCACCATTTTTCCAGCAGCCTTGGCAACAGATTTGATGTACGTATTCCATTTAAGATCAGGAGTAAAGGTCAAGCCCAGAAGCCTGTCAAAAATTGAGGCCTCCCCAAGACAAGAGCCATTCATTTCAATTGATGCCAGATGGGGATCAGAACGTTGATGATGTAAGGATAGAAGCTTGGTTTTAGATGCATTAAAAGTAACCAGCCACTCCTTTCCCTATTGTACCACGTGATCAAGATCAGAGGAGAGAGAATCGGAGAGAACTTGGTCGTTTACTGTCTTAGATGTGCTACCATAGATGGTAGTGTCGTCAGCAAAAATGTCTACGGATTATGTAAGGATGTGATTTGGAAGATCATTAATGTAGATCAGGAAAAGAGTTGGGCCCAGGATGGACCCCTGAGGGACTCCAGCATTTATACTGTGAGCTTCTGATTTTTGCCCATCAACTACTACTCTTATGAACCTATCAGAGAGAAATGATTTAATAATTGAGAAGATATTTCCAGCTATACCAGAGCTGGAGATCTTGTGAAGTAAACCTTTATGTCATACCCTATCAAATGCCTTTGATATGTCAAGAGCAATTGCTTTAGAAAGGTTGCCTCTGTCGAGAGATTCGCTACATATGAGATATAACTGTAAGCACATCTTCTGTAGATATAGCAGAACGGAAACCATATTGTGTGTCACTAAGAAGGGTCTTTTTGCTAAGATGGTTGATTATTTCACTATTTAACACAGATTCCAGCAACTTACTCATGACGCACAGGAGACTTGTACTGAGAGAGGGATGAACGATCACCTGAATTCTTAAATACAGGGCATACTGATGAGATTTTCCAGGGTGATGGGAAGCAATTCTCCTTAAAACAACGTTTAAACAGTTTTGTAAGTATGGGTGCTAGTTCTGGTTGAAGTTTTTTGAGTACTATAATTGGAATACCGTCAGGGCCTGTTGCTTTACTGGAATCAAGGTTTTTGATTAGCTTGGCAACATCACATACAGATATTTTTATATCACATAGTGTGTTTTCTGATACAGGAGGAAATATTGCGGGTTGGCGGCCTTGGTCACAAAGGGTAGAATTAGCTGCAAAGTTATTGGCAAAGAGTTTGGCTTTGTCTGATGCTGACGAGATTAACTCAGGTCCATTGATGATAGTTGGGATAGAGCACACGCTTCTGTTCAGGATTCTGTTTGCAATTTGCCAAAACTAGTGGGAACCAAGCCGCTGCTCAGCTACTTTGGATTTGACGGACTGAGCATACAACTCTCTTGCGTTCTTTATTACTTTCTTACAGTGGTTGCTGGCAGTCCTGAAAGCGGCTTTAGTTTCCATACATCTATTACGTTGGAAGCAGTGGAAAAAGTGATTTCTGTGCGCAATAGCAGCAGCACATTCCGGAGAAAACCATGGTTGGCTGTTAGGTTTTTGCTGGGACTTTTTCGAGGGTATGAAATTGTCTATACCTACAATTAACCATTCTGTCAGGTCTGATACTATATACGACACAGCCTTTTTAAACATGGAACGCAGAGGAAGATCCGATATAAATGTACGGAAACTATCCCAGTCAGCCATAGTGTATCAATATACTGTACGATGGAGAGGTACGTCTGAGGACTTATTACATTTCATTTTTATCTTAATTGATACAACTGAGTGGTCGGAAGATCCAAAAGGAGACAGAACGGAAACTGAACATAGTTCAGGGGAAGTTGTGAGAAAAAAGTCTAGGAGACTTGCATACTGGCCGTCATTGTCGGACACACGGGTGGGTTCGTGAACAATCTGAGTGAGGTCATAAGCAATGGAGAAATCATGATAGAATCTCCCCTCATCATCGGTCTTGTTTGAGTGAGTCAACCATTCCACATTGTGAACATTGAAGTCTCCACATACGTGCATGTTAGCTGAAGGATATGCTGATAGAACTTGGTCAATTTTCTCAGATATGCTTTTAAAGATAGTAACTCCGCTGTTATGAGGGCGATAGAGAGTAAATATAAATGCCGTAGTATGAGCTAGTGCTACTCGGAAGCACATATAGGGTAAGTTAGAATCTTCTCTGGAGATGTCCCTACCACATAGAAAGCAATCTTTTATATGGGCACATATTCCATGCCCATGGCGATGTTGGGGGGTCAGATTTGGAAGTTAGGTTAGAGTATCCTTTAATTACGAACTCATTTAGGGAAATAGTCTGTTCAATTCCAGTTTCGCTTAAAAATAAAAGGTCTGGTTTAGTCTCCTGTAATTGGGCTTCAACCTCTGGAAGGTTAGAACGTAGACCCCTGATGTTGGAGAAGGAGACATAGTAGTGGGGGTCTACGTTGGAAGTTTCACATCCGGGTTTAATCGTGTATTTTTTATTGAAACTTGTCATGATGGAATTTTGGAGTTTGTGGACTTGGTCGTCAGACTTGCTTAGAGCAGGACAGAGAGGGGGAAAGAAAGAGAGAAAATAACGAAGAATTTTCTTTTTTTTTTGTAGCACATGATAAGATAAAGCCGTAACAATTACCCACTAGTATGGCATCGAGAGGCCCCACCAGAGACTTCTGCATGGTCCAGAATCCATTCACCAAATGGCAATACAGCAGCCCCAGTACTTTGCGCCTGCTGATAGGACAGCGTCCTTAGTGGTTAATCCAAGGTTCGGGTCCCTGACTATCAGGCGGATGACGTCAGCCCAGATAAAACGTTTACCTCCAGCACCCTTACTAGTGACATGGCTACAAGGATAGACATAGAACAGAAAATTTCCGCCATCTCTGTCAACTGTTCACGCAAAATACTGCCAACCTAGAATACAGCTTTTTCTTCTCCCTTTGTCAGAAAAATCACTCATTAAAAAAATGAGGACTGAGTGACAAATAAAGAGAAGTGAGAGTAACGGGAGCTGCCGACAACGCTTCCACAAAACGTTCTTTACTCTCCTTTAAAAAAAAATTTATTAAAAGTCCAACTGCCGTGTTTTTTAAAGGAAACGTATGGTGATAGATTCACCTCTCACGAATTAACAATGAATACAATTTCCTAATCTGTTCATGCAATCAACATGGTAGATACAATAAACATTTATGACGAGAAAACGTTATTATTAAATAAAACAGTCAGGAGATAAAAATATAAATTAAGTACTGAAATAGAATGTAGTTATTAATATTAGAAATTAAACAAAAAATTAAAATACACTTATCTCGAACACGCATTCGTCTTCAGAGTGCAAACTGATTTGAAAAGACTTTTAGATTTAATATCAGCATCCCAAAAGACTTATTTATTTATTTTTTTAATTAACCGTTAAAACAAAAACGTGATCGCTTTCTGAATTTTTGCGAGTGACGTTTAAGAAATTGCAATATAAGAGAACAGCGAGAGGGGGGTCTTCTGAAATTCAATTAGTGCCGTTATAAGTAAATTATACATACAATGAAAAAAAAAAAAACAGAAATTGAGGGGGGGTCTGAAAGAAATATAAAATGGTTGAGTATGCTATCCTTAAGATAAACTTGGTAGATATAATAAACATTTATGACGAGAAAACGCTATCATTAAATAAAACAATCAGGAGATAAAAATATAAATTAAGTACTGAAATAGAATGTAGTTATTAATATTAGAATTAAACATAAAAATTAAAATACACTTATCTCGAACACGCATTCGTCTCCCGAGTGCAAACTTACATCTCTTTGTTTATTTTTGGACTTTTTTCCCACCCACGCCAATGAATAAAATGAACGATTATATTATATATTTTTATTCTATTCAGATTTCATATTTACATTGTGTTAATTGGGAAAAAATAAATAAAAATAAACGATTTGATTTGGAAATCTTAGATATGGCGGCCCCCGGCGTGTGTGAAGTATTGTGATAAATGCTAACAATAACATCGACTAACGTGAACCAGCAAAGATATAATGACGAGGATGTTCACAGATCCCCACTCCCTTATTTTTGAGTGGCCTTGTGCCACATTTTTTTTTACTGTTTTGATTTTTTATAACTTTTCACAAAGAATAAAAAAACATATATCTCCCACTGTGTAGTATATATTCTGACGCTACACTTGAGTTAATTTGTCTTTAGTAAATTTATATTTTTGCCTATTTCCAGATTTCCCATTTTTGGGAATCTGGTTTTCTCCCACATTATAATCGACCTTGTGTCACATTTTGCTTCCGCGGACAAGTAAATAAATACCAATAGAAAAAGTATCTGACCTTCGGGCTAAGACCACAGTGTAGAATCTGTACTGGTTCTACACGTTAAATTAATTTGTCAATAGTCAACCCTTCTACGCTAAGGCAACTTTTAGTTTTGCCTACTCCTTGAGTTCTCCTTTTAGGGGAGCTGGTTCACCCCCACATTAAAAACGACTTTGTGTCACATTTCCCTTTCGTTAGAAGTAAATAAACAGCAAGAAAAAAAGGAGGCTTGAAAATCAATGTCAGACTCATAAAAAAATCTCAAAAAAACGTTTTTTTTTGTTTTTTTTAGAGCATATGGAATATAATACCAGTGTAATGCAATCGGTCTTTCATATACGAATGCTAATTTTCAAATGAACATTGCAAATATGCAAGAAATGCAATTTTGAAAATGCATCGATTTAATATGCAATTTTTTCAGAACTGATTAGTTATAGACCAAGTGATAGACAGCGTCGCTTTTAGAAATGGTTGGACCAATCTAATAATCAAATACAGTGCGAAAGATGAATATTTAAATAGAAATTTTCGGTTTGTATTTGATGAGAAAACCCGTTTCAATTGATGGTCTTAAAATAGAATAAAATGCGTAGTTTAGACTTGCAAAGTTTGAAAATTAGATCAGCCATTTTTTTTTTTAGATAACTGAAAATGACGTTAAAATGAATCAAGGCAGAGTCGATTATTAAGTATTCTTTGAAGAGTTTCAAAGTTCTTCAAGTTTTGCTGCGGGAATCACTTTCTAAATATAAAACACATTGGTGGGCGAAAATAGGTTAACTCTTTAATTCATAATATTTTTGGTGTCCCCCGACAAAGGAGGGCGGACCTGTAAATTCACCCTTCTTATCGTCCGTTCGTCTGCCCGCAATTTTCTCAATAACTATGCCTTGGAATTTTTTGAATTTTTGCACAAACATTAAACATGATATGAGTAAAAAAAAAGTAACAGAATGGATTTTCCGGGAAAACTCCGATTGCCCATAGAGAGTGCCTTTCGTGTAAAAATGGTTAAAATTGACACTTTTATGCTTATTAAAAATAATTGATGCCTTGGATTTTTATGAAACTTTCTGAAATGTTGTAACTAACTGATTTCTATATAATTTTGTGTGTCTATACTCCGCGATAACTATTGGGTGTGCCCAGGACACTTTTAAGTCTAATAATATAGTGTAATATTCCATAATTGGCCCAACTCTTTTCCTGATCTACATTAATGATCTTCCAAATCACACCTTACATCATTCGTAGACATTTATGCTGATGACACTACCATCTATGGTAGCACATCTAAGACAGTAAACGACCAAGTTCTCTCCGATTCTCTCTCCTTTGATCTTGAGCACATGGTATAATGGGGAAAGGAGTGGCTGGTTACTTTTAATGCATCTAAAACCAAGCTCCTATCCTTACATCATCAACGTTCTGATCCCCATCTGGCATCAATTAAAATAGATGGCTCTCGTCTTGAGGAGGCCTCAAGTTTTGACAGGTTTCTGGGCTTGACCTTTACTCCTGATCTTAAATGGAATACGTACATCAAATATGTTGCTAAGGCCGCTGGAAAAATGGTCGGATCCTTCTATCGATCCAGTAGATATCTCACTGCTGATGCAATTCCCTATCTATATAAGAGCCAGATACGTCCAAGGATGGAATACTGTTGCCACATATGGGCAGGAGCTGCTAGAAAAGACTTGTCCTGCCTTGATAGGGTTCAAAATAGACTTCGTGGCCTGGTGGGAGATGTCCTTTCCTCTTCCCTGCAACCTCTACCTCACAAAAGAGATGTTGCGAGTTTGTCTCTGCTGTATCGTTATTTTCATGGAAAGTGTTCGTCTGAGCTTCAATCTATGGTCCCCCCTCGCCAAACTTTCACAAGAAATACTCGTCTAGCTGAAAACACTATCAATAATTCCCCCACTCTTTATCTGTGCCTAAACCTAAACATAGATTCCATGAACAAAGCTTCTTTCTTAGAACTGCACGCCTGTGGAATTGTCTTCCGTTTACCTGCTTTCCAGCTGACTACACTATGGTTGTTTTCAAGTCTAACGTAAACAATTCTTGATTAGCCGTTCCATATAAGTTAACAAATTTACCGAATTTCCATTTACTAACCATTACTATATTGTCCAATTTCTACTGTACACTCTTGAACCCTTATCCTCGAGTGGCCTCTTGATCTTGATAAGTGGTTATGCCTATGTAAAAATAATAATAATAATAACGCTCCATTTTTGGGACTATTTTACTATATTTATCCAAAATTTTGTGTGTGTGTCTATTTATCAGTTTTGCATGGTGCTGAACTCAAATTTAAATATGTTAAGACCTTGGGGATTTTCGGGGCTAAATGGGGGGGGAGGCAAATGATGGACTTATTCATTTCTTTTTTTGCATGGTGCAGAACTAAAACTTACATATGTTAAGACCTAAAACTGCACCGTTTGTTCATTTTCACCAGGATTTGACGTCCCCTGGGGACTTTTAGGGCGAAATAGGGGTGGACAAATGCTGAACTTACTCATTTTTCATGCCCTGTTCACTGTTTATGTTTCACTTTTTTTACTTATATTCGACGTGTTTGTTCTGAAACAACGTGCGTTAAAGTTTAAATACATTTTTAAAACGGACAGAAACTAATAAAAATTAGCACAAACAAGTAAAAACGTATTCTTCGTTATCTCCGACAGTTACACACATGTTAGCCTCTTTCAAACTTGAAATTTTTGCGGCAAGAGTTGCTCAATCTCTAACCAAACGCCCCTTTTAGTCGGCGTTGTTAAATACCAGTGGCAAGTGGAGCTACGGAACGACTGTAAACAATGCCGAGATGAGTGGAGGCCACATATAGCGCCTAGAATTCCCAAATGGTCACCCATCTGGTACTAGCCAGGCTCAACATCGTTTAACCTCAGTGATCTGACGACAACCGGTGTGTCAACGTGATTATCCCGTATACCACACACATATACACATATCCATACACACACGCACGCACACACACACACACAAATAAAGACGCACGAGAAAATTGTTCAAATCAAACTTTATGATGATTCATGACTGTTTTTATAGTTGTTATTTTTAATTTTGAAACGAAAATATGCATAGGTTGGTACAGATGCAAAGAAAATAGACTTAAGCATAATGCCATTTTTAAAATAACTTTTGAAAATCTTGAGTCTGCAGACAAAACCAAGTTGAGGACATATTTAGTGCCATTGTCACTATGGACGCATCGATTTATTCTTGAGTGTGTCCTCTTTAGAACACTGTCGTCAAGAGAAACACAAATTCTCTCTTCTAATATTTCTCTTTGATTCGAGCGAATCTTAAGCCAGAGATTTCTTCCCTCGGCACTGAAATCAACACAGTCTATAGGAAGAAGGTCATTGGTTTTTAAGGATGACTTTACGGCTGTTTCAGAGGGTGGACTTTAGGGTGCTTTGTAAGAAGGGAGACATTTTTGGGACGAGGCGGATACAGACAAATATTATCAGTGAAAAGTTTTTCAGTGTTTATAATCAAATGTAAGAAAAACGAGAAACACGGTTAACGGACCAAAATTATGAGTTAAGAAGACATATATTCAGAAAAGTGATAATTTATATATATTCAGAATGGAACATTTACAGTAATAGGAAAAGACAAAATCTCCGTGAATAGTTCTAGAGTTCTTGTAAAAATAAGACATTCATTAGCTGAAACATTAGAAGTTTGGATCGAGTAAGTAAAAGCCGTGAATTTCATGCTCTTGTCCCGTCAGCCATTACTGGAGTGAGGTCCAAAGTAATTCGCAATTGTATTTTCCACAAGGATTTGTAGCACAGTGGTTAGAGTACTTGTAAAAATCAAGTGTAAAAGCTGATATTATCTAGAAGGTTGGAGGTTCAATCCCCAGTGTGGGCGACCGAAAAGTACAATTACGAATTACTTAGTACTTCTATTGAGCCATGGCTGACGAAACAAGAGCACTCTACCCCAGTGAAGTAAATAAGGGCTTCCGCTCGAAATTCCGTCAAAATTCCCAAGTTCGACAGAAACATTGCCGAGTTCGACAAGATACACCTGAAGAAGGACCAGAAACGTTGTGAAAATCACACTCAAGATGAGAACAGTGGTCCGATGAATCAAAATAATACGAATAACTAATCCTCATTTCCAAAATTCATATCATTTTTATAAAATAAAAGGACATTCCTTGATGTTAAATATAAAAATTATTTGCTTTCTGCATTAGTTCTCTCGTTGAATTAACGGTTCCATTTGAGGTCAATTTTGACTGACTAGGCACATTAGCGTAAGTTGGAAAGATACGAAGATCTGAGAGAAGAATGTATCAGAAATGGCAGGAAAACTATCGTATTTTCTATCGAAGTCGGATGCTGAGGTTTTCTTCCGAACTCAAACTATACGTTCTTTAATAATCTTGATCTATTTCCGTCAGACAACAAAACATACGTAAAGGAAATTAGGCTCAGTCTGCATCAACGAGCATTTGGCAATCGCACAGATTGGCAACAATCCAACAAAGTATGGTGGTATCGTCAGATACTGCTGGGGCGCTCTAGGTTAGAGTAATGACGCTAAACATTTTTTTTTTTGGGGGGGGTCTACGATCTTTGACGTCTAAACGCTCAAAAACGTTAAAGCATTTGATACAATTTTTCGTATGAGACTTAATAGGTGCCTAATATATATATATATATATATATATATATATATATATATATATATATATATATATATATATATATATATGTGTGAAAACAATAAGATTGGAAAATGAAGACAAAAACTATATAATGCTAAATATAGAATGATTCATTAATTCAATAAAAGTATACACACATTTAGTTGGTGGATATATGACTCTTTATACCAAGGTATTTCGAAGCTTAATGCTTCTCATCAGAAGAGAAGATGCTAGGTAACATCATGGGGATGCGACGTCTAGCGTGGGATTCATCAGCAACGAAATAAATCATGAAAATATTGGTGTTAGGGGGAATTATATCGAATTCTAAGGTAAAGAAGGAGCGTATTCTATAGAGTGTAATGTAAAAAGGTGTATAAGGTTTCTATCATATTCCTAAATAATGTAGATGGTTTATGATTTAAGACTCAAGCATAGGTATTCTCTACTCTTCCGATGAGAAGTATTAGGCTTCGAAATACCTTGGTATAAAGAGTTCCCTCTATCACCAACTAAATGTTTATATACCTTTATTAAATAAATAAACCATTCTATATTCACCAACATATAGTTTTTGTGTCTTCATTTCCCAATCATATTGTTTTCTATATAAGATCCAATGAAATTTGTTCAACTTTATGTTATCTCGATAAGTCTCTTCTTATAGAATTGAATTTACTTTATTCTCCTAACTATATATATATATATATATATATATATATATATGTGTGTGTGTGTGTGTGCGTGTGTGTGTGTGTGTGTTTGTGTGTTTGTGTGTGTGTGTGTGAATTACTGTTGAGTAAGTACTTACTGATGAAAACGCATCAAGTGCGCTGGAAAGCGAAAGCACAACGTAATATTAAGAAAATAAACAAATATTTTACTTGTTTAAAATTTATAATATAAATATATTTTGGAACTAGACTCCATCTTCAGTACGTTGTTTTCTTTCTTTCTTTTTTTCTTTTCTTCTTTCTTGCCACGTTGTAAAATCGAAGAAAGAAAAGTCTGTTTGTAAAGAGCCGCGCGTTGTATCTCAGCGGTTGTATTTTGAAATGTTGGAACAGTGCGTAAATAAAACCGCCGAGATACAACGGGCGGCTCTTTACAAAAAGAGTTTTCTTTCTTCGATTTTACAAGAAAGAAGAAAAGAAAAGAAGATAGAAAGAAAACAACATACTGAAGATGGAGTCTAACTCCAAGATATATTTATGTTGTAAATTTCAAACAAGTAAAATATTTGTTTATTTTCTTTATATTACGTTGTGATTTGGCTTTCAAGCGCACTTGATGCGTATTTTATTTTCTTCAACTTAAATCAACGTTTTTACATGGAACTCACACTCTTGACGTTATTTTCGCGTTGCCTACACACCGTTCCAACATTTCAAAATACAACCGCTGAGATACAACGCGTGGCTCTTTACGAACAGACTTTTTACAGAATGACAACACATATATATATGTATGTATGTATATAAGTATGTATTTATGTATATACATGTGTATGTATTTCACTTATCATTAATTCATTTGCTTCCTTTAATAACTCCTGCTAATAATTTAGTTCTTAAGTAATAACTTGTATATTTCAGTTGACCCCCGTTCTGCTTAAAATTTTGGCGCCTTATTCACGTCATCTTGTCTGGGTCATTTTGACATTGGCTTTTCTATTCTAATATTAACTCAATCTCCATTCAATGTTTTTCTTCTTCTTTAGTCATTTTCCCAAAATTAGCCCAGCCTTGACAGTCGATTTAATTTCTTTTTCGACCCACATCTTTTCCTTGCCCCATTTGTGAATTATTCCACGGATTTCTGCCTTTTGGATTACTTCCAATTACGCAATTCCTTTGGATTGTATTTGTGGAAATGGAAACTTAACCAACGTTTTGGATTTTGATTTTTGGATTTTACCGTTATTGGATATTTTACCCTTCACCAGACTATCCATTCACGTGAAATCACCTTTTCCTTCACCATATTACCTCTCCTTCACTATTTGTTACCAAGTAAGATCTATGACTTACTTGTAGTTCCATCAAATACTTTTGCAAGCAAAATCCGATCCCACATTTTGCTAAATCCAACACCATGACGAGAAGAAAAGTATTTCTTCGAAACTCCGCGGATTAAGAATTATCCACTTCTTTTGTGCTTCCTTTTTTAAATTAAATATATCTTAAATTATTTTTCAAAGTGCTTTTTTAACATGTTTTATTAACTACTTTTGTGCATATATATCACTTTACTGAACACGATATTCTTGCTTTTGCGTAAATTTTTAAAAGTACGTTCTTACCTTAGAGACTTTTGTCATTTCACGCGAACCACGCGCGATTCTCCTGACTGCAACACGTTAAAAAAATCACCGTTTAAAATCGCAAAGTTTATGATTTTTTACATGTTAGTGACACTATGTAAGGAGAAAAGAAAAAGAAAAAAAAATACACAAACTGATGTTATGCCCGATGAAGACGTGTATCGTCAAAAGTTAGTTGTTTCTCATTTTTGGGTAAATTAATGTTTATCTAAAAAAATATTCGCGTTGTATTGGTCCCTTATATTATAAAATCGAATTCGCATGCACATTAGTTTTTTTTTTATACATAAATAGTTTTAAGTTTCGTTTTCAATTTCTTTTTCACCACCTAATTTTCTTTCACTCTTTCTTTTTTTCTATCTTTTTTCTCTCTCTAATTATTTCCCCCTCCTTCTCATACTTTATCCCCCTAAACATATATATATATATATATATATATATATATATATATATATATATATATATATATATATATATATATCTTTCTAAGTATAGTATTGTTTTAATCTCTTTCATTTTTATTGGATATGGCAGCGAAACAGTAGTTGGAGCTAAACAATATATACCGTAATGTTTGTCAAAGGCCAAAAACCACTGAAAACACGACACAAGTAATATACCTGTGCCTGGAAGGTCGAACCAAAACAAATTAGCTCTCGTGTGTGAAGCTGCGCGACACGACATGTGCGTGTATTCTTTGCCTTTGTTGAAAGCTATTAATCTTTGCGAATAATATCAGATGTGGCTGCCATCCCCTTACATTGCGTACAATGTTCAAAATGACGATGGCCAACGGCGGAGAAAGAAGAGAAAAAAATAATGCAACTATTTCATTACCGATCTTGACAAGCGTATTCCGAGAAGAAAATATTAATCTTACTATCTGCATCTTCAGTACAATATATATATATATATATATATATATATATATATATATATATATATATATATATATATATATATATATCAGAGCAAATAGTTAATAAAACATGCTAAAAAACATTTTGAAAAAGAGTTAAAACATATTTAATTTGAAAAGGAAACACTAAATAATTGGATAGTCCTTAATCTGCCGAGTTCGAATAAATACTTTCCTTCTCATCAGAGGGTAGGAATTAGCAAAATGCGGGATCGGATTTTGCTTGCAAAAGTATTTGATGGAACCGCAAGTAAGTCAAATACCTTACTTGATAACAAAAAGTGAAGCAGAGGGACTAGGTTGAAGAAAAGGGTGATTTCACGTGAATGGATAGTCTGGTGAAAAGTAAAGTATCCAATGACGGTAAAATCCAAAAATGTAAATCCAAGAAAGTTAGTTAAATTTCCATTCGCACAAGTAAAATCCAAGGAAATCGCGTAATTGGAAGATGATCTGAAATAATCCAAAAGGCCAAATCGGTGGAATAATTCACAAATAGGTACAAGGAAAACAGAAAAGAAAAATAAGATATGTGTTAAACACGGCTGCCGAGACAAGGTGTAATTTTTTATTTTATATATATATATATGTGTGTTTACTCACATAAAATTAATATACGAAAGTATAGATTTATGCGTAAACTTTAAGTATTTACTTCAAAAGTGCTCAATACGTAGGTAGAGCTAGGTAGTTATTTATAAAATATATATGGCGATTAAGCTACACTGAATATTCGGCGTTTCATCCACTCTAGGACTCCTCAGGCTTATGCGCATAAGCCTGAGGAGTCCTAGAGTGGATGAAACGCCGAATATTCAGTGTAGCTTAATCGCCATATATATTTTATAAATTACTATATATATATATATATATATATATATATATATATATATATATATATATATATATATATATATATATATATATATATAGAAAGTATTTCATCCAGAGGCAGTCTCGAAATAAAGACGAAATGTTTATGAACACATAACTACTGTTTTGATGAGAAAAATTAAGCTTCGAAATGCCTTGGCATAAAGAGCCCCTTCTATCCTCCAATTAATTGTTTGTAATGGAAAAATTAACCAATTTATATTTACCAGTATATAGTTTTTGTGACATCATTTCCCATTCCTAGTGTTCTGCTATATAAGGTCCAATGATACGTGTTGAGTTTTATATTGTCCAGATAAGTCTCCTCTTATAGAATTGAGCTCACTTTTCTTCTAACGCACTAAGCTATATATATATATATATATATATATATATATATATATATATATATATATATTTATTTATATGTGTGTGTGCGTGTGTGTGCGTGCGTGCGTGCGTGCGTGTGTGTGTGTAATTATTTACTATAATAATTATGTACACGTACATACACTAGTGTTTCATCCTTTTGGGAATCATCAGTGCAAGGTGTTACGATTAACACTGGTCGATAGATTCGAACCCGACAACAAAAGCCATCTTTTGCTTTCTTGCTAATGAAGCCAGACATGACTTCTGTTGCCAGGGTTCGAATCTCTCGACTGCCGTTAATCGTGACACCCTGCACTGATGATTCCGGAAGGGATGAAACAGTGGGGTCTGTAGGTATTAAATAATTATTATAATAAATAATAATGTCAGCCCCTAAAAGAAACTTATTTCTTATCGTTGAGCATTTTCAGTTGTAATAAAGTTGATCAACTTAGCTCATACGCGCAGATGGTTATATAATGATTAGCTCACTGACTGACTGACGGTAAAAGCATTTAATAAGAATAAATGTTTAATTTCAACTGTATCTCTGGCGGTTGACGGAAGCCAAATGGTTCTGGTCCTTGGAAATGAAGCCAGACATGACTTCTATTGCTGGGGTTCGAATCTCTCGACTGGCGTTAATCGTGACACCTTGCACTGATGCTTCCCAAAAGGATGAAACACTAGTGTCTGTATGCATTTGATAATTATTATAGTAAATAATATATATATATATACACACACACATATATATATATATAATATATATATATATATATATATATATATATATATATATATATATATATATATATATATATATATATTAGAGAGAATAAGTCCTGGGGTCTAAAGAGCATAGTTTATTTTAATGTACTAGTAAATGTATAAATGCCATTAAAATATGATTGGTTTGGTTTGGTTGTTTTTGTTTTACTGCATATCAAACCGAAAGATTTTGAAGAAACATTTTTTAATAGAATATATTTGTTGTTGTCAAGTCGGTTTCTATTTAACCCACAGTTGGGGCCTTAACAGGTACTACTACTCCGAGTCAAAATGTACTTGCAAACAATGACAATTAAAGGGTGGCTCCACACTCCCCAAATCCCGCAAGCTGGGGCCTCACCACTGGATATAGTTCAAGGTCATACCCAGGACTAACTATTAAAAGAAAACGGTGCTCATTATACTGTAGATATATAATAAGCTCAATAGGTATAGATATCCTAGAGCTATATTAATATCGAGTAATCCGAAACTGATTTTTTTCTTTTGAAACTGATTTGTAATTCATAATTATGAACCGGTTTACTATATATATATATATATATATATATATATATATATATATATATATATATATATATATCTATCTATATATATATATATATACTCTCACAGGTAAGGAAGATATATTTTTGTAGCATGAATAGCTTAGCAAAATTAACCATGATTAGATAACTAGATCCTATATCTGGAACATTTTCTTGTTCTTGTGATTAAGCGAGGTGGTGTTTGATCTACACTCAGAGGGAACCATGATTTAATATGCTGCTTTTTTTTTAAATTCCAGAATTAGTGTTTCATTGTAAACAACTGAGGATCTCTTAAATTAACATTAGGACTATTGTGATTTCGAGAGAGCAAATTGATGCATTGATTGCAGGTGACTTACTGGCTAAATAGTTTTCTAACGAACGATAAAAAATATAAAAATTAAATAATGTTTTATGTAGTTTTAAAAGTTAAAAAACTTCCAACACACACACAATATATATATATATATATATATATATATATATATACGTACATATATATATATATTTATATATATATAGGGGAGAGAGAGCGAGAAAGAGAAAGAGAAAACGAGAGAGTATCAATAAAAAAAGAAAACGACGAAACAAAATTATATACTACTGTATATAACTTTATTCATTTATTCAGTAAGGATGATATATCAATTAGGGTTGTAGGATAAGTAAAACTAGTTATACCGTAGCATTTCGTATCTATATGCCTGCTATATAACAGAGATCAGTTTATTTTTCCCATTCCCTCCCCAAATAGTCCAATATTTATCTCTCACTGCACAATTATTTCGTTCGAAATCGCATCCCCATTATGTTAGCTATATATATATATATATATATATATATATATATATATATATATATATATATATATATATATATATATATGTCACTTCTCTCTTCTTCTGATGAGAAGCATTAGGCTTCAAAATAACATCGTATAATGAGTTTTACTTATCCTACACCCTTAATTGATGTACCATCCTCATAGAATAAACAAATAAATAAATATACATTAATATATCTTTTTATATCGCCGTTTTCTTATTTTACTGATTCTCTATAAGCTCCAAAGCAGTTTGTTGAGCTTTGCATTATCCCGATAAGTCTCCTCTTAGAGAATCAATCTTATTCTTTAACCACTCCCATATATATACATTTATATATATATATATATATATATATATATATATATATATATATATATATATATATATATATATATATATATGTATATATATATGTATATATATACACATATAAATATATATACATGCGTGTGTGTGATTGTTTGTGTATGTGTGTGTGTTACAGAATATAAGAACAATATCTGTTCTGTCGGTTTCAAATCCGAACAAAGGGGACCGATATCAGACGTAAATTTTGCGGAAACCGATATAAACAGAGGTTGAAGAGAGTCGGACAAGATATTGGACCCCTTTGCTTTCGCTTTGAAACCGACGGTACCACTTTTATATGCTTTTCCGTAGCACATGTATAAACAAATATTAAGCTTTTATTTTTGAAATTATCTTAATAATCAAGTACTTGCTGGGGTTCTATCCCACTAAACTTATATATATATATATATATATATATATATATATATATATATATATATATATATATATATATGAATGAAAAAAGTGATTTCTATACGCAATGGCAGCAGCACATTCCGGAGAGAATATATATATATATATATATATATATATATATATATATATATATATATATATATATATATATATATATTAAGGCAATAATGAAGGGAATACGTATTCCTTCGGAATTCATTTTATATTAAAAAAAAGAGCGAGGAGAAAAGGAAAATGGATAGCGACTAAAAAATATAAGTAAGGAAATAGAAAAAAATCAAAACGAGTCAATTGACATGTTTCGCCCTCACTCATCAAAATTGGAATCGAGGGATTTATTGTTTAGTGAATTGTTTCCTTAATGATAAAATCTAAAAAAAAAAAAAAAAAAAAGAGACGGGAGCAAGAGCAATCGTATGGGATGAATTTTAGAGGCTGATCACGTTCAAACCCAACACGCAGCCCTTTTGCTTACAAAGGGCGAACGTGAACATAAGGCGAACGTGAACAGTCTCCAAAACTTTTAGATGATATACGGAGTGAGCTCGACTCAATACGGAGAAAGAGTCGATGCTGAAGTTCGTTGCACAATCCCGGTATTTAATAAAGTGTTCCGTTATAGCGGATCCATATGTGTCGATAGGTAAGAATGTTCCACTCCTGATTTTGCTCGGTACATGTTGTATGCGACTGTTTTTTTACATAGGCATCACCACTTATCAAGGCCAAGATGCCATTCGAGGATAAGGGTTAAAGAGTGTACTGTAGAAATTGGACAATATAGTATGGAGATTCGGTAAATTTGTTAACTTATATGGAACGGCTCATCAAAAACTTGGAATCTACGCTAAGATTTAGGCACAGATAAAGAGTGGGGGAAACTAGGGATAGTGTTTTCTGCTAGACGGCTGTTTCTTGTGAAAGTTTGGCGAGGGGGGAACCATAGAATGGAGCTCAGCCGAGCACATGCCATGAAAATAACGATAAAGCAGAGATAAACTCGCAATATCTCTTCTGTGAGAAAGAGGTTGGCCTATACTGTGAGGGAGATGACCGATCAGCTGAATTCTTAAATACGGGGCATACTGATGAGATTTTCCAGGGTGACGGGAAGCAATTCTCCTTAAGACAACGTTTAAACAGTTTTGTAAGGATGGGCGCAAGTTCTGGTTGAAGTCTTTTGAGTACTATAATTGGAATACCGTGAGGGCCGGTTGGTTTACTGGAATCAAGGTTTTTGATTAGCTTGGCAACATCACGTACAGCTATTTGTATATCACATAGCATGTTTTCTGATACAGGAAGCAATATTGGAGATTGGCAGCCTTGGTCGCAAAGGTTACAATTAGCTGCAAAATTCTTGGCAAAGAGTTTGGCTTTGTCTGCTGCAGGTGAGATAACCTCAGGTCCATTTATGAGAGTTGAGATAGAGCACATGCTTTTGTTCAGGATTATGTTTGCTATTTGCGAAAAATGGTGGGAATCAAGCCGCTGCTAAGCTACTTTGGACTTGACGGACTGAGCATACAACTCTCTTGCGTTGTTTATTACTCTTTTACAGTAGTTGTTGGCAGTTCTGAAAGCGGCTTTAGTCTCAGCACATCTATTACGTTGGAAGCAATGAAAAAAGTGATTTCTATACGCAATGGCAGCAGCACATTCCGGAGAGAACCATGGCTAGCTGTTGGTTTTTTGCTGGAACTTTTTCGAGGGTATGAAATGGTCAATACCTACAATTTACTATTCTGTCAGGTCTGATGCTATAGAGGACACATCCTTTTTAAACATGGAACGCAGAGGTAGATCTGATATAAATGTGCGGAAGCTATCCCAGTCAGCCATAGAGTATCGATATACTGTACGATCGAGAGGTACATCTAGGGACTTATTACATTTCATTTTTATCTTAACTGATACACCTGAGTGGTCGGAAGATCCAAGTGGAGGTAGAACAGAAGCTGAACACAGTTCAAGGCAAGTTGTGAGAAAAAAGTCCAGGAGACATGCACACTGGCCGTCAGAATCGTGCACACGGGTGGGTTCGTGAACAATCTGAGTGAGGTCATAAGCAATGGAGAAATCATGACAGAATTTCCCCTCATTATCGGTCTTGTTTGAGTGAGTCAACCATTCCACATTGTGAACATTGAAGTCTCCACATACGTGAATGTTAGCTGAAGGATATGCTGATAGAACTTGGTCAATTTTCTCAGCTAGGCTTTTAAAGATAGTAACTCCGCTGTTATGAGGGCGATAGAGAGTAAATATAAATGCCGTAGTATGAGCTAGTGCTACTCGGAAGCACATATAGGGTAAGTTAGGATCTTCTCTGGAGATGTCCCTACCACATGGAAAATCCATATTTTATATAGGCACATATTCCATGCCTATGACGATTTTGGGGGTCAGATTTGGAATTTAAATTAGAGTATCTTTTAATTACGAACTCATCTAGGGAAATGGTCTGTCCAATGCCAGTTTCACTTAGAAACAATGTCTGGTTTAGTCTCCTGTAATTGGGCTTCAACCTCTGGAAGGTTGGAACGTAGACCCCTGATGTTAGAGAAGGAGATCTGGTAGTGAGGGGTCTACGTTAGAAGTTGGAGATCCGGGTTTAATCGTGTGTTTTTATTGAGACTTTTCATGATGGTGTTTTGGGATTTATGGACTAGGTCGACAGACATGCCTGAAGCAGGACAGAGAGGGAAAGTAAGAGAGAAATAGAAATGAATTTTTTTGTACCACATGAAAAGGTAAAGCAGTTACAATTACCCACTAATATGGCATCGAGATGCCCCACCAGAAGCTACTGCATGGTCCAGAATCTATTCACCAAATGGCAATACAGCAGCCCCAGTACTTTGTACCTGCTGATAGGACAGCCTCCTTAGTGGTTAATCCAAGGTTCGGGTCCTTGACTATCAGGCGGATAACGTCAGCCCAGATAAAATGTTTACCTCCAGCACCCTTACTAGTGACATGACTACAAGGATAGACATAGAAATGGAAAATTTCCGACATCCCTGGCGGCTGTTCACGCAAAAATACTGCCAACCTAGAAAACAACTTTTTCTTCTCCCTTTGTCAGAAAAGTCACTCATTAAAAATGAGGACTGAGGGACAAATAAAGAGAAGCGAGAGTAACGGGAACTGCTGATAATGCACCCACAATGTGTTTTCTACTCTCCATTAAAAATAATTATTAGGTACTGTACTTTATAAGAGTCCAACTGGCGTGTTTAAGAGGGGGTTAGGTGAAAGATTCTCCTCTCACCAACTGCAAATGAAAACAATTGCAAAATTTGTTATGCTATCAACTTGGAAAATATAAACGCTTATAGACAAGAAAAATCTATGAAAAAAAACAAACATAAAAATAAATAAATAAATATAAAATAAAACAAAAATATATATTCGAAATGAATTTTCCAGATAGATTCGATACATCTTTCCACGAGAAAACCATTTACACAATTAATAAAACAATGAAATAAAAATAAAGATTAAAAACTGAAATAAATATAATATTAGCACTTACATCTAGAAAATAAATTACAAAATTCATAACTTAACTGCTATAGGAAGACGTCCTTCGCGGCTGCAAATAAGAATTGATTTTGCTAGAAGTAAAAACGCAGCGTTTTCATTTTTTAAAAGAAAACGGTCATCACGTGACATAGTTCGCTACTTAGACAAGCATGTTCTTTTATAAGTAATAACGTGTCGTGGAACGGGGAGAGGGGATAAGAAACGAGCATTTAAAAAAAATTATTTATGAAATTTGCCAGATAGATTCGGCACATCTTTCCACGAGAAAACCATTTACACAATTAATAAACCAATGAAATAAAAATAAAGATCAAAACTGAAATAAATATGATATTAGCGACTTACCAATTTTAAAGACGTTCGACCTACGTAGTTGGCACCGCAACCACATTTAAGTGAATAAATGACATTACTAATACGATGAGGGGTAGAACATCTTTTTTATTGGAAGCCATCAATGGTTTGTATTATACACAACAGCGAACATTTGAAGCAAAATAACATCCTTCGACAGTTGAAGTAATTTGTTTGGTGAATTTTTCACTTACTTCCCCCAACCACGGCAATTGAATATAAACCGTAAATTTATCCAGCATATTGGGTTTTGTTTGTAAGAAAATCTGCTCTTTTCCTTTTAATGGTGGTTTCAATTACATCTAAAGGATACCCATTATTGGACAAAGCATCTGTAATTGTATTTAATTCATCATTCAATTTTTCTGGCGAACAGATCATTAGGACACGATGTGTTAATGTCCAAATTAAATTATATTTGCGCTTTTTAGGGCAGAATGAATCCCAGCGTATATACAGCCTAGCGAATATTGGTTTGCGATAAATCGATGTAAGGTAACTAGATGGAGTTTTTGTTACCAAAACATCGAGAAATGCCAGGGCGGAATTATCTTCACTTTCATACGTATACTTTTCAGCCGGATACATACTGTTTAGTAACGAGAAAATTCGTTTGCTTTCGAATTACTATCAAATAGGCAATACGTGTCGTCTACGTATCTAAAATAAACCAATGGTTTTATGGGTCTGGACGTTAATTTTTCCTCATGAAATCCTACAAAAATGTTGCCTAATGTGGGTCCCAACACAGATCCCGTCGACACACCATCAATTTGCCTGTACATTACACCATTAAAGCTAAATTCAACGGATGTAACGTCAAATTTAATTAGTTCAACAAATACGTGTTCAGGAACGGAAGGTGTTGGACTTTGGCTGCGATATAAAAAGTCAACGCAAATATCTATCGTTTCTAAAACTGGGACGCAAGTAAATAAATTGCTGATATCATACGAGCACATAAATTTATTTGTACTCGTTGTTTTTGCATGTAGTCAGCGAAATGAAATGAATCTTTCAGACATTATTTACTATAATAATTTGATACTGACTGAAGAATATTAAAGATCCATTTTGCAACCTTCTGTTGTAAGGACCCTACCATAGATAGAATGGGTCTTAAGGGAATATCCGCTTTGTGTGTTTTGGGTAGGCCATATAATCTTGGACGGATAGCGCCCGAGGGTCTAATATCACTAGCTAACTCAGAAGAAAGTAAACCACTTTTTACCCATTTAACTAATTTTGTCTGGAATTTAGATTCCAGAGTACTCGTAGAATCATGGGTGTCAACAGGGTCTAATTTAACAAATTTGTCACTATCGCTTAATGTAAGTGACATTTTGTTGACGCATTCCTCATGATTCATTATAACTACCCCAGACCCTTTATCGGGTCTAGTTATCACGAGGGATCTATTTTTACGTAGAGTTTTAATGACGTGAAGGTATTCATTACGCCATTTAAACTCTGAATGGGATACTGGTGTACTAGCGTAAATGTAGGCAAGGTTGTTTAAACTTGCTTTTAAGTCCCTTAATTTATTCACGGAAACCGGTTGAAGTTTATCTGAGAGCCTAAAACTTCAAACGCAGAGAATATTTCTCCTCGTTTTGTATTACTTGGTGGAATGCAAAATTCAAACCCATGATAAAGTACGAGAAGTTCAACTGAGGGCAGTTTCCACGAAGATAGATTTAACACGTTACCACCTACATTTGCGTTGGTAAAGCAACCATATTTCTTCTTTATTAGATGTTTTAATTTATTATCAAAATTTGGCTGCCAAGGGGTCTAAGTTAAAAAAAATATTTTTACCTTTGTGGTCTCTAGCAAACTATTCAGCCAATTTTAGGTCTAAACATTTGAAATTTTACATAAAAGGGAATTCAGATAATCAGAAAGCTTTTAAATCAGTTTATGGGCAAAAATTTGGTTGCCAAGAGGTCAAAGTTGAAAGAGTTGACCTTTGCAGAATATACTACACTCCTTTGCCAATTTTGAGCCTAAACACTTGAAATTTTAGATGTAGGTTACTTGGACATAGGTCAAACTTTTTAATATATATATCGTTTTGTTTTTCTTTGAGGCTTCGTGTATTTAGAGTTAATTTTTTTTACTTTCTTATTTTATATAAAACGAAAACGACAACAAAAACAATCGCTTCTGTGGACGATTGTATGTACTGATAGAAAGCGCTTGAGTAGAATATGGCCGAGCAACAACTTTTAGGCGCCATAATATACAACGTGCCATCTGAAATAAGAAGACGGTTCGACGAATTGAAAAGATATCCTCAAAAATGGGAAAAGGAATAACTCTGTTGTGTTCGATCGGACGTGCTTGCATAATCTCTTGCTGCTAATAGATACAACTATATATATACATATATATAAAATATATATATACACATACATATATATATATATATGTATATATACAATGTATGAATGAATGACGGAAGTCTATATTTACAAAAGTTCATGATCTGACCATCTTAAAATTGTATTCCTTTTATTCAGTTGATATTTACAGTTCTTGACAGTATCTGTTTCGTAGCAAAAAATCAATCACTTAATTGTTGAATCAATCAGTAAATCTATTTTGCCCTTAACTCATCAGAATAAACAGCAAAAGCTAATACATCAAAAGTGGCTAAAGTGCGTTTTGACATGATTAAAAATCCGAAATTTTGAAGAGAAGCTGTAAATACCTTATATATACTTTTATAAGAATATATACTTTTGTCATTGATTCTTTATATTGCTCTGTAACTACATTGAGCTTGTTAAATAAGGATGGGTATATATAATAAGGAAACAAAATATATTTTCACAGAAATATATATGTATATATACATATATATGTGTATGTGTGTGTTTTGTTGAAAATATGATGGTGCTTTATCGCCACTACCCGAGGAGTCATGCGAAAAATAGTGTTTAGTTTTTAAAAACCATAACGCTCATTAATGGTAAATAACCAATAATTCCCGCCAAAATTTTAAGACTAACGTGAATTCTTCATTTCTAACTAATACTGCAAGAATATTATAAGAAATCAATTGACCGACTAGCAAATTAAATAAAGTGCCCGATTGCGAATGTGAGCGATAAAATAAAGATATTAATGTAAAAACATATTCTAAAGATGAACCAACCGTCTTGTCACAGCTTTCTGCTGATAAGAACCAACAGGGTACTGATTCTTATTAGCCACAGAAGGCTGTTCCAATACAATGATACCGCTATTTCGTCTTTGGAATATGTATGTATAGTTTTTAAATAAATATTTGTATATAACCTGAAATATATATAACCTGAAATACATATATATATATATATATATATATATATATATATATATATATATATATATATATATATATATATATATATATATATATATATATATATATATATAAGCTGATTGGCTAACTAAAATCTCAATAGAAGAGGAGCATATAAAAACGATAAACAACCACAGAATTCGCGCATAAGCCTAGGAATCCTAGAGTGGATGAAACGCCGAATATTCAGTGTAGCTTAATCGCCAAATATATTTTATAAATTACTATATATATATATATATATATATATATATATATATATATATATATATATATATATATATATAACTACTTCATTTATTCACATAAATTTATTATACGAAAGTATAGATTTATGCGTAAACTTTAAGTATTTACTTCAAAAGTGCTCAATACGTAGGTAGGTATAAACTATATATATATATATATATATATATATATGTATATATATATATATATATATATATATATATATAAATAATATGAGATGATATAAAATTGGTTCCACGATCAGATAGCATTAGAAAACATAATAGAAACCATGACAACCGCTCACCGGAAGTCGTAAACTTGAGTTTTGCCCTCTTTTTGGTTCATCCATAGAACATATCCTAACTCAAACAAAACGAATTCGCCTCCTCACTTAAAACTCGCATTAACCAATATCCGTGGCGTTAGAACAAACTTAGACGATGCAGCATGATTTTCCATAGCAAATTCTTAGCATATATTTGCAGTAACACTCATTCATTTCATTTAACCACTTAATACGCCTGATTACCTCCCACTATGCCGTAAGGCCTCAGACAGACGTTTGCACAGACCTGGAGTCTATATTCGTAACACGCTTCCCTTGACTGCAGAATTCAAATTAGAATCAGACTAGCGTTAGTTACTCATATTGTCGCTGGACTATTCTCTAATCGACCAGGTCACAGACTACATAGACATATCACTCTCTCTATATATTAGTGCCACATATATTTGTTGACATTAATGTCCACCACGGTAATTGGCTTGGTTTCTCAAAATACACAGACCAGGTGGTAGCAACACATATTTTTCTATATTCCAATCGCTGACACAGACTGTCACATCCCAGACCTTTGATATCGTGAGGTTCAGCAAGCCTCATTTGTTTTACCTATTTATGACAAGAATTAATGGCAAATAATCGACTGAACTCAAATCTATTCTCCCCTTCACAAAACACTACTATTGCCAAAAATTAACCCTCGCCCTTTATCGATGCTTAAACCTAAATATAGATTCCATGAACAAAGTTTCTATCCTGGAACTGCCCGCCTGTCACACTCTGTTCCGTTGGTTTGGTTTCCATATCATTATCTTCAAGTCAAGCGTAAACAAATTATTGTTCAGTTGTCATCGTAAATGATCTAATTATATCAAATTCCTTCTACAAATTATTATATCGCAACTGTTCTAATTACATTACACGCATAAACCCTTATCCTTGAGTAGCCTCCGGGCCTTTATATGCGGTGACCCCTTTTTAAACAAAAAATGCCTAAGAACTGTGTTACAAATTCCTATACCCAATTCGGAAACGCTGTAAGCAGCTTGTGATATTGGTAAACGGCACCCTACATTTTCGACTCTATTAAATAGCTTTTGCTCTAAATGACATAGTATATACGGTAAGGTGATTGGGGCGCCATCAGAGATCACATCAGACATGTCCCTTGAATTTGTATCTTTTCCCTTCCCGCGAAACTGTGTGGAAATAAGGCTCGTGAATATTTAAAAGTAGCAGTGCTTCTATACAGAAGTTTGTAGCAAACTTCACTCTCTTTAATGAGCTACTTCTACTTGTGTCAGTTGCCTGTGCTCAAAGGCAGTATGTATTCCGTAGATTCAGCCGCCATGAATCAATTTCAAATGGACAACATTTTATAAGAGCTCAAAATAATTGTCAGAATGAAATAACTGCAGACTATAGTAGTCATATCGAAATCACGAGAGCACGCATAGAATCGCAGAAATTAGGAACTCGCGATTTCTGGAAAATGTGGTAAATAATAGGCAAGCGACAATTCCTCCATTATCTAACAAAAAAGAGGTACGACTACTGAAGAGACTAACCTGCTTGCCCAGCGGTTCACTTCAAACTTCATTAGACCCAGCAAATCACTCTCACCCAAAATTGTCTTCGCAGACAGAAGCCGCACTCGATGATTTAAAAATCGTGGAATGTTATAAATAATTGGAAATGAAAAGAAGCTCAAAACGGAATGAAAATGAAACAAAAATGTAAAATAATAAGAAATCGATACATGAAATTAATTGATCATATCGATTGAGAATGAGGCGAGTGTTTTCACTGATAAAGAATTGTTGTATTTGACTCTCAAGACGGCCACTTCAGACTATTATAAAAAGTAGAAAGAGTGAGTTTTCTTGTTTCTATTTAATCAAAATATTTTTTGTTTGGCGTTTTATTTTAATTAGAATTGACACAAGTTCTTTTCAAATATCATTATAATCTCTCATCAATTCTTGTCTTTTAGGGTCGATAACTAAATAAACAAGGAGTATTCCAAATCTATGTGTTTCAGTATAAAGAAAAAACAAAGAAATATGACGACTGACTTTAGTGCCACAGGGAAATAAAAAAAATTATATTAGAAATTTAAACGTAATACGAGTGTTGTCTCAAGATCTAGCCCTCCTATTATTTTTTAAATCTCAAAACTGAAGACGTTGAAGAGCCACAAAGGCGTGAGTAGTACAATTAAAACAAGCAAGCTTTGTGCTCCAGAAGATAAGTTTCTACTTAGAAATAATATCGCATCCACCATTCCCAATTCACTTTTTCAAGCCTCTCTGGATGTCTCGGTCGTAAAGTCTGGAGCGCGCTTTGTCACTCACATAACTTTTCGACACTCTGAAATAGACGGACCCATCTCCCAACTGTGTTGACATCTACTACATTGGTTTCGTAAACGGTCAACACGCACTAATAAATTCTGATATGTTCAATTTTATTTCTGCATGAATGAATTCAATGATGAAATTTCGCTTCTGACGCACGTCCATGACAGTGGTTGATTCGAGCTTCACATTGACATTCTCCTCAACAGAGATATGAACCTTTCAGGTCATAGATGCATAAGATCAGTTATCATAGCAATGGAATTTCAAATCATCTCTGATCAATTATGGCGGAATTCAAAATAGGAGGTATTACTTCCCTCGTATATATATATATATATATATATATATATATATATATATATATATATATTTGGTGAGGTGATTGATAATTTATAATTTAAAATTAAAATTAAACATTAAAAATCCGTTTCATAAGAAGGAGCACAACAAATTGTACGATCGTTTCGGAAACGATGTTTTTTTTTTATTTTGACAGACATTGAGTCAAGGACAATAATTTTAGGATATAGTTTTTTATGAAAACAAAGTCTCCTCATCAGCAAAATATTGTTTTCTTTTAAATAAAAGACACTATAAATAAACCTAGCATTTAAGAAGTGCAGATGAATCTTAAAATGGTTCATCCTTAGAAAGCTGTAATAATCCCCAAAGCAATTCATTTAGATTTTGTCTGTAGCTTCTACATGCTCTAAGCTACACACAACATCTAAATGAATTAATATATTTTATTGTAACTAGATTCATGCTAATTATAAATAGATGAAAAAAACAGAAAAGAAATATCATATATACACATTTCAGCCAACGAAAAAATAACTCGAAAATTAGATTCATTATTTACTTATAAAATTAAAAATAAGTCAATTATTAATCTGTATATATATATAAAAGTGAACGCGCCTGTGTGTGTCTGTGTGGCTGTGTGTGTACATTTTCCTACGCAATAACTCTGTCAATTTTAAGTCTACAGACTCGAAATTTGATATAAAGAGGACGGAGATTAGGGAAAATCTTTGTAATTCGTTTTCGGCCAGAAATTTGGCTGTTAAGGGGTCAAAGTTCAACCATTTGACCTCTGAGAACTCTACCAAACTCCTCAGTCAATTTTGGGCCTAAACACTTTATATTTTAGATATAGGTTCCTTGGACATGAATCTAATTTAATAACTTGATTTGAGCCCCAAACAATAAATGTTAAGGGGTAATAATAGGGGTCAAATTTAGAAAATTGACCGCTTTTTTTTTCTCAACATAAACCGCCAAAGACCCGGGCAACGTCGGACTTAAATGCTAGTAAACAATAATCCTACATCCAACTACAGTTTATTCAAAACTAGAAATGCCGTGTATGTTTCAAATTCCCTGGTGGAGAATGTGTTTCCAAAAATAACACGTACATCGGCATGACTAGAAAGAATATCTCTCGCCAACCCATATGCCAACCGTCTTCCCCGAGCAGCTCAATTTACCAACACCTCACAGCACACGACATCCCCAAAATCAGATTAGGCGATATCCTAATTAATTACACCGCCATTTTAGTCGTTTCGCACTGTGATCTACGCCTCCAAATTATTGAAGTCCTACAAAAAAAAAAATAAATAAACAACCAGCAATCAGGTTCAGTACAGAGGGTGGAGACACGTTTAAGTGCTTTTAAGTATTTTAAACGATTTTAAACGATTTTAATCGTCTTTTCATTAAACTCACTAACGCAATTTTAAAATTTTTTAATCACTCGCCTGACGACAACTTACGGAAGTCGAAAACGTTCGCGAATACGGAAAATTTCTTTTCACACTAGGACAGAATTTTCGAACACTAACCCGTCAAAAAAAAAAAAAAAAAACGGATTACAAGAGAAACAAACAAGAATTTTCTCTGCTCTTCAATGAAACAGTCTTTAGAGAAAAATTCAGCCAACACACACACACACACACACACACACACACACACATATATATATATATGGGCTGCATATATATATATATATATATATGGGCTGCTTATATATATATATATATATATATATATGGGCTGCATATATATATATATATATATATATATATATGGGCCGCATGTTTCTTTAAAGTCTGCTTCATTGAATAGAAATATGGGCCACATTTTTCTCTATAACCTGTTTCTATGAAGAGCAGAGAACATTCCTGCTTGTGTTTCTTGTAATCCCTTATATACATATATATATATATATATATATATATATATATATATATATATATATATATATATGGGGGATATCCGGAGACAAGATACAGCAGCAGTGCCAAAGATATACTGACTTAACTTAAAACAAGTTTTATAATGAAAATCAATAAGGATTATCTTATTACAAAATTTTATTTTGGTGTCTTAAAGTTCTTCCCCCCCCTCATATTTTTTTTCTGATGTAGAGATTATATTCGAAGACAAACCCATTTGTCTATTATTGTTAATATTTATTGTCAATTTAATAAAATGAATATCGTTTCCGAAACGATTGTACATACAAGTTGCTGTTCTTTGTCTTTTCGTTTGAAACTGATCCATAATTTACAATTATTTATCTTTTTACTTTATATATATATATATATATATATATATATATATATATATATATATATATATATATATATATATATATATATATATATATATTCAGTCTTCTAAGACTATGGATATCCCCTGAATTGTGACTGTGCATGAAATATTGTAGCAAGATTTGCGACAATCTCCAACAAAACCTCGTGATATATTACACTTGCACACGGTCTAAGATGCCATCTCTTTTTAAAAAAATGGAGACATGTAGAGGAGGACAGGTTTCCGGAGAGTTTTGATGAAGAAGTAGTGAAGCTAATTTTAACGAAATTGTTCGATGAATGAAGACGAAATTTAGTTTCAATCAATTTTTAGCCCAAACAAGGCACAGTGCCACTTTGAAGTAGGGGGCTACTATCGGGAACATAATTTGCAGGGGGCATTATGAAGAGAGTTGCGTAGCAAGGTGTTTGTTCACATTACACTTGAACTTCTGCATGTCAGTACAGTTGGGAAAGAAGAATCCCGGAAGGGAGTTGGGTAGCAAGGTGTTTGTTCACATTACACTTGAACTTCTGCATGTCAGTACAGCTGGGAAAGAAGAATCCCGAAAGGGAGTTGGGTAGCAAGGTGTTTGTTCACATTACACTTGAACTTCTGCATGCCAGTACAATTTGGAAAGAAGAATCCCGGAAGGGAGTTGGGTAGCAAGGTGTTTGTTCACATTACACTTGTACTTCTGCATGTCAGTACAGTTGGGAAAGAAGAACCCCGGAAGGGAGTTGGGTAGCAAGGTTTTTGTTCACATTGCACTTGAACTTCTGCATATCAGTACAGTTGGGAAAGAAGAACCCCGGAAGGGAGTTCCAAAGACTTGCAATCCTGGGGAAGAAACTATTGGAGTAAAAGGCTTTCTTACACCTAGGGATCTCTACTGTAAAGGGGTGGTACTTAGTTGCTTGTCGGGGGTAGTCACGTCGGGGAGGTACAAGTGCTTGTAGGTCGTCAGAGCATCACCATTAAAGTATTTGTAGAACAGGCAGAGGGATGAAACAGTTCGTCGACAGGACAGAGGGAACTGTCCAAGTTTGTCAATTAAAAATATAATCAAACGCCAATCCGCAGCTTTCTCTTTCAGATTTACACGATCAGAAGATTGTGTTGGCAGGATCATGATCAACAAGTTTGTAACAGAAGGCTGACACACGTCGTACGGCGGCTGTCTGCAAATCCCGACGTTTGACGTTTCTTTAAGGAGAAAGGAAACAACTATAAAAAAAAAAACGTGTGCACAGACGGTCACGATCATGTTAGAGGTCACGATCATGTTAGAGGTCACGATCATGTTAGAGACACGTGGGTAACGTCACAGTCGTAACGAGAAGTAACGCGTGTCGGGAGCAGGAAGAATAAAAGTCTTTTATTAAAACCTGAAACAGCGAGTTGAAGTTTTTCTTCTTATTCCTTGTCTTTGTCTGCTTTGCGGCGGATTCCAGAACGTGCTAGGTTCCGGATCCCGGATCCCAGGTCCCGGGTTCCAGATCCTGGGTCCCGGGTTCCTCCATGTACAGTCGTGTGTAAACGTGTACTATATTACAATTTGTCCCATGAAGCCAAAGCTGTCTAAGAAAATGCCGCAATGCCTACGAGGGCCGTTCGAAAAGTAATCCAACCTATTTTTTAATTCAAGTAGTTGAAAAAATATGAAGACAGGCGTAATACCATTAAAACTAGCGATATTTTGTTCCGCAAAATTAATTTTTTCTTCATAATTATCAACATTCTCAATGCAGATTTGCCTGCGATGAATGATAGCTGCGCGTGGGTGTCCAGAGCTCGTTTTCTCATATGAGGATCGTGCTAACTCAAAAGTAGAAGAGTTACCAAGACAGGAGTAGTATCATTTATACGAGCGACCTTTTTTGCCCCAGAATTTATTTATTTTTGCTTAGTCACGACCAATCAGACTACACTTTTGCCAGGAATTAAATGATTCATTTCTGCTTCTGACACACGTCATGACAGAATTTTCACTACACGTTGTTCTAATATTGTTGCTAAGCGACGACATGGGAACAATGACTTTATCGATGATAGATAAATTAGTATAACGGGTTCGATTATGGATTATCGGTAATTATCCGGGGTATTCTGAGACAAAACTTAACTAAGATCAACCCCAGACTTATGCACGAAAATTTTGTAAATTTTGAAGAAAATTTGTTCATCCGTTTCGGATCTATAAGGAACGAACTTATACATATAGAGACAAAGTTGCCTTATTTACACACATAGAGACAAAGTTGCATTAATATATATATATATATATATATATATATATATATATATATATATATAGTAATCCACATACAGTACTGTTTCGCTGTATCATAGTTCATTAGTGCGGTTAGAAAAGAAACTGTCTCAAGGCAGGATCTAAAACGATCGCCTAAAGCTTCTAGCCATTACACTATTCGGTTGCTGCTGTGCTGGTAGTGAATTAACAATGTTTTGACATCGTCCAAATGCCGAAGCTCGATTTGTTTACACAAAGCGCATCGCTTAATACGGTAATGGAAGTTATCACTTCCCAATATTCTCAACCAAAGATAGGGACCATTATAGTCATCCACATACAGTGCTGTTTCGTTGTATCACAGCTCGTCAGTGCGGCTAGACAGGCAACTACTTCAAGTCAGGATCGAAACCCGACCGCCTAAATGAGAGGCTATCTGTGTGTGTGTGTGTGTATATTACATACAGAGTAGTTGGTCATTTAATTATATACACTCGTTATAGCAACCCACTATATAACAAAATTATTCATTGTTTTGTAAGACTCAAGTGTGTGCTATGAAATTATTTTTAATGTGTTATTCTATAAATCACAGCAAATTTGGATCGTAAAGCAGGTGTATCTAAAACAAAGTAAATCAATCGCAAAATAAATGAAGATTTAATCGGGAAGATTTATTCATTTCAAAAGTGTACAGTTAAGACTTATCCTAACAAGAGAACAACTCACGAGCAACAGGTGACTTCAATAAGTTTTGTACAGGCATTTTTAATTGTCGCAGACTTTTGTAAGTTCACTATGTTATTGCTGTACATCTTATGAGATGACTGACCAACTTCTGTGACGCAGGTTCAAATGAGCAGCTACAACAGGAATTGGAATACACCCTACTGTAGTCTGATTGTCACAGCTGGTGAATTTCAAAAATGCAATTTGGACGTGAGGACACTTAAGAATTACGATCTACAATAAAATTCTGCTTGAAACTTGAAAAAAATGCAACAGAAACGTATGGAATACTTCAGATTGCCTTTAGAGCATCTTGCATGAATGAGGCATCAGTTCTTACATGGCATAAGAGATTCAATGAAGGCAAAGAGTCTGTGCGAGGTGATAAGAAGTGTGGGAGGAGTAAAGGAGTCAAAACATCAGAGTTGATTGGCCAAATAAAGATTTTCATGGATAAGGACCATGGTGTGTTTGTAGAGACAATAGATGCACTGTTTGATGTCAGTGTGGTAAATGCACACACACAATTATTCGTGAGGAATTGAAGATGTAGCTTTGCGCAAAGTTGGTCCTAAGGATGTCCAGAGATCAGAAAGGAAGACGTTGCTATGCCAGCAGGGAGATAGCTGAGATGATTACATTAGACTCCGCAGTTCTTGATGCCATGGTGATCTGTGATAAAATCTGGATCTATTGCTATGCTCCAAAGAGCCTCTCGTTATAAGATAACTGAGGAGATGAAAGGGACTATAACGAGGGTCATTGACATACTCACACAAGAGCACTTTCAGGGATCTTCCAGAAGTTGGAACGGTACAGCCAGAGATTACTTAGAAAGTTACTATGGTTTCATCTGTGTACTATTGTTATGTAGCAGGTTGAACACAAGAAAGTATTTGTAACTTATCTGTCTGTCGATCTATCTATTTATCTATGTGTATTATCGATACATCTCTCAATAAAGTTATCTATCTATTTCTGTAACTATCCATCTTGATCTATCTATCTATCTATCTATCTATCTATCTATCTATCTATCTATCTAACTGGAGAGATAAACAAGAGATGAATATGAAGAATATTGATAAAAGGCTGTCAAAATATACCAAAGCTAGATCACAGAAAAGTTTACCGGAAGATCTTATCAGCTTATCGGATCTACGTGTGAGTCATGTGGATCAGTTTAGTTGGATATCACTTAAGAGTTGGAATTTGGACGTTGAGCAGGGCGGACGGTTTAACAGGCCGTTTTACACCCACTTCATCGGGGTGGGAGCTGACGTGTCTTAGAATGTAGACCTAGAATTAACCACTCAAACAAAGAAATTCACTTTCTATTCTTCTGCGATCGAAACGTGGAAAGTGATACAAACTATATAAAATACAATTAGCGTTCTTGGAAGTGAATGCATATTCGTTCAAAAAGGTTCCAGCCCCCCTTCCAAGAACAAGATGAATTCCAGGTGGACCAAGATCAACGACGCATGAAAATAAGGTATGTTGAAATACATGTATGACATCTCCCCACACATACACCCGCATATGAACATTTAGACGATCATAGCACTGGGACATAAATAGACTGCAACAACATAACTTAGGGTACAGATAGTGAAGAACCATCATAGACATTTAGTGACACGTGCACACATAATGATGGACCCTTAATCACAAGCACATATCACGGTATGATCTTGATACACAATTACACACATATATCATGTATGGTGATATGGTACACATTACAAAAAACGACCCCCTTTTTGGTACCTAATTATGTAACACTATTAATAAATGCCCATTCAAAAATCTGGAAACTTATTGAAGGTATCTCATAGGATATTATATATAGTCTAACGAACATTTAATACATTGTCCACCCAAATAACGAAGGGAGGATGGTTCCATTATAGCAGAACACATATTCTATAAGCATCAATAAATTAAAGAAGGTAATCCCTGGGAGGTATCATGACAACAACACAGATACTATATTACTCAAAAAGACAAAGTAGTCTCTTAGAAATTATATCGTGACTACAGAAGAAATAATACCCTGTCGTCGATAAAGGAGAAAAAATGTCTGGCAGTATGGCATCATGGAGAAGGAACATATATTGTACTGGCCGTAAATGAGGTCAGATAGTCTGATAAAAACATAATATATATATATATATATATATATATATATATATATTTATATATATATTATACGGGAATCACCACTTATCAAGGCCCGGAGGCCATTCAAGAATAAGGGTTCCTCCAGACATGAATTACCTCCACACATGAATTACCTGCGCACATGAATTTCCTCCACACAGGAATTTCCTTCACACATGAATTTCCTAAACATGAATTTCCTACACACATGAATTACCCCCATACATGAATTTCCTCAACACATGAATTTCCTCCTCACAGAAATTACCTCCACACACGACTTTCCTTCACACATGAATTTCGTCAACACATGAATCACCTCGTCACATGAATGTCCTCTACACAATTTTCCGCAATACATGGATTTTCTCCTCACATAAATTACCTCTACTCACGAATTACCCCCACACATGAATTACCTCCATACAGTAATTACCCTTACACATGTATTTTCTCAGCACATGAATTACCTTCACACATGAATTACCTTCACACATGAATTACTTTCACACATGAATTTCCTCCACACATGAATTTCCTCAACACATGAATTTCCTCCTCACATGAATTATCCCCACACGCGAATTACCTCTGTACATGAATTACCCCCACACATGTATTTTATCCACACATGAATTACCTCCACACATGAATTACCTGAACACATGCATTTTCTCAACACATGAATTACCTCCATAAACGAATTACCTCCACATACGAATTTCCTTCACACATGGATTTTGTTTTTACACAAGCATCACCACATTATCAAGGCCAAGATGCCACTCGAGGATAAGGGTTAAAGAGTGTAAAGTAGAAATTGGACAATATAGTAATCATTAGTGATGGAAATTCGGTAAATTTTGTAACTTATATGGAACGACTCACCAAGAACTTATTTACGTTAGACTTGAAGACAAACATATTGTAGTCAGCCGGAAAGCAGGAAAACGGAAGACAATTCGACAGGCGTGCAGTTCGAAGAAAGCAGCTTTGTTCATGGAATCTACGTTTAGGTTTAGGCACAGATAAAGAGTGGGGGGAATTATTGATAGTGTTTTCAGCTAGACGAGTGTTTCTTGTGAAAGTTTGGAGGGGGGGGACCATAGACTGAAGCTCAGTCGAAGATTTTCCATGAAAATAACGATACATCAGAGACAAACTCGCAACATCTCTTCTGTGAGATAGAGGTTGCAGGGAAGAGAAAAGGACATCTCATACGAGGCTACGAAATCTATTTTGAACTCTATCAAGGCAGGACAAGTCATTTATTACCTCCACACATGAATTACCGCCACCCACGAATTTTCTCCACACATGAATTTCCTCTACACATGAATTACCTCCACACATGAATTTCCTTACACATTAATTACCTCCACATATGAAATACCTGCACACATGAATTACCTCCACACATGTATTACCTCCACACATTAATTACCTTCACACATGAATTTCTTTACACATTAATTACTTCCTCGTATGAAATACCTTCACACATGAATTACCTCCACACATGAATTACCTCCACACATGAATTTCTTTACACATTAATTACCTCCACATATGAAATACCTGCACACATGAAATACCTGCACACATGAATTACCTCCACACATGTATTACCTCCACACATTAATTACCTTCACACATGAATTTCTTTACACATTAATTACTTCCTCGTATGAAATACCTTCACACATGAATTACCTCCACACATGAATTACCTCCACACATGAATTTCTTTACACATTAATTACCTCCACATATGAAATACCTGCACACATGAATTACCTCCACACATGTATTACCTCCACACATTAATTACTTTCACACATGAATTTCTTTACACATTAATTACCTCCACGTATGAAATACCTTCACACATGAATTACCTCCACACATGAATTACCTCCACACATGAATTTCTTTACACATTAATTACCTCCACATATGAAATACCTGCACACATGAATTACCTCCACACATGTATTACCTCCACACATGAATTTCCTTCACACATGGATTACCTCCACACATGAATTACCTCCACACATGGATTACTCTCACAAATATTTACGCTCGTGCCGAAACGCAATATAATCTATATATCTATAAAAGTGAACGTGTCTGTCTGTCTGTCTGTATGCATGTCTGTCTGTCTGTGTACATTTCCCTACGCAATAACTCTGTCAATTTTTAGTCTATAGACTCGAAATTTGAAATACCGAGTACTGAGATTTGGTAAAATCGATGTGACGGGTGTCAGCCAGAAATTTGGCTGTTAAGGGGTTAAATTTCAACGATTTGACCTTTAAGAACTCTACACAAACTCCTCCGACCATTTTTGGTCTAGACACTTGAAATTTTAGATATAGGTTCCTTGAACCTGGATCTAACTTAATAAAGTGATTTGAGCCCGAAACTATAAATTTTAAGGGGTCATAATAGGGGTCAAATTTTTTAAAAATTAACCATTTTTTTTTGTTTTTTTGCTTTTTTTGCACAGCATACACCTCCAAACACCCGAGCAACGCCGGGTACCCCTGCTAGTCCAATTATAAAAACAAACTTTGATCGAGATCAATTATATTCTCTACTTGCTTCATATACCCGGAGTTGCCCAGTCGGAATATATTGCCAGGCGGAGGGTTTAATCACATACTATTTAATATACACCGAATATTCTAACTTATTACGAAAAGTGACCACATGTTAGATTCAGGGATGCATAAAACACATCGATGTTGATCTACGAAAATCAATCGAAAGTAACCGTCATAACTTAAATAAATAAGCTTACTTCCGTTTTAACAGCAACAGTTTTAAGCTATTCTCAATGGCTATTAAATTTAATTGAATATAAATAAAATCTATCGATATATATATATATTTATATATATATATATATATATATATATATATATATATATATATATATACTAGCTGTACCCTGCCACGCGTTGCTGTGGCTCAAATTGGCGCAATGGAAAAAGTTCCAAAATGAGAAAAAGCATGTTTCTTATAGGTTTAAATTTCCATTTTGCATGGGTACACCGTTTTTGTTGTTCCATTTTCTCTGCTGATATAGAGATTTTCCGGTTTGGTGACTCTTGAATATGTAACATAAATTGTCCATGTGAAAAAACAGTCAGTGTGTAACTGTAAGGCCCACAATTATAAAGATTGTTCCCTGTGCTTTGTTGATGGTTATTGCAAATGACAATAAAATTGGAAAGTGCAATTTGCTAAAGTGTAATGATGTATCCGGTTGAATCATAGGAATGCATGGAATGAAGATATATTCATCTGTGAAAGGTCCTGTTAAGATTGCTGTTTCTATGATATTGTTTGTTATTTTTTTTTACTGCAAGCTATGTGCCATTGCAAAGCTTGGATTGGTTTATATTTCACAACATGATAATTAGTACACCAAATTTCAGTTACAATACATGCGGTGGAATCCCTGGCAAATATAACTGTTGGATAATTAACCACTTTATCTGCTTTCACAACAGTGTCGATGGATTTGTATTTGACTACCTCACTTGGAATTTTACATTTAATTATAGCGTTAAGTTCATGGGCATCTTTGTACTGACCTGCAAGAATAGCTCATTCACTCAGTCAAATGGAATTCTTATATTTTGAATATCTGCAAAAACCTTTTAAACTAACTATTCTTTAGATGAAATAAAATTACAGAAATTACAGAAGTTAAAAGTCAAAGAATTTTGCCCTTAACTCTGATCAGCTGGCACTTTTTCGTACCCAATTTCCCACAAGTGATGCAAAAGTTTTTGTGCGGATCGAACAGTCTGCAACTGTACATGCATATTTTGAGTTAAGTTTAATGTCTTCACATGGAACAAAAAAGTAGAGTATTTGAGGCAAGCATTTATTTCATCTGCTGGTGTTGATTGAAGAATAACAGGTAACATTTGTCTGAAATCTCCTGCAAGCAATATTACTGCATTCCCAAATGGTCTGACATTGCCACGCAAATCTTGCAAGGATCGACCAAGAGCCTCAAGTGATTTTTTGCGTACCATTGTGCATTCATCCTAAACAATAAGTTTGCATTTCTGCAATATTTTTCCCCATATTGGATGTTTTGGAGATGTCGAAGATGAGATTTTTGAAAAGTTGAATGTTTTAAAGTAGAATAAATAATCCTTCTACTTGGCAGCAAGGTCGCAGGTATTCCTCATGCAGCAAGGGCTAAGGCTATGTCATTTTGTTACCAAATGGCTGCCAAAATCAATTTAATTAGAAAGGTTTTACCAGTTACTTCTGGTGCTGTTCAAGGAAGCAGTAATTTCCAAATAACTTCTATTCTGACAGTCAGTAAATTAGGTGACTAAAATAGGATTTATCCATGTTTTGACAATGCCTTATTCACTGTAATTAATTTAGGAGACTAAAATAGGATGAGGGATTAGAGATGGACAGATAGAGAGGAAGATATATAGATAGAAAAGAGACAGTGAGAGGAAAATAGAGAAAGAGAAGGAGATAAAGAGATAAAGGGATTGATAGATAAACAGAGAGAGAGGTGGAGTGTTAGAAACAGAGAGGGATGAAACAGAGGAAAGGAGAGAGATAGAGGGAGTTAGAGAGAGAAAGGGGCTCAAAGAGAGATGGAGAGGGTGATATAGAGAGAAAGATAGATTGAGAGAGAGAAAGGGAGAGATGGATAGAGAGAGATATTGAGAGAGGGGGAGAGAAACAGAAGGTGAACTACACTTCACCGTTTTTTTCCTCGTTCAGTAGAGAAGAAATCTTTCGAGACTGAGGCAATTTTAATGTTTTGTTATTATCCAGAGTACCCCTTTTTTTTGGGGGGGGCTATTTTCCTCGCATTAGAAACCGACCGGGTTATCTGTACTTTTACTTAACAAATTAATAAAAGAAAAACATATTGTAAAATTTGAATTTAACAGGAAAATACTATTTTAAAAAATAGCACGGTAACATAAGTGCATAAGTGCCACTTTAGGTACTCCTTGGGGGTTGAGTTCCATGGCGACCAGCATAATTATTTAATGGTCGCTCCCTTAGCCCCCCCTCCCAGTCAAGGCTAATGCATGCGCACGTAACATTTTTTTTATTTACTGACGTTGGCTTAGTAACTAAACGATTTATTGATAATTTCGTAACCCTTAAACGCATGCCGGAAGATTTAAATTGGTTCATTATTGTTGTAATGAAAAAAAAAAGTTTCATTCAACACAAAACCAAAAACACATATTAATGATAAATGATTTATTATTCTATTCATTGAAATTTACTAATTTTTAAATTAAAAATAAAAAAAAAGTTAATAAAAAATAGTTGCTTATGTGCGCATAAACAACTTGTTTTTTTTTAGATTAGGTCCACCTTATAATCACCCCCCTCCCCAACCTCCTCATATTAAGAACAGCTTCCGGAATAAACACCACTTTTGGAGGGGGGGGCTATTTGCAAAATTTAACTGATATTTATTGTCAGCATACCCACCCGAAAATACTATTTAAAAAAAAGGAGGGGTTCAGTGCCCGTGGCAGAGAAGTAGATTTATTTATCAATAAAAGTTGCGGAGAAGTAAATTTATTTATCAATAAAAGTCGTCATTTAAAAAAGAAAATTGTGGAGGTGGACCTAAATGTTTTGTTTTCGCACTATTCAACAATTTGTTCATCTGCGCATGTAAATTAAAAAATATTTGTAAAAGTGAGAAGTTATTAGTAAATGATTTAGTTTTTTTTTTAAATTTATTTATTTATTTTTTTTTACATTAGATCCACCTCCACAAATGTTAAGAACGGCTTTCAGAATAAACACCCCCAACCTCTCCATGTTAACAACGGATTTCGGAATAAACACCATTGGGGGGGTATTTAAAAAAAAAGTCGATAAAAGTCGTCATTTAAAAAGAAATTTTAAATCAAATGTTTGTAAAAAGTGAGAAATTATTAATAAATGTTTAGTAACATTTTTCGGTGCTAATGCAGAGAGTGATCTGCGCTATTTTTTAAATCGTGTTTTTTTTTAATCAATTGCAAGGTTAAAGTACAGAATAGGTACAAAACACCCCCCCATGTTAAGAATGGCTTTTTAAATAATAACGTTATTATTTCAGCATGAATCACTCTCTGCATGAGTACCCATTTTTCTTTTAATATTCATAAAAAGTAAAACTTTTTTCAAAATAAATAAATAAATAAATAAATAAATAAATGTTTGTAAATGTGACAGATAATCGTTTAGTTACGGCAACGTCAGTAAATAAAATATGTTACGCGCGGGGTGAGGTGGGAGACTAAGGGAGCGACTATTATTTTTTTCTATTGGTCGCCATGGAACTCAACGCCCAAGGAGTACCAAAATGTAATTTTTTTGGCAAATAAATAAATTTCAAGCAATTTTTGCAATAAATAATAGATAGAAACTTCGTTAATTTTACGACTCGCCCCAGCATATTATAAACACCGTAACTTCCCCATGTTAAGAACGACGTTCGAGGTTTATGGAAGGGCGTTTTTTTGTTGTTTTTTTTAACATGGGGGGGGTTAGGGTGTTTATAATACGTTGAGGCATGTCGTAAAAATGAAACAGTTTAGAAAAAGTTAAAACAAACTTTTTTATGTAAACAATGCCGTGAAAATAAACTAAACAATTAAAACGTAATGTTTCATGAGTGAAGCCTTAACATAAATAAAATTTAAAAAACATAAGTACATAAATGAATTTAAAGTTTTAAAATATGGGATTATTATTTTGTGTGTGTGTGTGTGTGTGTGTGCTAATGCAGAGAGTGATCCGCGCTATTTTTTAAAATCGTTTTCCACGTTTAAAGTTTTATGATATGTTTTTATTCAATTGTAAGGTTAAAGTACAGAATAGGTACAAAACACCCTCCCTTCCCCATGTTAAGAATGGCTTTTTAAATAATAACATTATTATTTCAGCACGGATCACTCTCTGCATGAGTAAGTTTTTTTTGTTTTTTTTTTACTTATCGAGTTAACAGAAAATGAAATCTTTCGTCAATTCGTGGCTGTGAAATGAATCGAACCGGAAGTTCAGTTTTATCAACAGAACAGATTCGCAGTAACGGTTAAAAATATATTTATTTTATTTAATATTTTAATTTTAATAAATCGCGAGGTAAATTTATTTCAATAACATAAAAACATACCTCGACCCTAAAGATGGGTTGTCTGAAACTTTCAAATAAATTGGTAACTTAGAAATACGGTTTTATTTGTTTAGAACGAACCAACTTTACATTTTTATATATATAGATATATATTTAAAAGAGTGTAGCCATCAACAATTGTGGGGTTTTCAGCCTTTTATCGTATTTTTATTTTAAAATATTTTTATAACGCGTTTCAAGCTTTGTTTCGCTATCTTCAGATATTTTCGTAAAAAGTTTTTTTTTTTTTTTTAAATGAGAGTTTGAAATGTTATTTTTACATCTGCTGATACTAAATGTGTTTTTCAGAGTGATGAGGCCTCAGACATTCTCTCTCCAACAGTAAGGTTGATAGTGTCCAGTCAACGTTGAGTGCAAATAGAGTCTTTTGGTTCAATTGGTGAAGGTTTTTATGGTTTTTTAATGACTTTTTTCCCTATGTATAGTACACACTCACACACAATTACACACACATACATATACATACATGTACACATACATACACATACTTATATGCACGCACGCAGGCATACATACATGTACGCACGCATATACACAGAAATATATGTAGGAGCAGACATATGTGCGCACCCACCTACACACTCACAGACACACACACACACACACACACACACACACACACACACACATATATATATATATATATATATATATATATAAAAGTGAACGTGTCTGTGCGTGTGTCTGTGTGTTTGTCTGTGTGTACATTTCTCTGCGCAATAACTATGTCAATTTTCAGTCTACAGACTCGAAATTTGATATACAGGATACTGAGATTTGGGAAAATCTTTGTAATCAATTTCCGGACAGAAATTTGACGGTTAAGGAGTCAAAGTTCAACGGCTTTTCCTTTTAGAACGCTACCAAACTAATCCGACAATTTTGGATCTTAACACTTGAAATTTTAGATATAGGTTCCTTGGACATGGATCTAACTTAATAACTTGATTTGAGTCCAAAATAATAAATGTTAATAGGTCATAATAGGGGTCAAAGTAAAAACGTTTTCTTTTTTGCTCAATATACACTTCCAAATACCAGGGCAACGCCGGGCTGAAATGCTAGTTAAAAATAATTTAAATAAATCAACTTTCAAGATACATTAAAGTACTTCTTTCAAACTACTCAGTTTAACGTTAACAAGAAACATGAGATGGACCAGGTACACTGAAAGCGAAGAAGGTGGCCTCTCTTTACCGTGCTAGAAAGCTACTTATACTTGAAAGTAGCCTGTATCTCTACAAGGCCACCATTTGCCCAGGTATGGAGTATTGCTGTCACATTTGGGCTTGTGCATCTGCTACTAGCCTGTCGCTCCTGAACAGGGTTCAAAAGAGAGTCGCCAACCTAATAGGTCTTAAACTGTCATTAAAGCTTCAACTTCTGCCCCATGGACGAAATGTTGTATCCCTCTGCCTCTTTTACAAGTATTTTAATCGTGAATGCTCCAACACAATACAAGCCCTTGTATCACTTCGACGTAAATACCCCTGACAAACCCGACAAGCAGCAAAGTCCCACCCCTTCACAGTAGAGATCTCAAGATGTAAGAAATCCTTCTACTCTAATAGTTTCTTCCCCAGAACTGCTAGACTTTGGAATTCCCTTTGCTGTGCCTTGTTTGGGGTGAAAATGTAATAAAAAATATTTCCAAATAGATCAATTAAAACGATTGCATTGCAACAAATAATCAATAACATTGGTTCATATTATTTGGATTCATCGGACTACTGTTCTCTTCTTCAGGGTGATTTTCACAACGTTTCGGTCGATGTAACCTTCGACCTTCTTCAGGTGTATCTGTTACGTTATGCTGTAGTTCTTTAGTTTTTAACCGTGTCGTCTATTAAATTTGTTAAATAGAGTTTCAAGTTCTTGCAGAATGTATACAAGGCAATCAGTTATTTTTCCAAAAAACTTAACGTAAGTTTATAAAAAAGAATGACAATTTATTTTCTCTCCAATTCGTTCTCAATGTGCTATGAAGGGAGAGAGATATATGGGGCGTGATGAAGTGTTGTGGATGACACAAAATGACAACTTGTCGTCTCGGTGCCCTTCTCTCTGACTGACTTCTTCCTTGACTGGTATTTGTTTTTATTTAGAAAAACATTAGATAGGAATTTCGTTTTCCCATGCCGCATTCGATTGGCCCTTTTATGTTCGTTAAAGGCCAAATTTCAATATGACTGTTTTCAGAACTTGTCAATTGAAGATTTCAAAGCTTCTGCACTCATCTTTCAATTGTTGACTTTTGATGGCATTTCTTGGTTTGAAGATTTCCACAACATTTGCGTGTGTGCATCCAGCTTCATATACGTATGTGCACAACCAGCAATAATTCTGGCGTTGCCCGGAATACTATTCAACATATCTTGTCGAACTTGGGAATGTTTCTGTCGAACTCGGTAATTTGGACAGAATTTCGAGCGGAACACTTTATTTACTTCACGGAGGTGGCATGCTCTTGATCTGTCAGCAATGACTGGATAGAGTTCATAAGTAATTCGCAATTGTAATTTTCGGTCGCCCACAATGAGGATTGAACCTTGAACCGTTTGAAGAATATCACTTTTTACAGTTGATTTTTCCAAGTAATCTAACCTCTACACCACGGGTCCGTATATAATTTATAAAAAAACAATAGCGGTCAAACTCTATATTACTACCCATGACCCGTTGGGTCAGTATGTTATATTAGCTATGGAATTAATGTATGAGCGTGATACTTGTGACGTAAAGAAAACAGTTTATTTTGTGACGTAACAGAAACATTTCTATGAAAGTATATTAAAATGAAAAAAGAGTATAGATAGAATTATATGAGTCATTCTGTTTATAATTATTTGTTTAAAAAAACAAACTTATAGCCATTGAATCATAAGTGGTTTGTCATACTTATAGGTAGATGTGCACTGAACACATACCATGATACTTAAAAGTAAATTCAAATTTTGATATATCTTTTAATTTAAACGCGAAAAAAAACAATTGGGACGCTGAAAACATACACAGTAAAACAACACGTTTTATTGTTGCGTTGATTATTTATTTGTTAATGCAAATTAAAAAAACACACACATTTTCGGGGTTATTTATTTAAGTTGGTCGTGTAGAAGAAAATGTATGCATGATTTTAAGAAAGGTGTAATAAAAATGTAGAATAAATTAAAAATTACGGTGGGTAAATCGCCGTTCTAAAATACGCTACTGGTTGTCAACAGGTTAAAATATATTTATTTCTAAGAAAATTGCGTTCGATCGCTCATAATGGAGTTAGGTTGAATCTATACTGGTGGCTAATTCTGCAAAGTGGTCGTTACGCTCGCACCAAGTTGGTTACACTTCAAACTTCTCGGACTCACACACTGACCGACACCGCCGCAAAAGAACAAATAAATAAAGCATACAAAAGAAACAAAAATCCGACCTGAGTTATATTTTTCTGTTTTAGTAAAACGCATTTGTTATCGTTTCGTTCCAAATAATGTCTTCTTGATTTTTTATTTTTTTACTGTTCGTTTCGTTTGCTATGGGATTAACAAAACCCTGCCGTCTCGACACCAGCTTAAAAGTGCCACGTCGCCATCACAGGGCCACACGTCCATCTCAACCGGTGTTTCTGTTCTTTTCGACGTCACGTAGTGCATTTTTTCGCTCGTTGCACACGGGTAAATAAAAAAAAAACGTCTGATTGCTTCATTTGTCTCCAGCACGTGCTGCGCTGTCCCTCTTTTTCTTTTATTTTGTGACGCAATCCCGCGCACACCTGCTAATTTGCATAGCTGCTGCTGCTAATATCTACACTCTCCGGCCATCCTTCGATTGCTGCTGCTGATATTTCTCATACGCGCTCTATTACATTTCATCATTATATCTTCTAAAACCGAATATTCTATTGCTGAAATTCGTTTCCTTGGATGTTTTTTTCTAGCCAGAATTCCTTCTATAAAGACATCGGGAACCTACAGGAATGACCATGTGAAGGTTGCCAACATCATAAGTGAAAGTGATTTTTATTGTGGAACAAAATGGATTTGAAGATACGTCGATCGAAACCTTGTGGAAATAGCACTGATGATGAGAAATGTAGTTTGAATAATTCATTTAATACGAGTCCTCTGATAGTCCTAAATAAACATACTGACTTTGTGGATGTATGTTGGCACCCACATGAAGTTACACAAATGTACAATAGTATAGCAGCAAATCCTGGGAACATCAACCTGAGAGAACAGTTGGAAATGACTTATATACCATACGTTACAATCATGTAATACCTACATCAACCTACCATGAAAATGCTACTGTGAAACCTGACATAGTTATCTAGAATAAATCAGAGAGAGAGAGAGAGAGAGAGAGAGAGAGAGAGAGAGAGAGAGAGAGAGAGAGAGAGAGAGAGAGCGGCAACCTTGGTTGAAGTGAGTGTCCCTAATGATGAAGGTCTAAACAGAGCTAAAAGAGCGAAACATACCAAGTATGAAGGTATGATACGAAAGGAAACTGGAATCTTAGAGAGATATCTATTATACAAGTTATATTAGGTGTTACATGCTTATGAAGAAGAAGCTGAAGTCCTACCTAACTAATATTCCTGGCGAACTAAGTGCAACAGAGACCTAGACAATTGTAAGAGAACAGCGAGGATACTAAAAAGAGCTCTCGGTTGGTTTCAATAAAAAGCAGGGCAATGTTGGCAGCTGGTTTGGCTGCCTCATACCTAGCATTACAATCTTCAAAGGCAAAAAATGAAAAAAAGGTACAATTTTGGTTATGGGAAACTGGAGATAACATCTAGTCAGAATAAATAACATCCGACCTTGTGACGTAGATTTACTCACTTAACTAAAACAATAACTGACTATTCGATCTAGAGACGCTTGTAAAAGATACCAGCAGACGAGATACATCCTTCCATAAAATACTTCTAATTAAGAGTATTGTATACATAGGAAATGGCTTTAAGCTTAAAATATATTTTTCATAGCATCTGCTATTAGTTCTGTTTTTGAACGTTGTCATATCTAAACAGATGTTTGCATTCAAAGAATTCTAATCTATTTCAGTACATCTCATGCATTCCAACTTTTTCGTATTGGTTATGCTGAATGACAAACGTGCACGGATCTGTAAGGCTCTTAAGATTGTTCATTGTAAGAACGCAGCGATGAAAATTGAAGTGTTCTTCTCTAAGAACATCGAGTACCTGATCGCAATCTTACGGGATCAATATTGGTATTAATCAAATGATTGTTGTCGTCTTTGCGGATCGATTTTATCAATTAGTCTGAGGACCGGGATCGTTAATTTTCTGAAGGAAATTTGTATCGTTTCGAGTGCCCTCGGTCCCTCATTCGGAATAGCGGCACTTGAAATAACGTTTCTTAAGTGGATCTCGTTTGTGGATCTGTATTCACTTAGGAACGGTATTTGTATCGCTAGATTGGCGCATTTGTAAACGAATCTTATTTTAGACTGGCATGATAAGTATACCACCGTTGACTGGGAAAATTATAGAATCTAAGAATGACAAAAAAAAAATTCAAGTTTTGTTTTGTTTTGTAATTATTTCACTTATATTACCATAAAAAAGCTCACTCTCATTTAAATCGATAATAAAGCATAGTCTTTTAAAATATTATATATATATACATATATCTATTTCTGTAGAAATATATTTTCTTATAATATATACAAATCCTTATTTAAGAAGCTCAGTGTAATTACAGAGCAATAGAGCGAATAAATGACAAAAAACTATATTCCAAAATCCATGATGTTGACCAAATATCAACTGAATTAAATGGAATAAATAATAAGATGGACAACATCATGGTTTTTGGAATATAGTTTTTTGTTATTTATTCACTATATATATATATATATATATATATATATATATATATATATATATAATTATTATTATTATTATTATTATTATTATTATTATTATTATTATTATTATTTAAAAATCGTGGCTTATTTGGGTTACATCATTACAAATTGTTTTAATCGAAAGGACAATACTATTATCCTGCCGATCTCTTCAGAAATTCAAGTAAAAATATACCTTCTAATGTACACACACACACACACGCACACACAGACACACTACATATATATATGTATGGTTCACAAACAGCCTACAGAAAATGGACTCTGATTTATGATATTATGATAGGTTATGATAAGGAAGGGTTGTAAATTTGGGTTGAATTAGAGGTTATCAAAACCAAAGCCAAATATGATGAAAGTAAAAATAAAATAGATAAACTCCATAATTTATTATACCATACCTGTTCACACTGAAACACTTATCACAATATTCTGTGGATCTATATTAAAAAAACCTTTTTAAACTTTGTGGCATATTTCCATTCTATGGAGGTCAGGTGCGAACGAACACCCCATAATTTTATTATACCATATTTTTTTTCAAACTGAAACATAATTATCAAAGTATACTTACGCAGATAGATATGAAAAAGTGTTTATTAAAGTTTGTGCCTATTTCCATTCTATGGAGGCCAGGTGCGAACGCAAACCCCACAATTTTATTATACCATCCCTATTTAAGTTAAAACGTACTTATGAAAGTGTTAGTATGTACATCTATATCAAAACACTTGTAAACGTTTTTTTTTTATTTAAATTTTTTTTTATTTCCACACTTTGTGGACCAGGCGCGAACGCAGACCCCACAATTTTAATGAACCATCGTTCTACCAGAGCAAACATACCCATTCCTGTGTCTTGATACATCTTCTATCATTATATGTAATCATTTTTTAAAATAGTCAATCATATAGGGGCCTATTCGTGACAAGGCACACACACACACGCATACACACATACGCATACACACATACACACACATACACACATATACACACATACATACACATACATATACATATATATACACACATATGTATATATATATACATATATACATATATATATATATGGTGTTATTCATTTATAACTTTATTATCATATTTCTTATATACGCACGTGTAATAATTTCTAGATGTTAATAGTAGTGAAATTAATTGAAAAAACAGGATTATAAAAATTAATTAAAAAAAGGATTAAAAAATTAATTTAATAAGAAAAAGGATTAAAAAATTAATTTAATAAAAAAAAGATTGCACTTCCAAATCTTTCTTAAATAATAGAATGTTATTGTTAGAAGAGGCAAACTTAAAATTGACAATTTTATTTTATTTGATTGCATATCGGACAACTATCGGTTATTTTTAGTTCAGCTTAGTTTGGCAATTCATCATGAAGAGACTGGCACCCAAGAACCGTTTGCGATTTTCATACCCTACAATCAATTTATTGAGAGAAACATTTCATGGAAGATTAATTTCACGAAATGGGCCTATCACCTCTCCTAATCGTTCGTGCATTAGATTATTTTCTCTGGGGATACTTTATGAAAATTGAATCGCTAGATTAGGCCATATACGCGCGAGCTGCGGGGGCATATGCCTAAAGTAGTATTAAAATTATAAATGTCGAAAATTAATCTTTGGAACAATCCACATATTCTAATAAATAACGTAGTAATTGTATGTGCGTGTGTGTGATAGTGTGTGTCTATGTGTTATAGTGTTTGTGAGTGTGTGTGTGTGATAGTGTGTATGTGATAGTGTTTGTGTGTGTGTGTGATAGTGTGTGTAATAGTGTTTGTGTGATAGTGTGTGTGTTTGATAGTCTGTGTGTGTGACAGAGTGTGATAGTGTGATAGTGTGTGTGTGTGTGATAGTGTGTATGTGATAGTGTTTGTGTGTGTGTGTGTGATAGTGTGTGTGTGTGATAGTGTTTGTGTGATAGTGTGTGTGTTTGATAGTCTGTGTGTGTGATAGTGTGTGTGTGATAGTGTGATAGTGTGTGTGTGTGTGTGATAGTGTGTGTGATATTGTGTGTGTGTGATATTGTGTGTGTGATATTGTGTGTGATAGTGTGTGTCTGTGTGCGATAATGTGTGTGTGATATTGTGTGTGATAGTGTGTGTGTGTGATAGTGTGTGTGATAGTGTGTGTGTGTGATAGTGTGTGTGTGCGTGTGTGATAGTGTGTGTGTGATAGTATTTGTGTGATAGTGTGTGTGTCTGTGTGTGTCTGTCTGACTGAATGTGTGTAAATATTCAACGGATAAACTTTTAAACTACTTACTGATTGCATACCACTGAAATAATCAGGAAATAGTAATCTTACACCAACGATAGCTTATAACGATTAACATCTTTGTTTATACACGTACATACATGTATATGCATGTTAAAATGCAAACAGTACCTCCACTGGACCATCTGTAAAAAATTAAACATCCTTTCTAGCAGCAATTCCTCACGCATCAACCTGAAAGAACAGTTGGAAATGACTTATATACCATATATTACGACCATGTAATCCATACAGCCACTTACCTTGAAAATGCTGCTGTCAAACCTGACATAGCAATATGGAATAAATAAGAGAGAGTAACAACCTTGGTTGAAGTGAGTGTCCCTAATGATGGAGGTCTGAACTGAGCTGAATGAGAGAAACATACCAAATACAAAGGTCTTATGTATGATATGAAATGAAACTGGAATCTTAAGGAGATATCAATTATACCAGTTATTATAGGTGCTACAGGACTTATGAAGAAAAACATGAAGTCCTACCTAACTAATATTCCTGGTGAATCAAGTGCAAAAGAGATCCAGGCAATTACACTTAAGGGAACAACGAGGATACTAAAAAGAGCTCTCGGTTGGTTTCAATAAAAAGCAAGAGAAAGTTGGCAGCTGGTTTGGCTGTCCCATATCTAGTATTACAATCTTCAAAGAAAGAAAATGAAAAAAAAAAGTTAATTTCAACTTGCCGACTTGTTTACTTCTTTCTAACCATGTCGAAATTCAATTCGTTTCTTGAAGTCGTTTACTATTAAATCCTCCTGACCTATCTCTCCACAGCTATTGGAGACGTGGCTGGAGCGCAGACTATTTTGGTTTCCATTCTAGTTGATGGCACCCATGTCATTTAAAAAAAAACAACCTTTAACATCAGTAGTATGTATAATATAATATTCAATGAGCTCTGTAATGATAAACACAAAATCTGCTTGGATTAAAATATATTTAAGCGTATTTTACGACCCAGCAAGGCAGAGCGCCCCTTCTCTGCTAGTTGTATAACAATTTTTTTTCTGGTTTGTTTTAATTTGAAGTTGGCCGCCTAAAAAAAGACAACCTTTATTATGTTGCATAGAGCTTCCCGGGAAACACTGATTCCGAACAACACCCGTGACCTTGCTCGGCTAAGAAGGGAAATATTGTTTTGGTAGAGTAACTTTAGTTGAAAGTAAATTATGTAAATAGTTAAGTAATATGTTGCTAAATTTAGCTGTAGTTATCTATAAACATAAGAATTTAGACCCCCCCCAAAAAAAATAATTGATTAGTGAGACTGTTCCCGACACATTTACATAGGTGACCGGAAGTAACTTTAAGAGGACGTATCCTTTAATCGGCTGCGTCACTGGAAAAGACAAGACACACACTTTTAGTTAATCGGGGAGTTTTCGGCAAACTAGTCGGACAGGAGAGAACTTAGCCTAAAAGCGGAAGCTGGAAGAAAAAAAGATGGGGGGACATGTAGGCAGACTCCTGGGGAAACCTGTGACAAATGGAATAAAATGTACAGGGTGACCCCCCCTCCCCCCAAAAAACATAGAAAGTATATCTAGAACATATGATGTAGAACGGAGAAAAAAAGGTCAAAGACGCTAGTGTTCTGATGTGATGTTTTGAATATAATAAACTAGTTATGACGAAAGTTTCATTTCATTCGGACAAAACACTAAGAAACGGGGCCTAATTAGAGTTGGGCCCGTTTTTTTTTGTCACACTGTATATATATATATATATATATATATATATATATATATATATGTGTGTGTGTGTGAAATACACCATTATTTACTACAATAATTATTCGTGTGGTGCCTAAGTATCACTCATCAAAATTCCAGTATATTTCATGTTATGTTGTAAACCGTTGTGTACGTATATTCCATTTCACACACCACAGCTGTGATCGACACTGGAAAGTGGGCGCGGCCTTTAATAAGAAAGGTATGAACTCCTCTCTCATATATTCAATCATCTAATATGAACCCCTGTTCAACGTATAGATGCATTGATACCCCGCTATATAACGACTATACAAAATTTTAAAATTAAACGCTTTAAAGCCAAACAGATACATAATCTCAATCAATAAGAATATTTATTTATTAAAATTAAATTCGATATTTCGATCCATAACAGAATCCTCATCAGGAAAAAAAATTTTTTTTTTACATGCCATGGCGATGGTAATGCTTGGCATATCTTTCTTAAGATGTTGGTAAAGTAGAAGGCTTAAATGTCTAACATAGTAGAGAAAGCAGATCGAGCGTGTATGCGTAAAGTAATAGAAAGTTCACTGTTTATAGTAAGCATTCTTGACTTGAATGCAAAATTAAAAAAAAAATAACTGTTTAAAGCCAAACAAGTGCAGAATCCCATTCAACAAACCAAAAACTATATGGTTTCCCAACTGATGTCTTGAATTTTAGGTGAAAAATAAAAACCCTAAAAAGTGTTTTTTATGCCTCTAAAACACTCTAGGGCCCAAACCCCAGAATTTTCCCAGGGTCAAATATTACGTTTCTAGATGTATATCCATATGGTCTTACTCTTGGGTAATTTTCAGCAAAATCTAATGGTCTAAAGAGGTTCTATGTCCAGGAAAGTGCTATTACTGGCCATTTTGACCCCTTGTGACGTCCTAGAGACACAATCAAAATTTTTCAGCGCCAAATATTATGTTTCCAGATGGATATCTATGTGACCTTCTTTTGTGGTAATTTCTAGCAAAATCTCGTGATTGGAAAATATTCTATGTTCCGAAAAGAGATATTTTGGGCCCTTTTGCCCCATTCTTAAAAAACCGAAATTTTCCCAGGGTAAAATATTGTTTCAGATATATGTCTATGTGATCTTGCTTTTGTGTAAGTTTAAGCAAAACTTAACGGTGGAAAAAGATTCTAAGTCCTCAAAAGTGCTATTTTGGGCAATTTTGACCCCCTTTGACCCCCCTTGTGACACAACCAAAATTTTTATTTAAAGTCCGAGAATGTTACATTTCCTCCCTTGGGTAGTTATAACTTCAGGAAAATGTAATGAGTAGTTATTGAACATTTTGGGAATGGACGGACGGACGAACGGACGAGGGTGAATTCTAATGTCCAAATCCGACTTAGTCGGTGGATTAATAAATAAACATTTATTTATTAAAATAAAAGTCGATATTTCGATTTATACTACAATCTTCATCAGGAAATACAAGTTTTTTATGTTCATTATTTCTCTTCTGAGGTAATCTTACTAAAACACCTTTGGCTTAGCCAATTAAAACATGTGTAGCAAAGATATGTAACGTACGTCATACACGTAAAGCGAATAGTAAGAAATAGATTAATAGTCGCCGCATCGTCGTTATATTTTACATCTTATGCAAATAACATAGAATACGTGTTATTTTGTGTGCCACGCTCACATCTTTTTTATCTTCCGAGTGACTGTCGTTTAATTGTTATGACCTTCCATTTCTTGTAATGAATAATTTTATCAAGAATTCTTCATAAGTTTTGGTTTCGGTTTCGAGTATAGCTGGTGGCACTCAAGTCATCTATTTTTTTTTAAAATTAATTTTAGCAAGAATTCTTCATAAATTTCGTTTTCGGTTTCGATTATAGCTGAATGAAACGTAATTTATATATATATATATATATATATATATATGTATATATATATATATATATATATATATATATATATATATTGTTCATAGGTTTTAGTTTCGATTCCGATTCTAGCTGATGCACCCAAGTCATATGGATATATATATATTTTTTTAAATCAGAACTTTATAATATATAAAAATCGATAGGAAATTAACTCTGTAATAATATATAACAAAATCTGCCTAAACTAAAATATCATATTTAAGCGTATTTTACGACCGGGCTACGCAGGGCATCCGTGCCTGCTAAGATAAATACTTTTGCAGTTTTAACAAAAGAGCTACAACAATATCAGACCGTCTCCATTTACGTTGAAGATCCACAGAATGCCATCATCAATATATTACACAGGAAAGAGTCCGCTGTCGAATTTCCACAGGTCGGGTTAGTAATGGTAATAATACCAGGACTTAAGGACAATAATGGTTTGTATTCACACGTTTAACTTGCTATTCAATTTCAACAACCAAACGTCACAGGAACAAAAATAGTCTGTGTGCGAATGCTCGCCGTAAATTTCCATAATGACAATCTTTTCGCTGTTATTGTCTTTCGAGATGTTACTAGAAAAGCATTACGTAAAATCCAAGTTAGGATTGTCTCTAAGAGTTTTACATTTGAAAATGGATCCTTCTAAGAGATAAGTTGTCAATTTTGGGATTTTTATTTATTTTTATTGCATGCAAATGTAAATTTAAATTATTGATTCCACTTTTAAATTTCTATTTTTTATTGTGTTTTAAATGTACATTAGTTTCCTGGTACGTATCACATACAATAAGGTGCGTGTATATATATATATATATATATATATATATATATATATATATATATATATATATATATATATACATTTTTAAAAACAGTAATCTACGAACACGCGTGTTTCGGAGCCCTACTCCTGTTCAGCGTATCTTACCTGTTGTTGGGATTCGTACCCGGACCTTACGTATTTCAACCCAGCGTCCTAACCCATTACGCTAAGATGCCATAGACAATTTACTGTTTAGTTTTTTTGTCGTTTATCTGTTTACGTAGTTTTCGTTGTTGTTTTTAAAATGCTATTAAGGTTAACGTCTCCGCTTCGGAGATCTGGTGTTTTTCTTAGAAACTTGTCAATTTTTTATTTGGACGTATTTTTTATTTATTATTTTAAAAAACAGTAATCTACGGACACGCGTGTTTCGGAGCCCTACTCCTCTTCAGCGTAGCTTGACTATTGTTAGGATTCGAACCCCGGACCTTATTTATTTCAGTCCAGACCCCTAATCCATTACGCTAAGATGCCATAGAAAATTATTTATTTATTTATTATTTTTAAAAATATATATCATACACACAGATATATATATATATATATATATATATATATATATATATATATATATACTTGTACAACTTGAAGAAGCTCGCATAGATCGGGCGAAACGTTGAGTATCCAGGTCCTTCCACCTCCATTTTATTTCATATCGTCGGATTTAATCCAGCTCAACAATCATACTGTCGGAATGGAAGGACAACTTTACAAAAGAAAGCTGCGTAAATATACTAACACACTGATCGCAGCTCACTCCAACACAAACAGGAGTTCTTTCTTACAACGATGCATTGACGAGAAGGTCATTCCCAAATGTACCAATAAGATCTTCCAATCCTCCCACCATATTTTCCCTGAACACATTGAGCAGTATCTAAGCACATCAGCACAAACTCTTAGAAACAAAGCAACTTATTTACGAACTATTGCCAAATCACTAGCAGACGATCTACACATGAACCACTCTATTTCTAGGAATACAACCTCTAAAATTAAACGACGGATTATATCTTTCAACTCTACCCACAACAGAAAACTTAACAAAAAACTATCCAATCTAATCTCCAACAGCAAATGGGGTTCTATTGGACGACTAAAACTCATACAAAATCTTACAAACCGGCCACTATCAAACACCGAGACAGAAGCCCTCAGCCTTGGTTTAAAATTTGCAACGGGAATCTATCCAAAGATAACAACCAACACAATCGCTCGAAACTATAAACACGAAGATACCGACTTTATGAAAGGTTTCATCCAGGGTATAATATCCACGACCACCGCCCAAACCAGGGATATTACCCTACCAAAACGATACATAAATGCATTATCACACATGGCTAACGACCATAATATTATCGTCTCACCTGCTGACAAAGGTGGGGGGGATTGTAATAATGGAAACAACTGAATACAAAAATAAAATACTTCAACTATTACAAGATAAACACACATATGAAAAAACTACCTCCGAAATAATACATAAAGAAATTGACAAATTTAACAAATCTTACAAGAAATTAATACATAATGATAAAATATGGACTACCTATATAGAATACCATCCTAAAATCCCGACCTTATATGGTTTACCCAAAACACATAAAAATAATAATCCAATACGCCCAATCATCTCTGGCATTGGCAGTGCCACCCATAAGATAGCAAGAGCGATCACAAAACTCCTAACGCCATTATTAGGCACAATTAGTAATTCCCATATAAGAAACTCTGGCGACCTTCTTAATAAGATAAAAAACATAGATATGAAAAATAAAACCATGAATAGTCTCGATATAGAATCTTTATACACCAATATCCCTACCAAGAAATGTCTCAACCTTCTTTCAAAACACTTAAATAAAATAAAAATTAAATTACCTTTGCCGATAGATAATATAATTAAAATTATAAGTATATGCATTGGCATGACATATTTCACATTCGATGGACTCTGCTACAAACAAAAATTTGGACTACCCATGGGTAACCCTCTAAGTGGGGGTTTGGCATGTCTATTTTTAGAATTCATCGAAACCGGACCCATGAAATATAAATTGCCCAAGGGTACCTCCTACTATAGATATACTGATGATATTTTAATTTTCTCCCTATATCTTCCAAAATAGAGAATATCACTGATAAATTAAACAAGATTGAACCCACTATTAATTATACGTATGAAAGAGAAAATAACAACTCCATACCTTTTCTGGACATCAACATCATAAATAACAATGATCATCTAAGTTTTAAAGTCCATCGGAAAGTCACGAATAAAAATGATTACATACACTTTTACTCTCATCACGATGATAAAGTAAAAAGAGGTATTCTAATAGGATTTTTTCTTAGGGCCCTGAGAATATGTAGTGAAGAATACATCGTGGAAAAATTTGAGTATATCGAACGTACATTCATGAACTTGCAATACCCTCAACATTTTTTGGCAAATACAAAAAGAAAAGCACTAAAAATTTACCATAACCGAAACCGAGACCATTCCTTAAAAAGCCAGATACACAACAGACAATTAATATTACCAACTAATAAAAACAACGACACAATATATAAGAACCTAAATAAGACAGGCATTCAAATAACAAAACTAAACTCTTTAACAATTAGGGATCTAACACGTAAAATTATAACTAACACCAACATTAACACCAAAGCCGGAATATATTCCATACCCTGCCTTGATTGTGGAAAAATATACGTAGGAGAAACTCAACGTAATTTAAATAAAAGAATATATGAACACAAAAGAGATGTAAAAAACAACAATACACTCAACGCCATATTTTGTCACATCATGGAAAACGACCACCATTTTGATTTTAACAAAGCAACTTTCCTTAAACACATACATAACAGATCCACACGACGTTTAATTGAGTCAGCTATAATCTCCCATTCCAGCAATATAATTAAGCAAAGAAAAGGTTTTTTCCACGTTGCTCCCTTTCTGTCGAAAATAATTATCAAAGAAAACAACTTAGACACCGGTTAAACGCGAAAAAAAAAAAAAAAAAAAAAAAATTCGTAATTTCACTTAATTTTATTTTTATTTTACTTATTTACTGTATTTTATCATTATCTATTTTTAGACTCCATTTTATCACCTCCTATTCTTATTTTTAGATACCATCTTTTAAGTTACTGCGCTATTTTATCCCAATTCAATTATTTCTAATTTAAAAAAAAAAAAAAAAAAAAAAAAATTCTGTCGTAATCTCGTGTCATTTTATTTATTTAATCTATCACCGCTATATTTCCAAACACAATTTTTAATCTCTACAATATTTTATCTTTTAGACGTAATCCACTACACTAGTTTACTCTAATTAGTTCTTCTCTCATAAAATGTATATACATGTATATATGACATCTAATTTACATAAGGAAAACACGCTGCTCTCCCCCATCATTATATATAGCCCCAATCCTCCGACTCTCTCGTCAATGACCATCCCTCTTGAAGAAGCCCGCATAGATCGGGCGAAACGTTGAGTATCCAGGTCCTTCCACTTCCATTTTATTTCATATATACTTTGTATACTAAAGTTATCTGTTATCCATCTTGTCTCCTTGCATATAGTGAGGAGGACTTATTGATGTTTCAATCTCTGAAAAAGGCCCTTTTGTACTTATTATTATTATTATTATTATTATTATTATTATTATTATTATTATTATTACTATTACTATTATTATTATTATTATTACTATTACTATTACTACTATTATTATAATAATAATAATGATAATAATGATAATAATAATAATAATAATAATAATAATAATAATAATAATAATAATAATATACTTAGTTCGTTATTTGAAATATTCATAGTGCATTTTCAAATCCTGTTTCTAAGGTTCTATTCTTGCCTGAATTGATTTTAACTGGCGAGTCTACTCCCCATGTTATACAATAAAATATGATAATGAAATTTTATAAGATGGACTTGCATTAAAAAAAAAAATCTCTTTATAATTTTAACCATGCTTTAATCTGCCTTTAAAATAGAAATTACTAAAAAAAAAAAGAAAAACACACATTTTTTTTATTCATTCTTTTATTCCTTTTCTATATTCTGTGCTATTTACTCGCTTGAAACTCTACTGTCCCCGATTTTTCTCGCATCTCGTCTTGTTTGTAATATATTAATAGTTATTTATAATATATTAATAGTATTATTTATAATATATTTATAGTTAGCGATAAAATTCGAAATACGCATCTCTTTTTCTAGCACTCATCACCTTTTGCAAGGGAGTTTGTATGTTTTAAATTATTAATACGGAAATTAAAAATTATACTGTTTCAATTAATAAAAGGAAGCAGTAAAATGAAAGCCCACATTTTGATCTTAAGACAGATCCTCTATCCCTCCCTTTCACTGCTCTCAAATAAACGCTAATCTTTGCACTCCAATTCAAGTTGAGGCACTGATCTTTTAGATGACCAACATGGGTCAATCGAAGAACACCAAGTTAAGTGTATCCATCTATCCGTGTTGTATGTAGCCTTTCTATGTAGATCTAGTCCTCCATTTCTTTTGTTTCTTTGCTTTATATTCTCTTATATATTCAAGTAATTTATCTCCTATTCATTTTAATACAAATTAGTTGCTAGAGCAGATAGGTTTTCTCACAGTACTTGAAAGATACAATTTTAGAGGGGGAATCTATCACAAATCCACTTATTTATGTAGAATAGATAAAAACCTTAAAGTAAGATACTCAATATCTTCGTCAATGCGAGGGCGCAGAAATACCTGGTGTAGAAACAAGGTGCATAGTTACCCCTCTCGGTGTGATGAACCTGTAGATATTGGCAGATCATCCATCTAAGAGAAAGAAAACTCCGATAATAAAACTGAGGGTGGGAGGCCTCCTCGGTCATAAACGACAACCTTCCTAGAGCTGGTGACTCGAAGAAACCCACGGTTTGCAAACCTAACTTGCTTAAGGAGTAGATAGGCTCTGCCTATCGCCGGCTTTCACGCTGTTTCTTTGTCTATTAGCCAGGCGTAGAGATACAATACCATGATTTGACCTGAGCCTGCTTGTGCTTGGCCTTGTTTCCTGATTAGGGCATTGAACGCCGTTCCCATATACCCTATTTTAAATTTATTTCTTTCTCTCAGAAACTGAGCAAATTGGGTTTGCTGGCATGCAAATTGTGCTCACTAGATTTGTTTGAGTCGGTCTTGTTTGATAGGTTGAAGGTGCCTGATTGACAGTTTGTCTGGTTGCTGTTTCCGACTGACAGTACAGGAGCCCTAACTCTTTGGTAGCGCTTGGAGCGGCTTCTCTATCATCAGTTGTATAATATCAGGATAGTTGTAGTGTCATGTTGTGCATGGAAAGGAACCCTTTTGCTATATCTGGTGGACTTTCACGAGGCCACAAATTTCTAGATAGGACTCGTCTAATGGACCAATGTGTGTATACTTGGCGTCAAAACAGACCCACTTTGGTCAACGCTCTTCTCCTAACCTTACATCAAACAAACACGTAATGAAATGGCAACCCAAACAAATATCACCATAAACCAGACAACCACCAAAACAAAACCAATTCGCCTTCATCCATGAGGCTCACTTTCAAAAATATCCGTGGGCTTGGAGGTAATCTAGATGAGGTAGAGGCTTTCCTTTTAGTAAACTCCCCGGATATCTTAGCATTAGGTGAAACAAATTTACACTCTTCAATCCCCTCTAACTACTTTAATATGACAGGATACCTCCCTCTTTGCCGTAAGGACTCGGATATATAAATGCACAGGGTTTGAATCTATATCCGTAGCTGCCTTCCTTTAACTAGAGAGAAAAATCTTGAATCGGATGACCAGGTTTTATGTGCTTTCGACATTTCACCACTGTGTTAGTTACTTATGTTTTCTCTAACGTTCTCCTTCAAGTCAGGATTGTGCCCTAATCGATCATCTCTCTGAGAGTATAGATGCAGCATCTCCTTGGATAGTAATGCCCAAATACATGCGTTTGGTGACTTTAATGTCGACCATAAAAATTGGCCTAATTTCTCAGGTTACACAGATTCAGCTGGATGCTCTACTTATAGCTTCTCTATAGCTTATTCCCTCACACAAAGACAGTAATGTTTCCAACCCGCCTCCCAGATCGTGAAGTACAGCAGGCTTCACTTCTAGACCTATTTTTCTTCCACAGTACCTGAGGATTGTGTGACTAATGCCCACAGTCCACTAGGAAAGGCAGACCACATAGTGGTATCAGTTGACATCACATTTAAATCCCAACCTCAAGGTGAGGAACCATTGCTCAAAACAACAAGGTGCCACAACAGCGCTTACTGGGAAGCCATTAGAGAACAAATACGAAATACCCCGTGGACCAATATCTTCTCCCTGCCTGCTGAACAGTGTGCCAATGAGATAACTGAATGGTGCAAAGTGGTCATGTAAGCACATATTCCCACACGGAAATATTATAGCAAGCCTCACTCACCTCCATGGTTCGCTGAAGATTACACAGCTGCCATTGCACAAAGACAGCATGCATTCTGCCAGTTTGTACGTCATAAGTAAAATACAAATAGGCAAAAATTCGTAGATGCTAGAAATCATTGTAAGAGTGAAATCGCAACAGCAAAAAGAAAGCATGTTGAAATAATCAGGGAACACATTGAATCGCAAAAGATAGGAACTCATGATTTCTGGAAAATCTTTAATAGTATAGTGAATAAAGAGCAATCAGCAATTCCTCCACTGAGCAACAACCAGAAGGTTACATGCACGGCAATGGAGAAGGCGGAACTACTTGCCCGGCGATTCGCCTCCAACTCCACCTTAGAACCAACAAACACCTTCCTCTCAAATCCCCATATGCAGACCGAAGCCACACAAGATGATGTAAAAATCACCCCTTCTCATGTCTGCGATATTATAAAAAATTTAGACACCTCAAAAGCCTGATCTCATCCCTTCATTACTAATTAAGAAATGATACGCCGAGCTGACCCCCATACTTTCCAAGCTCTACAATAAGTGCCTTGCTGAATCTTGCTTCCTTAATAGCTGGAAGATGGTCTCTGTGGTACCAGTGTCCAAACATTCTGGTGAAAAAACAGACCCTCCCAATTATCGCCCCATTAGTCTCCTCTCCCTTTTCACTAAAATCTTTGAGACCTTAATTAATCAAGCACTAGTTCACCACCTCACAAAAGCAAATAATCTCTCTAACAAACAGTATGGATTCAGGCAATGTCGTTCTACTGAAGATATTTTAACAGTCATCTCTGAACGCATTTACCATGTACTGGATAAGGCGGGCGAAGCCAGGGCTGTAGCCTTTGGTATATCCAAAACCTTTGACAAAGCCTGACATAAAGGGTTGCTCATGAAAATTAAATCGTACGGTATAACTGGATGTATATTAAATATAATTAGATCCTTCTTAGATAATAGAAGCATACAGGTTGTCATTGACGAACGTACATCTAAGCAGCATAACATTAATGCGGGAGTACTGCAGTGGTCGATCCTTGGGCCATTATTATTCCTGATATTTATAAACGACCTCCCTGATAATATTGTGTCCGAGATGGGAATATTTGCTGATGATACAACGCTCTATAATATGCATTAGGGAAGAACAGATGTACATAAATTTAAGACAATGGCAGAATTGTTAGTGTTATGTTTGCAAATAACGTATAAGGCAATACAAATGAAGACTCAACAAACAAAGGTAGATCAATAAGAAGTGTATTAGGAAAAGTATATTTACAGTATATTTATATAATATTTGTCAGGTAAGAGAGTCTTGGCTGGAGAACATACCTGCTCTCGGCTCGGCCTTCGGTGGCTTCTGGTTTACACACACTCAGACTAACCGAGTCTTTCTATTTATGTGTAATATTATCCACATATGTAAATGAGTGGGTGCCACCACAACAGTTAGCTAAATAACCCCCAAACTATAGTGGAATGGGACCATAAATGGATGGCAACATTTAATGCTAGTAAAACTAAGCTGCTCTCCTTTAACAATTAAAGATGCCTCTCTAGCCCCCTATACCCAGAATTTTACCTTCAAACTCCTCATTTACGGGCAATATGCACTGAAATAAATACATAGAGGACATTGCAAAGGCTGCTGCAAAGAAGGTGGGTTCCCTCTATCGAGCTAAAAGAATACTCGCGCCTGAGAGTATCGTTTACATTTTCAAAGCCACCATTCGCCCATGCATCTACATGCATATTTTTGCCACATCTGGGCTGGTGCATCTACCAATTGTCTCTCCCTCTTAGATAAAGTCCCCAAAAAGTTCTCAATCCAATCGATACCACTTTATCAACTAAGCTCCAGCCCCTGTCTCATCGCGGCAATGTTGCATCACTGTGCCTGTTTTACAAATATTTTAACAAAATGTCTTCTGATGAATTTGTTTCACTTGTACACCCTCGACGTACATATCCCTGACAAACCCGCTTAGTAATAAGATCTCACCCCTTCACTGTTGTTGTCCCTGAATGCCAGAAAGCTTTCTATTCTGATTGTTTATTCCCTAGACTTGGAAATTCCCTTCCTGTTGACTGTTTCCCTTGCTGTACTGATATGTAGAAGTTTAAATATAACATAAGCAAATATCCTGTTAATTTTTCCTAGACATGGCGCCAAATAGTAGCCCCTTACGTGGCGATATGCTTTGTAAGGGGTGAACATGAGTAAAAAAAAAGAAAAAAAGAAAAAAAAGCACGTTTTGGAGGCGTGGGTGACATCACAGCACTGAAGAAAAGTCACGCGCGACCGGAGAATGAAAAATGAACAGTTTAAATATTTAGAAAAAAATGTGTTGCTGGAAATACCAGATATAAAGGCTTTTGTTTAAAAAGAAAAGTGCATTGAAGCTTTTACTTTCTTTTGTTTCCCTGCGATGAAGTCTACAACGTGTTGGGTCCGTGAAAAGGTAACGACATTGTTAAAAAGATGTTATCCAACGTTACATACTTGGACCAACCGTAATTTTAAAGAATCTGATATTCAGAGATGAATGCAAGTTTTCTTTTATACGTATGACTGTTTTGTGTTTTAAATGTTATTATCTCCAAAAATGAAATTAGTTTGATTTTATTTACTTATTTGTTGTAAATATGTGCAATAATTAATTTTTTTCTGAATCGAATTTTCTCATATTTTCCATAGACATTGTTTGGAAAATTTACTCACTTGAAAAAAAAAATGTCTATTATTAATAGAAATTCTTTGGACGCCATCAAAGAATTATTACATTTTCTGTCTAGACTTTGTCATCGTTCTTTTATTATTGAATTTCTCCCGTGGCTGTTCGGTTCTTAGCTTAGAATTTTTGTCGCTTAATTCGCATTTTTAAACGTACAGATCTTCCCAGCATTCTCCGATACTGTAAAGACAAAAAAAGAAGAGGTGTTATTTTAAAAGTTTACCTATTCTATTTTTCTCTTTCTCTCTTTCCCTTCTATCTATCTATCTATCTATCTATCTATCTATCTATCTATCTATCTATCTATTTTTCTATCTATCTATTTTTCTATCTATCTATCTATGTATCTATTTATATTTCTATATATCTATTTATTTTTCTCTCTCTCTCTCTCTCTCTCTCTATCTATCTATTTTTCTATCTATCTATCTATTTATCTTTCTATCTATCTATCTATCTATCTATCTATCTATTTATTTTTCTATCTATCTATCTATCTATTTATTTTCTATCAATCTATCTATCTATCTTTCTATCAATCTATTTATCTATCTATCTATCCATCTATCTAGCTATTTATCTATTTTTCTATCTATCTCGCGTTACAATTGCACCCCTCAATCTATCTATCTATCTATCTATCTATCTATTTATCTATCTATCTATCTATCTATCTATCTATCTATCTAGCTAGCTAGCTAGCTATTTATCTATTTTTCTATCTATCTATCTAGCTAGCTAGCTAGCTATTTATCCTTCTATCTATCTATCTATCTATCTATCTACCTATCTATGTATCTATCTATCTATTTATCTATCTATCTAGCTAGCTAGCTATTTATCTATCTATCTATCTATCTATCTATCTATCTATCTATCTATCTATCTATCTATCTCGCGTTACAATTCTACCCCTCAATTATTTCTTCTTTCTCCTCAACATCGAGTACACAACACTAGGGTAAGACAAATTGCGATCCACCCTCACCGGCAATGCAGTATTTGAACATACCTGCACTATAAAAAAATATAAATGACTTTTACATTAACATATACAGGGTGGCCGATCTATCTAATCTTTCTCTTATCAATTATTTTCAGATGAAGCTGCCGACTTAAAAGTATCCCAATCTTCCCATTCTTCCTCATAACGACCAACTGACACAAGACAAGATGCAAATCTTTTTCCAACAAGATGGCACTACATGGCACCTCTCTCACAGATCACTGACACAAGTTCATGACATGTTTACGGACGAGAGAACAATAACAAAGCAATATGGCTACAATGTTCCCCGGACTTGTCATCACGTGATTTTTATCTTGGGGAGAACTTAAAAGAAAAAGTTTATGCAAATAATCCTATCAATCTAGACCAACTACAAGGGGCGAGATTAACCAACAATTATGCAGTTGCAGTTTTCTTGGTGTGCTGGTGTGGCGTCTATATTTTTGTTTTATTTTTAGTGTAGTTTCTGATTAGCGTTTGTAACTTATGTTTATTAGTTTTCGCATTCAAGTATTTCCCATTAATATTTCAGCCGTTTTCTTTTATTGTTATCCATTGTGTTTTTTCGGCCATCAACCTTCTGATTCCAATTTCATCCATTCTGTTTTCGAAGCTTTTCGGGATTGTGTCTAGCAGTGTATGGAGGGCTATATTTGTCTAGCCGTGTGCAGATGGCTAGTTTTTTTTTATCCGTGTACGGAGGGTTAGCAATGCCTTCTTGTATACAGAGGGCTAGCTGTGTCTAGCTGTGTATAGAGCGTTAGTCACGTCTAGCCGTAAAGGGGGGGGGGTAAGCAGCATCTGTGTTCTTGTAGAGCAAGTCAGCTGTGTCGCGAGTCGTGTAGAGTAAGCTGTGAAGGTTCGTCTAGATAATTAGCTCCTTCCTTGTGTAAACATATATTTCTCTCCCTCTATCGATCTATTTATCTTTCTCTCTTTATCACTTCCGCATTTGTCTCCCCTTCTTTCTAAGCTTCTCATTTACCCTCCACTGGGCCCATTCGTATTTCTTTTTTTAGTGCGTTGAAATGGTAAAAATAGTTCAGTTCATTTATTGAAGCAAACCATTCTATATATTGCCCGGTTGTAACATACGCTTACATATTATATTTTAATTCATGCAAAATTATTATTTATTATTTTAGAAACAATTTTCTATTTATAATCTGTAATATGAACCTCACATGTCTGTTTAAATGTATGTATGTATGTATGTATGTATGTATATATGTATGTATGTATCTATGTATAAATTTAAGATGCGTCCACAAGGACACAAATCATCAACGTTCATAACGACTATGATGATGGTTGTTACGAATAGGTGAATTCAACATGAATAAAAGAGTTGGTTGGTTGGTTGCTTTTGTTTTAAGGTATATCAACCCTTTTCGGGTTATTTAATGCCGAATCCAAAGATTTTGAAGAATTTTTTATTAATAGAATATATTTGTTGTTTTCACGTCGGTTTCTATTTAACCCATAGTTGGGACCCTAACAGGTACTACCACTCCGGGTCAGAGTGGACCTGGGAGCAATGGTAATTAAAGGGTGGATCCACACTCCCTAAAGCCCACACGCTGGGGCCTCACCACTGGATATAGTTTAAGATCATAACCAGGACCCCCATTGAGGGACTTTTACCCTCTCTAGGGGGGGCAGTCGGCGTATTCTAATGCCCCACCGACAGGGCCAGAATAAAAGAGTGCAACAATCCAAAATACACAGCACATAGAATAGACAGACGTTCGCTTCGCCGCTAGTACAGTACCTCTTCTATGTGCTGTGTATTTTGGATTGTTTTACTTTTTTACTCATGTTGAGTTCATCTATTTGTACCAACCATCATCGTCGTCATGAACTTTGAGGATCTGTGCCGTTATGGATGGCGTAGCGAATGACTGTCTCTACTACTTATTCGTACTAACCATCATCATCATCTCTACTACGTGCTGTTTGTATTGGATTGTTTTCCTTTTTTATTCATGTTATATTCACTTATTCGTAACAACCATCATCATCGTCGTCATGAACGTAGAGGATTTGTGCCGTACTAACCATCATCATCGTCATCATGAACGCTGCTTCATGCATATTCTACATGTACGTCTATGTGTACGTATATGTGCATATGTATGTACATGTCTGTTTGTGTGTGTTCTTGCGTATGTATGTTTGCGTGCATCTGTATGTATGCTTGTATGTGTATGTGTTTATTTCCATGTGTGTGGGGTTGGGAGGGTTCCCAAAAGCCTTGGTGAAGGCAACCCCTCTGGGTGAAGCAAATGTCTGATTTTTAAAAAAGAGGGAGACCAGTACCCGCATTAAGCTGGTCTGCAGTTTGACTTGTTGCTGGCTATCTTGCTCTTGCTTGTTACTGGATCTCAACATTTTGAACCGAGAGAGTGACTTAGCCGTCGTACAAAGCTAAAACTCTGGAACATCATCTTTGTATAGATACTTCCTCAGGCATTTGTCTACAAAAAATAGTCCTATGGCAATGAAATAAATTTGTCACGCGTGTAGGCTTGGAATGCTGGAAGCATGTAATAATTGATCAGCCATCATTCTATATATGTATGTGTGTATGTATATGTGTATGTATATTTATATATGTACTAGTGTATATATTTGTATTTATATCTATGTGTATATGTATATATATGTATGTGTGTATATGTTTGTATATATATACATTTTTTATATACACATATATGCATTTGTGTGTGTATGTATGTATATGTATATATGCATATATATATTATGCGTATAACTACATATACATGTATGTGTATGTATATGTAGGTAAATTTATGTGTATGTATGTATATGTGCATACAGGTGTACGTATATGTATGTGAATATGTATGTATATGTGTGTATATATTTGTATATGTGTGTGTATATATGTGTATGCATATGTATGTATGTGTGTATGCATGTGTGCATATGTATATGTTTGTATGTATGTATGTGTGTTACGTATTGCGTATGGATGTATGTATGGATTTATTCATGTGTGTATGTTTATAGATATGTATGTGTATATATGTGTATATATGTATGCCTGTATGTATATATATATATGTATGTATGCCAATGACCATCTTAAATCTCATGTCTGCTTGAGCGTGTGGATTCACCGGCAGGACTAAAAAATGGTCATCTTCGGGCTCATGGACTTTCAGTGACTGAGGGGGTGGACCTCGTCTGACAAGACGTTGCGATCATCATGTATGTATGTATGTATGTATGTATGTATATCTCGAAAAAACTTTTGACAGAAGCGACGGATCCTGACAAGATCGGTATCATTTTGAAGTCGACGTCTCGGACGACAAATATCGAAAATTTGGTCAAAAACATTAATTCCTTCACTCTGAACTCGGCCGTTTTGTACAAGGAGGGGTCGATTTTTTTAACCGATATTTTTGCAAGTAATCGTCACCGTTGGATTGACTACTGTTAATTTCAACTCTTTTGATTTCCGGTTGCGTCATGGAAATCGACCAAGATTTCACGTTTTCTTTCACTTTCTTTTCCGCTTTCGCGCCACGTGTTCGAGCTTGCCTGCCTAATACCACCCTTTTTAACACCTCTTTTCACTCTGGCTGCCTACTGCTGTTTTGCCCTATTCAAATTTGAACTAGATCGGCCAAGTAATTTCTGAGAAAAAAAGTGTGACGGACAGACACAGAAAGCAGATAGGCAGACAGCTTTTTTTTTGCTTTGTATTTCTCTAAAAAAACTGGTTATAAAAAGTCAATCATCATTAAAGCTACACTTAAATCTATGTTATTTTAATTGGAATTCATTGTTGAACGTGGATTAAAAAAATCCAACCTTGATCGCTCTTCGGGGGCCGTGGCGTAGTTGATAGAGACGTTGAATCTCTGTGGTTCCAGGTGAGAATTGTCTGAAGATAGCAGTTTCAATCCTACCCAAAGTCGGCCAGAGACTTACTTGACCAAAAAACGTGGTGAGACGACAACAACTACGGATGGCAGTGATTGCTGAGAATGCAGTTAGGAGATTCGAATTTCCTATTCGTCGCGGTTATCACCTTACGAAGACCAGAGGAATAGTTGGCCGAAACGTCGTGAAACAACAACTGATAAAGATGAGAATAATAGTCCGCAATAAATACATTAATATACATTTAAATCAACAGTATATGTATTTTTGGAAAGCAAGAATCTCTTCTTTCGTTTGCATTTTGTTCATCTTTATTTTTGGTAAACGTCCTTGGGTAGAATCTGATACTCCCAAGTTTTAATATATTGTCGTCTAAAACGCTTTTGTTCATCTCTTATATAGGAAGAAGATTTCTTCGCTCCTGACCCTAAGTTAAGTAGCAATCTCTTTGTCCTTCTCTTTTTTTACTTCTCTCTCTCTTCCTAATCCTCTCTCTCTATCTCTCTCTCTAGAGGACATTGCAAAGGCTGCTGCAAAGAAGGTGGATTCCCTCTATCGAGTTAAAGACTACTCATGCCTGAGAGTATCCTTTACTTTTACAAGGCTACCATTCGCCCATGCATGGAGTATTGTTGCCACATTTGGGCTGGTGCATCTACCACTGGTCTCTCCTTCTTAGATAATGTCGATAAAAGAGTTGTCAATCTAATCGGTCCAACTTTATCAACTAAGCCCCAGCGCCTGTCCTATCGCCGCAATGTTGCATCACCGTGCCTGTTTTACAAATATTTTAATGGAGTGTGTTCTGATGAACTCATTTCACTTGTACCCCCTCGGCGTACATATCCCCGACAAACCCGCAATAGGATCTCACTCCTTCACTATTGTTGTCCCTAAATACCAGAAAGCTTTCTATTCGAATAGTTTCTTTCCTCGAACAGCTAGACTTTGGAATTCCCTTCCCGCTGCCTGCTTCCCCGGCTGTACTAATATGCAAAAATTAAAATGTAACATAAACAAATATCTTGTTAATCTCTCCTAGATATGCCCCCAAATAGTAGCCCTTACGTCCAAGTGGCGATATGCTTTGTAAGGGGTGAACATAAGTAAAACAAAATGAGGGTAAAAGAAATATAATATAGACTTAAACTGCTATAAATCGTTTTCAAACTACAAAATAAAATGAAACTGTTTTAGTGTAACAGAGCACGAGCGCGGGTATGGCAACAGCAGCAACAACCAACGCATGCAAATGATCGAGTTGTTTGTGAGGTGACCACTCAGCGAGGAAGAAAGAGAAAAAACTATAAAAAAGAAAAAGTTGCCCGGCGAGAGACGAAAGCATGGCGAGACAAAGATGGAGTACTACGTGCTCGACACGAAAGAGTCTCGTTAAGCCCATTGGAGTATGAGAAGACTTTTGAGCAAGCGACAATGCGTGAATCGTGAAGTACATGTAAATAAATGTCTGTTTTTACAATTGAAAAAATAGTCGAATTCTTTTCTTGTCTTTGTTTTCGTAGCGACTGTTAGCATACAACGTGTGGATTGCCGGTGTTGACATGTAACACCTACGGTAAATTAGTCTTAGCGCGTATATATACTATATGACTTATTGTTGTCAAAACTTTTTTCTGTTATCTTTAAGGTAAGAATTAGAGACCTTCGCTTCTGATCCTAAGTTTAGTAGTCATCTCTTTCTCTCTCTCTCACTCTATCTATCTATCTATCTATCTATCTATCTATCTATCTATCTATCTATCTATCTCTAAATATATATATTAGGTTAATAGAAATATAATAAAGACTGTCTTTATATTGCTCTAAATATTTTCCAAACTTTTGATATGAAATGAAAGAATTTTAGTGTTAATGCATATTTTTATCTAAATACATGCATTCTAAAAAAATCAAGTGTTTTTAATTTAGACACAATTCTTTGCCGAAAGCAGAACCAAAGAATCCACAAAACGAAAACATCTGTTTTCCTTCCTGCAAATCCTGCCAACGCTGACGTCACATATCAAAATAGAAAATCTGCAGATTGTATTTAAAGCTTCGACTCACATTTCACTCAAAACCTTGCTAATGGGATGGGCCACAGAAAAATATCACGGCGGTATTAACATATACTAGTTGTATATACTCGGCGTTGCTCGGTCGAAACATATGGGCAGGCGAAGGGATTAATCATATACTATTAAAGATAAACCGAATATCCTAACATGTTACGAAATGTGACCAAATGTGGGATTTAAGGAAGTATAAAACACATTCATCTTGGTTTATGAAAATCAAACACGAAGTAACTCTCATAGCTTAAAGGGGAAATAACTACTATAGCTTATATAAATAAGTTTACTTCCGATTTTAAACACAACTGTTGCGAGCTATTAATAATTAGAAATCATTAAAAATATTAAGTAAATTAAAAATAAATCAGCTATGAATAATATTTCCAAATGAAACAATTAAAGTCATTATATTAGAACAAACAATTAAATCTAGCTTATTATAAAATAGATTTTCGTGAATGCAATGTGCAAATCATGTTATTCAGTCAATGAAGAATTATTTTTAATGCATAGTATATGCAGAAATCATGCTGGAATAAAAGTGTATATAAGTCCGTTGTGAGTATGTAAATTAATTTGTAAAACTGCGTAATTTTTTGTACATATTAATTAAATTGTGAACAAACAAACATGGATACGACTTTATTAAAATATACAGGGTTTGTTTTGTTATATACATAGATTTGAAAAAGTCGTCAAAAACAAAACAAATATATAACAAATAAATGTCATCAAAGGATACCTGACTGGATATTTTTTTTAGTGTTTTTATTTAATGTAACGTATTTATTCGGCACGAGAAGTTTACTGACGTATTTGAAAAATGCAAACGGCGGCATGATTGCTGTTGAAGCATATAAATTAATTAAGAGTTAGGACTCTCCGTGTGGTTTGTGTATTTTCGTAGTCCGCCATCTTAGCGGTATTTACTACGACAATGGTTCTTGGTATATATGCTGTTTTGTTTCAATATATTTAACCTTTTATAACTCTTATCTGTGTCCGTGTTTTCCTTAGTGACCCTTCCAGGGTCACTACAGTTAGCTAATGTAAATTATAACAAGGGTCACACTGAGTGCATCACAACCCAGATCCGAAAAAAACAAAATCGTTTTTAGAGTTGAATGAAAGATAAGTGACATAAAGCCGAGGCGAGGGAAGGAACAAGCAAACGCACTAGACAAAAAGAGAGATGATTTAGAATGACGTTACGTGTTCGAGTTGGTGGAAAACTAACATTATATTCAATTATATATATATATATATATATATATATATATATATATATATATATATATATATATACTCTGTATTAACAAAATCAAGACTTCAAAAAAAGAATTGATAGCAACAAAAAGTGTATTTCATTGTTAGTTACAATTGTTTCAAGACTAGTTGGACAATTTCAAGCATTATGTACTGGACAATTAATAGTTTCACTATAGTAATTATTTCCTAATTTCCTTTGCTCTGGATGAAAAGAACGCATTATTTGAAACTCCGCTTAATACTTTTTGGAGTATCGTGTCGAGCAATAAATTCTTGTAAAATTATTATTAACAGTCTTTTATTTTGTTCTTTTTGACCCAGCTCTATTTCTTATTTTAGTTATATTGAGCTTTTTTATTTGGTTCATATTACTATATAAATATTAATATGTTAATTTACAGGGACTTTCGACTTGTAAAATAAAGTCTTATTTCTTGATTATTTTGAATAAAATTAAATACGCACCAAAAGTGCGCTTGAAAGCCAAATCACAACGTATTATTAGGAAAATGAACACATATTTTACTTGTTTATAAATTTATAACAAATATATTACGGGGTTATACTTCATTCTCAGTATGTTGTTTTTTTTTTCTTTTCTTTTCTTACCATGTTGTAAAGTTGGGAAAAAAGAAAAGTCTGTTTGTAAAGAGCCGCGCGTTGTATCTCAGCGGTTGTGTTTTGAAACGTTCGAACAGTGCGCAAGTAACGCGAGAATGAAAATTTTACATGCAACTCACACCGTTGACATTTTGGAGTTAATTTTATTTAAAAAAATATATTTTTTAACTTTAGAATGTGTGTTTATTATGAGAAAGTGTACTTATTGTTAAATTAATTGGAATGCTTATTGAGATGAGTAATATTATACGTGGCGAGACGGCGACAACCATGGACGGCAGTAATTGCTGAGGATGCAGTAAGCAGATTCGAAGTAACTATCCCGTCGCGGTAACTTAAACTTACCTGACGATGTCCAGAGAAATAGTTGGCCGAAACGTCGTGAAACAACTAAAAGATGAGGACAATTGTCTACAGTAAATAAATGAGAAAGTGTTTGTCTATCTACACTGAATATTCCGCGTTTCATCCACTCTAGGACTCTTCAGGCTTATGCGCATAAGCCTGAAGAGTCCTAGAGTGGATGAAATGCGGAATATTCAGTGTAGCTTAATCGCCATATATATTTTATAAATTACTAACTAGCTCTACCTACGTATTGAGCACTTTTGAAGTAAATACTTAAAGTTTACGCATAAATCTATACTTTCGTATATTAATTTTATGTGAGTAAATTAAGTAGTTATATATATATATATATATATATATATATATATATATATATATATATATATAAACCGTATATAATGTTATGAATTTAGAGTATATAGTGCGTTTGGTATATAGTAAGTTTATTTCGCGTCGTCTACGTGTTACCTTTGTAGATGTGTGTACAACTGCTTACATATATACATTTCACATATTGACAAAATCTCAACAGAACATATACCATTTTATTAACAAACATTTCCTTAACAAGAACATAGACCTAAAACATCTTTCTGTGGAATTACATATTGCCAAACAGGAACATATTACCTTCATTCATCCGGGTCTTGATTGATGAATCTGCCAAGCGTTGCAAAGAATGTCCCTTGCAAAGAAACAGTTAGGGGTTTCCTGTTACATTTTCAGGCAGCTTTTATTCAAAAATGTTTTCGTATTGAAAGATTGCACACGTGTTGTATTCCACTTTAACCCCTGCGCCCAAGGTCATACAGCCTCAGTTTCCAACGCACCAACTCTCTTCATCACCGTCTCTCTCAAACTCTGTTCTGTTTGCCTACTATTTGTGTTTGCTCCAGCAGATATCTCACTGCTGATGTAATTCTCTATCTATATAAAAGCCAAGTACTTCCAAAGATAGAGTACTGTTGCCACATCTGGGCAGGAGCTGCTAGAAGCAGCCTATCCTGTCTTGACAGAGTTCAAAATAGACTTCTTAGCTTAGTGGCGGGTGCCATTTTCTCTTCTCTGCAACCTCTTTAACACACAGAAGGAAAGTTGCGAGGCTGCCTCTGCTTTATCGTTATTTCCATGGCAAGTGCTCGTCTGAGCTCCAATCTCTGCCCCCCCCGCCAAACTTTCATGACAAACACGCGTCTAGCTGAAACCACTATCAATAATTTCCCCACTCTTTATCTGTGTCTAAATCAAAATGTACACTCTATGAGCAAAGCCCCTTTCTTAGAACTGCACACGTTTGCCGTTTTCCAGCCGAGTCCAACCTAAACACATTCCTGATGAACCGTCCCCTTAAGTAATCCAATTTACAAAATTCCGACAACTAACGATTACCACGATATTATAACATTGACTACTGTACACTCAATAACCCTTATCCTAGAGTGGACTCCGGACCTTGATAAGTGGTGACTCCTATGTAAAAAAATTATATATTCAAACTAATCCTTTGTGCTTACGTCATTCGACTGCAAGAAACCTAGTTTGTGACTTTCAGTCAGGTTTTCTAGCGAAATTTAGTGTTTTCATCCCTAGCATTTAAAAACTATTTTGTTTATGCCTACACATTCTTTCCTTGTTATTGTTCTAAGTTAACTTAAATATTTTACTAAACATTCCTTTCTTTCAAAACCTTCTCCCCGCATATATTTTTCTACGTAACAGTTAACAAAATAATAATAATGTTCGTTATCTGACATTTTAACTGTTTTATAATAATAATAATAACTTTTTTCTAAATAGGCTATCAGCTAAGCAACCCGATATCGAAACGGTATAATCTTGCATGTCTGTAACGTAGTCTTTACCTGTCAACACTTGAGCTCTCTAAGTTGTGTGCCCATAATCGCAAGGAAAAAAATCTGACTCGCTCGTTTTCAGTTGAAACAACAGACATTTGGTTACAGGTACTTCCAGATTAACGCCTTGTCTCTTGTCCAAAATCTACTCGTACTCCAATGTGTATAACCCGATTCTGCCGTATTGAACACGTGATCCTCTGTCTTTGTCCGGCCACGTTTTGGACACGTCTTTTCCCGTCGCTCTCTAGCCACCGATGCAACGTTTATTCCTGGCTTTATCGAGCCACGTTTTTCCTTTTTGTAATCTTTTTCTTTCCTTCTTCCTTCCTGTAGCGTCATCTCGCACGCGGCTCAGTTATTTGCATGCATTGGCTTTCGTACAGTCTCTGCTGTTGCTGCTGTCATATGCACGTCCCCAACCTGTTACACGTCTTTCTTATATATATATATAAATAAAACTGTAGATGTATGTATATTTGTGTAAATATTTAACCGATAAACTTTAAACTACTGGTTATATAACACAGACATTTACAGGCAATAGTAATTATACACTAACGATGGTTTATAACGAGTAGTATCTTTGTTTGGAAGGCTAAATGCAAAACGTTCATTTCCACTTACGGTCATATTTTCATTACGTTTGCGCATGCGCAAACTTTTTATAGCTTGAAATGATTTTTTATTTCATTATTTGGACTATTATCCTCATCTTCTAGTTGTTGTTTTCACGACTTTTCGGCCAATTATTCCTCCGGCCTTCGTCAGGTTAACCGCGACAGGATAGGAATGTCGAATCCTCCAACTACATCAATAGCTGTTGTTATCTCACCACGGTTTGGTCACTGATCCTCTAGCACTCTTTGAGTGTGATCGAAACAGCTGCCTCTAGACAATGCCCACCTGGAATCGTAGATATTCCGCACCTCTATCCACTGCAGCAAGGGTCCCGAAGGACAATGAAGACTGCCCTGAAAAGCAATCAAGGTCAGAGGAATAATTGGCAGAAACATCGTAAAACAACAACTAGAAAATGAGGATATTGTTCCAAATAATTAAATAAAATTTATACAATTTACTCATCTCCAAACCAATTCCAAACTAATTCAATAATATAGCTTGAAATGGTTTATTTTTAAACCTTTGTTATCTATCAGTCGATAACTGAAACGGTAGGGAACCCGGCTTGAGCGCAAAATGTATTGGTTTTGATTCTAGCCATCGGCAGCCAAGAAATTTTTTAAGCCTTTTATATCGGTTCCAAATATTAATTGCAATTTACTATTGGATATAGTATTAGCTCTGTAATAATAAATGCGATATCTGCATGAATAAAAAATATATTTAAATGTATTTTCCAACTGGGAAAGACTTGAGGAACCCTACTAAATAAAAGTAAAGTTAATAGATCTAGGCAAACATATGCATGGCTTTTACTTGGCTTTTACTAATTGATGACAAAACGTGCTAGAAGGTTTACTAACACTTGAGAGTAGCTTGTATCTGGAGTATTTTTGTCACATCTGGTCTGGTCCATTTGTCACTGATCTGTTGCTCCCAGATGAGGTTAAAATGTCGCCAACTTAATGAAAAAGCTTCTTTCTTAGAACTGCACGCCTGTGGAACTCTGTCTTCCTGCTTCCCACCGGACTACAACTTGGATGTGTTAAAGTCCAACGTAAACAAATTCCTAATGAACCGCCCCCTTAAGTAAACACTTCATCAAATCTCCACACTAACGTAATGTACTTGCAATAACCCTTATCCCTGAGTGGCTTCCGAGCCTTGATAAGTGGTGATCACTGTAAAAGAGGTCCTGCACTGTCAGCCAAACTCTAATCTGTGTCCCATCACCGAAATATGACATCCCTGTGCCTGTTTTACAAGCATTTCAATGATAAGTGCTTTAACGAACTGAAAGCAATAGTACCTTTTCGAAGTAAATACCCCCGACAAACTCGGCAAGCAGCAAAATCCCACCCCTAAACTTTTAAGATCCCAAGATGCCGTAAAGCCTTTTACTAAAATAGTTTCTTCCATCGAACTGCTAGACTTTGTAATTCCCTCCCGGTCTCGGCTTCCTTTTTCTGTCCTGACATGCAATAGTTCAAGTGTACTGTTAGCAGACATATCGCTGCCTTACTCTGTACATAGCATTCTCTGAAAATCTGGTCTCTATTTATAGCCTCTTTCCTTGTTAGTATTGAATAAAGAGTGAAAGAAAATTGGAAAAATAAAAACCTGGAATGTGTAAATTCTATATTCGCTTTTAGTTAACAAAGATGCTACTTCAAACACAAAGCACTATATATGCTAATGCAGTTGTGAATTTTTGAGATGAGGTATGAATGCTTGTATAGCATTGATTGATCGAGCAATTATTCTCGTCTTGGGTGCTATTGGCATAAAAACTAACCGAAAGATTTAGTAAAAAAAATTAAATCATAGGAACGTCTTAAAAAGACCCCAAGTGGCCCCTGAAAATTTACTTCTGTTTTTTTTTTAATTTACGTACACACCCCCAAACATAAAGGACCAATTTCTTGCAATACAGAACTAACCAATTTTTCCTCAGTTGGAAATAAAAAAACATGGAGTTTACACCCGAGGAAGATCGTAGGTTTCAACGACCGAAACGTCGTGGCAATAACAACCAAATTGGGAATAATTGTCCGTACAATAAAAAGAATACAAATAGATGAACTATTTCTAACTTTAGAATAACAAAAAAGAAGGTAAATAATGTTCAAATTTAATGGCGACATGACACGAAAATAGTATCTCAATGCAAAGCAGTACATACGAAGCAAACAGTTATTACTAACCTAACGACTTACGACCAAATATTCTGGTATAGTTGTTCGTCCATTTTATATGCGTATTTAAGAAAAAAAATAAATAATGCTATTTCATACTGAACCGTGACCGACTGACAGACAGCTTCTTATAGATATGAGATTCAGCAATTGTTTTCTTACATGCAGGACGGCCGTACATTTATTGGCATTTTAATGTTTCTTGTTTCCTAAACAGAGACTGTGACCATATGTCATTCTTAGAGATTCAGTGAGAACAAACACGACCGTTCCTATTCCCAACGAGAAAGAAAGCACCGAAAGAAACGTGCACAATTCGCTCAGTCTCCATGCGCCCACAATTACGCAGAATTGATGTCAGCTGTTGTCTAGGGAATAACGAAAGGAGAGAGAGAGAGAGAGAGAGAGAGAGAGCGAGAGAGAGAGAGGGAGGGAGGGAGGGAGGGGCGTGCCTATAAAGAAAAAGAAACAGTTTTAGAAACATACATATTTTAGATACACCTGATATGGAAAGTGATACCATAATATTATTACAGTCTTTGATGAACAGAAAATACCGTCTGTCTACATACCGATAAATACCAAGCTTGTGATGTTTTTACATACATACATACATACATACATACATACATACATATATATATATATATACATATATATATATATATATATATATATATATATATATATATATATATATTACTATAGAAAAATGCGAGCACGAAAAGTAATATACTTAAGCTTAAACATGGAAAAGTAAAGGACTAGTTATTAAAACTGGAAAAGAAAAAGACAATATATTCTAGTAAAAACTATTTACTTAAAATATCCCAGCATTAAGAATTGAATATAATGTTATTAATTGAATTAAAAAAATTCTTAATGCAGCAACATTTTAAGTTATAGATTTATTGTATTTTTTACTAGAATATCTTGGTGTTTTCTTTTCCTGTTTTAACAGCTAGTCCTTTATTTTTCCATGTTTAAGCTTAACCATATTGCTTTTCATGCTCGCATTTTTCTATTGTAATCCATGATTTTTCAGGCTTCCAGTAAATTCACTTATTCTTTGTTTAATTTTAGTCTTATTTTTTTGCTCCGATAAACATAACATACACATATGTAATAAATAACAATGTACGTCATTCGTCTGCTTTCAATAAAATCCCCCAATTATTTCCCTTTCATGCTTTCATTCTCTTTGTTTCACTTGTTACTTCTCTTTTTGCGAGAGCGGTTAATTGGTAGCAACAGCAGTCGTTGAAGCGACGGAGTTGTTATAGAAACCCATCATAAAAAAAACGTCGCTCACCTCCTTACGTTTTTTCTACGATTTTGAACATCAGTAAATTCATCATAACTTTTGTTTTACTGAAGGAAAATTGAACATATTTGGATACTATTGCTGAGAAGGTGATCTAAAAACTGTAATAATTGTTTGAAATTTGGATGAAAAATGAGTGAGCGGTGGAGCTTTAAAGCAGTTCTAAATGACTAAAACTGCCATTTACGATATATTCAAACACTAATGTTATATAATAATAATAATAATAATATATATATATATATATATATATATATATATATTAGTCTTGGGACGATTAATCGGAATCGGGAATCGGAAAAATCGGAACATTTGGGGATATCGAAATCGGTATCGGTATCAGAAAAATTATAGTCTAATTTCCGATTACAATCCGATTCTTTAAAATTTTAAAATATTTTTTTTTTCATTGGAAGTAGTTCCTTTACAACATAAGACTGAGAAAGGCCACGGAATGAGTAATGAATCTTATTTACAGATTTAACATTAACATAGCAGATTTTAATTTATTTTATTTATTGGTCATTTTTAACTTGCCTTTTGCGTTTATAATCGTTTCGCATCTATTCGCTACAATGTCTATGTGCCCTCATCCGGGGGAGTTCATATGATTATTAACAAGTTTTAAATACTCTGTGCGCGCGGGGGGGGGGCTAAATTTCGTTTGAGCCAGCTGTACATTGCAATATTTGTCATCGGCCTCTTCTGAAATAATTAAAGTTTTATGGCACCTTTTTAGACACAAGAAACTTCTCAGACTCTCAAAACCTAATTTAATTTTTATTTTTCTTTGTTTTTATTGTAAGCAAAGTAAATATTCTAGATTTAACTTGCCTAATCAATATCACAGCTTTTAAAAAGCTTTTCGCACCTATTTGAAAAATGGCGTCTATTAGAGACTTCGCACTTTAATATCAAAGATTTAAAATGCTTGGAATTTTTTGCTAACGCTGGTTTTGTCTGATCACATCCTTTGAAACATTTCATGCTTCCTCATATTTTGTCTGGTTTTGGCAAAAGTAAAAATATAGATGCAAATCTCACAAGTTTATCAAAACTTCGAAAGAACAAATATTGAGAAGTTTGTTAACTTAAAAAAAAAAACTTTCATTTACATTTAAAATACCCAAAACATATGAGATTCTACTTTTTAGGCGATTATGTATGAGCACACTGAAACGTTATTTTAGAATTTAGAATGGGGGTTCAGTTGTGCATATAAATATAATGTAAATTGATCCCATTTCGGTACATAACTTTTTAAGCAGTTAAGTATTTTTTTACCGCTAATTCGAAGGCCGATCAGTAAAATCATAAAATCACATGTAATTGCTATATGCTAGTAGTAGGAAAGGTGCGTGTTTTTTTTTTTTTTTTACGTTTCACAACACTATATATTAATACGATAGCGTGTGTTATTTATTTTGTGTGTCACGATTACATCCGAATGACTAATGTTTGATTATGCATTCCCATTTTTATAATAAATAATTTTACCAAGAATTATTCCTAAGTTTTGGTTTTGGTTTCGATTATAGCTTATAGCACTCAAGTAATTTATTTTCGTATAAATAATTCTGCCACGAATTCTTAATAAGTTTCGGTTTCTATTTAAATTATAGCTGATGGAACTCCAGTGATCCACTTTTTTTTTTTAAATAAATAATTTTATCAAGAATTCTTTATAAATTTTGGTTTCGGTTTCGATTATAACTGAAGGAACTCAAGCTGATGCACCAAAGTCATATGGATATATTTTTTTATTGTTGAAATCGCAACTTTATAATATATATAAAAAATCGATAGAATTTTAACTCTATAATAATATATACGAAATCTGCAAGAATTAAATATCATATTTAAGCGTACTGAACGACTTGGCTAAGGCAGGCGTCTTTTCTAGCTTAGATAAATATTTTTGCAGTTCAAATAAGAGTTACGATAATATCAGAGCATATCTATTTACGCCATAAATACCAACATCAATATATTACATATGAATGAGTCCCCTGTGTAATTTTGTTTTTTACAGCAAAACAAATCAATTTAATAACCCACCAAATTTATATAATTAAAATAAAATTTAAACATTCACAAAAGGAAGGGACATAACACTTAACGAAGACTAACGCACTCTTTATGTTAAAAATGGTTTTCTAAATAGTACCATTATTGTTTAGAAATCCGTTCGTAACAATGAGGGGTGTTGTGATTATTTTGTTCTTTCACCTTTTTCTCATTTTACCTACTAATCGTCAACTATTTTCAACTGTTTATGAAAACTTTTAAGTAGCATGTTGTATACTAACACCGAACTGACACAATTTGGTTTTGTTTAAAATCAAAATAAACCTTTTGTTGTCTTTCAATTTGCAATACATTATAAGGAAAACATTTGAGAAAAAATATGCCCGGAAATTACTCGGGGATTTATGTAATAATTTGAAAATTTACAAAAAAAAAAAACAAAAACACCAAAACAAAACAAAACAAAAAAAAACAAACAAACAAAAAACAAAGACAAATCTTTAATTAAATATTTATAAATATTAAAAGTAAAAGAACCAGAATCGGAATCGGAAATCGAATTGGAATCGGAAATTTAAAACGGAATCAGTAATTGGATCGGAATCGGGGAAAATTTTGGAATCATCCCACCACTATATATATATATATATATATATATATATATATATATATATATATATATATATATATATATATATATATAAAGTCTCCCCAGTCGCGTTGCTAGGCCACTAATGTATATATATATATATATATATATATATATATATATATACATATATATATATATATATATATAGTCTTGGAAGTTTTTAACCTTTAAAACTATACAAAAAAATATTTTTTATCATTCGTTAGAAAACCATCTAGTCAGTAAGTCATTTAATCACCTGCAATCATTGCATCAACTCGCTCTCGAATTTACTATAATACCAATAATTTATTTTTCAAGGGATCATCAGTTGTTTACCATGAAACACTAGTGTTCCAATGTTTTTATAGCCGGTGATGAGTTGGAACAAACCAATGTAGTGTATAATTTGAAATGCTCTTTGGGAGAATATAACTCCGAAAATAATACATTCATTGGCCATACAACGACAACCTTGTCCCGGCGAATAAACATGTATCTAAATAATACTAGTGCTGTATATAAACATTTGATAAAAATACATAGCTGTCCCTCTCTAATCTTAGAAAGGTCCTCATTGACAACATAAAAATTATAGTACATGAAAATAATATTAAAAAATTAAAAATTCTTGAAACGGCATGTATTAGAACCTTCTCTCCACTATAAATGATATTGCATTCGAGAAAAGCAGTAACGTTCTAAAATGTCTTTCGTAGTTCGTAGTGGACGCACTTTGTTAACAGTGTCCACGAACTTGCTGATTTTCATACTCGAATTTTTAATCAACCTATATTTTTAATGGATTTTTCATCGACTCTATATAATTTAACTTATCACCACCTAACACCGTTTACTGTATATTTTACTTGTCACTTTTAATTATCATTTTCGCTCCTTCGCACGCTTATTTCAACAACTGAAGACGATTCGTGAACGAATCGAAAGCGCTCATGACAGCAAAAATTATAGGACTTTTATTAATATTTTTGATTTCGATATAAAAATATTATACGGAAAATCGAAAAATTTATACAAACGAATCAAAAGCAAAGTGTCTCCATCGGATATATATATATATATATATATATATATATATATATGTATATATGTATATATATCTATATAAATATGTATATATATGTATATATGTATATATATATGTACATATATATGTATATATGTATATATATATGTATATATATGTATATATGTATATATATATGTATATATATATATGTATATATGCATATATATATAAGTATATATATGTATATATATATATTTATATATATATATATATATATATATATATATATATATATATTTGCATGGGTATTCAGCGTTGCCTGGGTTGACATGAAGTTCCGTTTGGAACACACCTGCTATACTCATCATTTTCATCGTGGGCAACGTGAATACCCCACAATAATTGCAAAAATAAAAGAACGGATAAAAACATGTAAATGTAATCGCCACAAAAAAGAAGAAGTACGTGATACTCTCCCCACCAGATATTTCGGCAGAAGGGCTACAAAGGGCTACAAATAGAAGAAACTATTCTCCGGATATTGAGCACAGAAAAGAACCAAATAAATAATTAAAAATAAATCATTACCACATTTGTTTCAATAAAATGGCAGTGGATGCCCGTGCGATCGCAAAAATAAATAAACAAATAAATAAATAAATTAGCCAAGTAGGCAGAACCCATAAAAAATAAAGATCTACCAAAAATGAATTCCAAAAACAATTAAATGAAATTTTTCGTCATATTATGTTTCTAATGTAATCTGTCCCCACCCCAATATAATTTGTCATATTTCGTTTTGTTTATGAAATTATTAATTGAAAGTACAGAGTGGTCTCATAAAAATTAATCAAATTTATCGTTATTTTATGTTTCAAATGTAATTCCCCCCACCACCACCAAGAATTGTATTTGTTATGTTTTTCTCCCACTCGTTCGCCAAACTTGAAAAAAATGCTACAGGTGACATGTTTCGTTGAACGCTTGGTGGCGAAAAAGTGGGTGCTCATTTTACGTGAAATATATACGGAAAAGTGATCCCCCATTCCAAAATGTTAATTTACTTTATTTTTGAAAAAAATTTTCATATTATTTATAAAGGCTGTTTAAACGTATTAGGCAAAAAAAAAAAGTAAGTCTTCATTTTTTTAATAGGGGTTAAACGACGCTGGGTCACATCGTAAAAAATTTACCTTTTATTTAATTAGAAAGTTAAGTTTGTAATTTATGATGTAAACATGGAATAAAAAGAAGTGTAAATTGTTGTATTTAGAGGAGGGCAGTAGGTCTTTATTTCCTTAGGTGTTAAACGACGCTTGGTCACGTAAAAATTTACCGATTTCTGTATAGTCGTTTGAAGAACATTAAAAACAAACAAATGAAATCATTCAGTTTTTCGTAAGGGTTTTATTTTTTGATTTGTTAACGGTCACAGGAAATATGAGTTGGAACAATTACATTGAAGGCATTGCCAGGGCCGCTGCAAGGAAGGTGGGCTCTCTCTGTCTACCGTGCTAGACAACTACTAACACCCGAAAGTATCCTGTACCTCTATAAGGTCACCATTTATGGAGTATTGCTGTCACATCTGGGCTGGTGCATCTGCTACTAGTCTCTCGCTCCTTGACAAGGTTCAAAAGAAAGTCGCAAACCTGATAGGCCCTGAACTGGCAACTAAGCTTCAGCCTCTGTCCCATCGACGAAATGTTTCATCCCTCTACCTGTTCTACAAGTATTTCAGTGGTGAATGACGAACTGCAATCACTTGTGCCCCCATGACGTGAGCACCCTCGACAAACCCGACAGGCTGCTAAATCCCACCCCAACACTGTAGAGATCCCTAGATGTAAAAGATCTTTCTACTCCAACAGTTTCTTCCCCAGAACCGCTAGACTTGTGAATTCCATTCCAGGTCCCTGCTTCCCCAACGGTACTGACGTGCAGAAGTTCAAGGGTAACGTGAACCGACATCTTGCTGCCCAAATCCCTACATAGTACCCCAGTAGTTGTTGACCCTGATAGTAGCCCCCTACACCAAAGTGGCAATTTGCCTTGTCTGGGGTGAAAATGTAATAAAAATAAATAATTAAAAAAAATAAAAATAAAAAAAACAAACAAAAAAAAACAATCAAAGCCGAACATTTTGCTATCTATTTTTTTTCCAAGCTAAAAATGTATTCAGATAACCAAAATTTATTTGGGGATAGTTTTTTTGTTTATGTTTCGAAGGGCAAATAACTCTAGAAAAGATTTTTAAAAAATCGATTAAATTTAATTAAATATATTATCAATATAATTATTGTTTAAAATTTATCAAATAACAATTTTGAATAGAACACTTATAACAACTAGCTTGCTAGAAACATTAACTAAGATACCGCTATTTAATAAAATCGATTATTTAATGTAATATACAAATGAGATTATCTCTTAATTGTATATAGTTTGCAAGAATCACAACATATATAAATGAAAGAGTAAACTACGGAAACTTTTGTATATATTAATCAAATTGTTAACAAACAAACAAACAAACAATAAAAACAGACAGGAATACAAATTTATATGTACACTCACATATATATGTATATAAATATATATATATATATATATATATATATATATATATATATATATAGAGAGAGAGAGAGAGAGAGAGAGAGAGAGTATTCCGAATTTTATTGGTTTTATATAATTGAAAATTCAGTAATCGTTCATATACCCATAAGTTTTAAGCCAAAAAGAGACGATTTAAACTGTAAGCTACAAATTTATCAAAATAATTCATAATTGAGCATTCATATATTGTTTCAACAAAAACAAAGGCATCAAGGAATAGATTAATAACACCAAATGGTGTATTTCATCGTTAGTTACGATTGTTTCAAGACTATTTGGACAAATTAAAACATTATGTCATTTGAAAATTTTCACAAAAACCGCCTTTCGACACACGTATTGAATAAAAAAACACTTTAACAACGAAACATTATGGAAACCATTTCCCATATAAGGAAAAGAAAACAAGCAAAGTTTAAAAAAAAATCTTTGCAAGATGAGATATAGGTGAAATGTTTTCACTTGTTTATTTTTCCTTACGTACACTATTTGCTGCTATCAATCCATTCCTTGATGTCTTGGCTTTTGTTAGAGCAATATATATATATATATATATATATATATATATATATATATATATATATATATATATATATATATATATATATATATATATATACCACTTGACTAAAAATTTATCTGTCGTTTCATATGATCTGAAATAACAGCAAGGAAAGATTTGATTCCAAATATTTCTTATATGTTATATACTCGCTCTTTGGTTGTTATACATGAAGTAAATTTCACAGTGTATAAGGATTATTTGATACCGAAGATATTCATAATCGTACCCTATTTCCGAAAGAGTGGGGATTTAACATATGAGAAATATTTGGAATCAAGTCTTCCGTGAACGTGACACAAGAATGTTCTTTCTTGTAAGAGTTAATATAGCGAATCCTCGCCTGTCGGTTAAGGACAGTTTTTGATTTGCGAATACGACCACAGATATGACAACAAAGTAATGGTATATATATATATATATATATATATATATATATATATATATATATATATATATATATATATATATATATATAAGTGTGTGTGTGTGTGTGTGTGTGTGTCTGAAGGCAACCTTTCTAGGAGAAGCAAATCTCTGATTTAAAAAACCATAAAGCGGGAGACCAGTACCCGCATTAATCTGGTCTGCAGTTTGATTTGTTACTGGCTATCTTGCTCTTGCTTGTTGCTGGATCTCAACATTTTGAACCGAGAGAGAGACTTAGCTGTCGTACAAAGCTAAGACTCTGTAACATCATCTTTGTATAGATACTCCCTCAGGCATTTGGGCTCATGGATTTTAAATGTCTGAGGGAGTGGCACTCGTCTGACAAGACGTTGCAATCATCATATACATGTATATATATGTATTCATGTTGTATGTATAAGTCTGTATATGTATATGTATGTATGCATGTGTATGCGTATATATATATATATATATATATATATATATGTATATATATATACATATTGTATTTTTTATTATACAAGCCTATTTTGCTACATGTATGCAAATGTTTCGAGAAGAAAACAGTGTCCGAGTCTCATGAGAAAAATGTGTAGTAAAAACGGCACAAGATTAAAACAAACCCCAAACTGGGATATGATATAATCAGATTTAGTAGAATATCGACGTCACTATTTCCCCTCTCCTTGTTTCTCTTTCTATGTTTTCTTTTCCAAAACCCCCTATACAGGAAGCTCTACATAAATAGGAGTTATATCAAATAAATATACACCTCTATATGCTATTAAGCAATTCTTTTCTTTCCTCTAGCTGTTTGGTTTATTTGCTTTGGTGAAGTTAAGATGAATCGCGATAATTATGGAACATAATTTTTAAATACAGAAAAATCATGAATTCTATATACATATATGATGATGATGATGATTGCAACGTCTTGTCAGACGAGTGCCACTCCCTCAGACATTTAAAATCCATGAGCCCAAATGCCTGAGGGAGTATCTATATGAAGATGATGTTACAGAGTCTTAGCTTTGGTCTGAAATGCTATTAATGGAAAAATAAGTTACTTTTTATGATTTAACGTTTAAACAATTGGTACATTATGTGCAAGTTGTAGAGTCCCATGTAGACAGAAAGAATGTAGAAACAAGAAAGAAAAATGGTTTCATTTTCTCTTTATATGTTTTTCATATTGTCAACTTTTATGCAAATGAAACGTTTTCGATTGGATTTAAAATGTCCGATTGTTCAGAGACTGGATTGATTTTACATTTCTAAAAAAAAACATCCATTTTTCGGATAACCGTTTTATTAAACACTTATACAAAATACTGTTACATTTCTAGGATATTTATAACTGGAACTCATTAGTGTAACTTATCGTACACAATTTTCATGAGTGTAACCCATGCTAAACCTTTTAAAAACATTACAAGTTACCTCCCTTGGTTTTTAAATGAAATAGGATATGATTTAAAAGTGGTTTCACGTTATTGTGTAAGTATTTTCTCATCTTCTTGCACTTTTTATTTTCTGTTTTTTAATTATTTTTTTGTTTTTTTGTAAAAATATTTTTGATTAATTTACATAAAAATATTCAATATATATAATTCTGTATTTCGTTTGTCTTAGAGTTAACGGAACAGTGCGCTCTACTATCGATATTTTAAATGAGTGAGTCCATAAGAGTATGATGCTTGGTTTTACAGTAGCACCCATATGCAAATCACCAAGCCGTCTGAGCAATTTTACACAGCAGAGATGAAAAAAGAACACGCGTGTTCATGGAAGGACGTATTCGAGACATGTAGGTGGCGTCAGAGCAAATACGAGAAGTCAAACGCAACCGAACTGTTTAAATATATGTTGTTGAAAATACAACACATATAAAGGCTTTTTTTGAGAAAACAAAAAAAGCCTTTATATTTTTATTTTCTTTTGTTTTTTATAATACGATGGATCCGTTTAAATGTAAGGACATCTATAATATAAATCTCATCTGTCTGTTTAAATGTATGTATGCTTGTATGTTTGCCTAAAATTTTAACAGAGGCGACATATTTTCAGGAGATTGATATCGTTTTGAAGTCGACCCTTCGGACGACAAATATAGAAAAATCGGCTGAAAACATTGATTCCTTCATCCTCAACTACAGTGTGGGGTCGTATTTTTCGAAGATATTTTTGAAAGTCATCCTCTCTTTTCGATTGACTAGCCTTAATTTAAACCTGCATCACTCTCGGTTTGGCTATAGGCGCAACAGAAAAGACTTTACTTTTTTTTCACGTTATATTCCTCCGCTGTACGGCTTCGAGCCTGCCTGCCTACTACTACTTCTTGTTTTTTTGCTCAACTCCCACCTCAAAACACTCGGGTAACGCCGGACACCTAGGCTAATCATTAAATAAAGGTGTAAAACAGTACATAGCTCCGTTATCCTTATGCAAACTTTACGATTTAAAAGCTACATAAACCGGAATTCGCTAAGGCCCCAAGCTAACCTTTTAAATAAGTTAGATACAAAAAGTTAGAGATTAGAATTGCCGAGCAATCTTTGAAGATATATTAAGTAATTTGTGTTTACAGACTTCGTAAAAATGAGCTTCTTGGAAAAATACTTAACTATTAAAATGATCAAAATTAATTATGAAATATATAATTTAGGCAACAATGCAAGTAACGTGCGCATATTATTTAATTTTGTGCATATAACATTTTTCACTGAAACCGTACGATACTTTGCAAAAAAAAAAAGCAATAAAAAAATTTAAATTCATATTTTTTTCATGGTTTATATCAGTGCTGGTAAACGACCTGCTGAAAGCCAAGATATTACTTTAGAAAACAAACACGCAGTCGGGCATGGCCGTCTTTTTTTCGAGGACAGTTGCGCAACAACATGTAACGTGACCGTTATTTTAACTGTATCTTTAGAGTTCAAACTTCTTTTTGACCCCACGCCGTCTGGTACTTTCACAAAGGAACAACGACGAATAATAATAATAATAATTCTGATTTCGCTTATGAACGTCTCACTGGAAAGGGATGGGATTCATTTCCAGAGGATTTCCCTTAATCCCGGCTTCAAACTAGGAGCTTCAAAGATCAAGAGTTTTCCTAAGGATGTTGGTGGTACCTATAATTGCAGAGGGTTGAAGGCCGCCTAAAACATCGGGGGTTTGTAGTTTTTTCAATTGTCCTTCAAGACGACTCGATACTACTCCTAGTGTACCAACTACGACCGGGATTATTTGTGTTTTATCTCCAAGGCCAGTGGAGCATAATTGCTCCACTTCTCATTCTCCTTCTCTCTCACATTCCTTCCCAGGGTAATGAGAAGTCTACAATCTGCCAGTTTTTTGAGACCTTGTCAATGACGACCAAATCATAACGATTATGTTCAAATTGCTTGGTCGTTATGACACTTTTGCTCCACCATACTTCTACCTTGCCATCCTCACTTGTTCTCACTTCATCAGGCACTTCCTCAAACCATTTTCCAGCACAATTCACCCCAACCCTCTTACACACCTCCCAATTTATCCGGAGTCCCATGCGATCGTGTCTTTTGCGGTACTCTCTCTCTGGGCCAGCCCACTCCACCCTGCTGCAAGGTGCGCAATTGACTCTGAGGTCTTACCACAAATCCGGTATTCTGCAGCAACTTCCTCTCCTAGAACCACTTTTTTGAACAATCGTGTTCCTAATGCCTGCTCTTGTGCTGCACAAACAAAACCTTCAGTACTCTAAGCCTAATACCCAGCTCTAAGCCATTGCCATGATCTTTTATCAGCCACTCATGCTATATCCTGGAAGAACCTTCCATGCATATTCTTCCTAGCCAGTCCCTCTGACATTTCTCTATCCATACGTTTCACATAATCAGCCTTGGTCTCACATACTTCCACTTCATTGGCCACAACCTTAAGCATCCGCTCCCCACTTCTAACCACATGCTCCTTCAACGACATCTCCTGGGTACTAACACAATCTTTTACATTTTTCAATCCTCTTCCACCATCTGTCCTCTTTTGATACAGCCTGGCTACGCTACTTCGAATGTGAAATATACCAAACATTGCTAAAACTTTTCTTGTTTTGATATCCATGGCATGCAAATCCTTGTCAGACCATTCTAAAATTCCCGCACTGTATCTCAAAACACTGACTGCCCATGCATTTACTGCTTTCATTAGATTTCCTCCATACAGCTTCGACTTTGCAATTAGTTTCCCTCTTCTAAGATACTCCTTCCTGACTTTTTCTTTCATTTCACTGTTCATGATACCTACACCCTCCAACACTCCCAATCCTGTATCTTCTATTTCTTTTATGCTTTCTCCATTTGGCAGCACTATTCAATTCGAATGGACCTTTACTCCTCTTTTCATCACTAGCACCGCACATTTACTAATCCCAAACTCCATCTCAATGTTTTCTGAGTATGTCCCCACAAGTTCTACCAGTCTTTCCATTTCCTTTTAATTTCTACCGAATATTTTCAAAACATCAATAAACAGTAGATGGTTGAGGCGTCTATCACCAGATCCAAAGTTATACCCCAGTTTTTCTCTTTTCAAGAGGATGCTCAGTGGCATCATTATCATTACAAAAAGAAGTGGCGATAACGAATCTCCTTGAAATATCCCACGTTTAATGCCAACCTGCCCCATCTCCTCTCTGTTTGCTGTCAGACCCGTTTTCCATTGAGCCATACTTGTTTCCAAAAGCCCTACCACATTCTCAGCAACCTTCATCATCAATAGTATTTCACGTATCCATGAATGAGGAACCATGTCATAAGCCTTTCTGTAATCGATCTATGCTACGCTCAGATCTCTCTTCTCCTTCGCATCCTGCATTATTGCTTTATCAATTAGTGGTTGCTCTTTGGTAACTCTCGTGCGTTTCCGGCACCCCTTTTGTTCGTCAGGAAAAACACAATTCCTCTCAAAATATTCATAAATTTTCTCCGCAAATATTCCATTCAACAGTTTCCACATCAATGGCAGACATGTAATTTGTCTATGATTATTGGCATCTGTTCCTTTTGCAGGATCTTTCCTAATTAGTGTTGTTCTTCCCTTCACAAGCCAATCAGGGACATCTCCCGATTCTACAACCCTTTGCAGAGCAGCAGCTATAGGTGGATAAAGGCATGGGAACTGTTTAAACCAGAAACCCATCACTCCATCTGGACCAGGTGCCTTTCAATTTGTCATCCTTCATATGCCAGCTTTAACGTCATCGATGGCTATCTCAACGTTCTTCATCTGCTGCATTTCTGATGGCCTTTCTCTGACCTTTCCCAACCAGCTAGCCTTCTCATTATGTCGCCCTTCGATAGACCAAATCCCGCTCCAGAAGTCCCTTGAATCTTTTGCATTTGGAGTGTTGTTATTTCCCGCCGTTTTACTACCATTTAATTCTTTATACAGCTGAGACTGTTCCTAATTTTATACCCCCAGTGTGCGCCTTCTCTTTCAACATTGTTAGAACGTTCATCGTCCCCTTTTCCAGCAATCTATACCCCCTTTCATGCTCGTCCTTAGCTTTCTGTCCTAGTTTAACTCCTTTTCTTATTTCTTCAATTCTACCAATGTCTTTCCGCCACCGTTTTATACTTTCTTCAAGCCGCCTCTGCCAGTGTGGCCTTCCATCCTTCATTTCTCCATTTTTCTTCTGTAATAAGCCAAGACGATTCGCAAAAACGTATGACGCTGCATATAGAAGCCTGTTAAGTTCCGGAATCAATATGTTCTTTCTTATGATGTTGTGAATTACTCCTTGAATTATTTTTACCTTGTTTTTCATCTTCCGCATATCACTACTCTTCATACTTGGAATCTCTATGATAGCGTCTCTAAGAAGAACCTCTCTTAACTTCTGAAGTACTTCTTTTTCTACAGAAGTCAAAGTTCGAACTTCATCACCACTTCTCCATACATCTGCTCCTTTCACTAGCTCCATTGTCTCAGAGTCAATGATCCCATCTGCCTTAGAGCCTTCAAACTCCTCATCACTTCCCCTAACCATAGGATTCCATTCCTCCTCAGTTATCCACCTTCATCACTTACATTCCCCTTCTGCATTTCCACTCTCTCAGTTCTTTCATCAGAGGTTGTTTCATCAATTTTACTTTCGTTATTCATTTCATTCCTAACCATCCATTCAATCTCTTCTCTTGCAATCACTGAAAGTAGGTTGTTATTTTTATTTTTTTTTTACTGGGATACCAAACTCGCGACACTTCTAGGTCCCCCTCCTCTCGATTCCCATTCTTTCTTCATTTTTCGGATATATCCACCAGATTTGGTACTTCCACTTCTTACAAAGCATTCCCACAGGGCTCTCCTTTCCTCCTCCGTCCATGATTTCTGTTACATTTCCTGTTCCAACTCCCTTCGTGTCTTGGTACCCTCTCTGGCAATTCTCACTCCCCCTATATCCAGCCACATCCTCAGAATTTTGAACAGTTGTATGATGACGACAGAACCCATCCTGTTTACCAGTGAGATATCTATCTAACGTGAGACCATCACAAAATTTTCTAGCCTCATTCACGTCATTATTTTCAATATTTTGATTTAAATGGGGTTAGGGAATTTAAGGTTACCCCACCACCGATAGTTTTATCGAGACATTATCTCTAGGAGGGTTCCCCACCAAGGTCAAAGATCCCCTCCCGACCTTTTTCCTCCATCACGACCACTATCCCCATTACCACCACCAACAACAATAGAAATAAAATCAAAAATGATAATGACAACACTAATATCGGTAGCTATAATATTAACAGCAAAAAGAACAATGACAATGACAGCAAAAAACACCTGCCATTACAGCTACAGTAATAATATAACATAATAAAAACATACCACCACTACAACCACCACCACCACTACTACTACTACTAGTAATAATATTAGTGGTAATAGTAATAACCAATAAAATAAATTTGTTTTTTGTTTTTTAAATAATAATAACAATAATAATGATAATGATAATAATGTAATGATAATTAAAAAAAAAATAATAATAATAAGTAGAAGAACAATGACAATAATAATAATAATAATAATAATAATAATAATAATAATAATAATTTTCGACGTGCTATCCTCGCGAGGACTCCTCAAGTTAATGCCTGGCATTAATGTTCATGCTCATGAATGACACAGATCAGACCTCACGAAAATGAAAAGCAGAAAATTCTGTGTAGCTTAATTACCGTATATATTTTAATAACTTACTACATAGCTCTATCCACAAGTTAAGCACTGTTGAAAATCGATAATAATCTACTAATACAATTCTGTCTATACATGAAATAAAAATAATATAAAGATATAGAAATAAAGTATAATATTGTTTATCATGTAAATAATATTCGTTACATATGTGCATACATGCGTGAGCTTCGATGAATTTCAAAATCTAGCATCATCTAACGATCGGTCTAAAAATAAAATAACAGAATGTTCTAAATCGTAAAATCGAATTCGAAACCAGTTGAGAATGGTGGCCCCATAACGTTGAATTTCAAAAAATATTACAATAGCTGAAACATATATGTACATGTGTATTTCATAATTCTTGTAGAAATAAACACAATGATACAATACTCCAGCTCTATCTGTTATGATAAACAACGAACTAAACTAGTGCTAAATTAGAGATAGAGCTGTATTATATCTCTGTATGCACGCACACGGCACGATTACGTTGACACACACCGGTTGTCACCAGATCAGCAAAGTAAAGCAACTTTGAGACTGGCCAGTACCAGATGGGCGACGCTTTGGGAAGGCTAGGCACTGTATGTACCGCGCTGAGACGTAGAAATTTCCATGTTGGCATATGGGGGCGCGTTAACTTACTGGGAAAGATGCACACGAAGTCTCCGTTTAAACATTCATATATCAGAAGGAAAAACGCTGATGTAAAAACCTGAGATGTAATGAACGCTTTTGTCTGGTGGCAGCCATTGCGCCGACGAAGATTAGCAGTTGTATCGAAATGCGTGGTTGATTCTGCAAAAAGCTTTCACTACTACGAGGTGGCCCACTTAAAAGTACCCCGATCTCTCTAATCTTTCTATTACGACCAACTGACACCACAAGACAAAAGGCAATTTTTGTTTTCCAGCAAGATGGCGCTACATGCCACACGTCTCACAGATCATTGACATGATTTCATGGCATGTTTACCGAAGAGAAACAATAAGCAAAGGGTCATGGCCACCACGTTCCCTGGACTTGTGATCATGTGATATTTATCTTTGGTGGACTTTAAAACTAAAATTTATGATAATAATCCTTACAATCTAGACCAACTAAAGGTGAACATTACCGACGCTATCAGGAGAATCAGCAAAGAAGAACTGCAAACGTTGTTAAACGTGTCCAGAAATGCATAGATGTAAACGGGGAGCACTTCCAGCATCTTTTATAACCCTAGAGGTAATTTAAACAATGCTACATGTAATGTAGTAATAAAAACAATAACAGATTGTTTCTGCTGTCTACTACATTTTATCATAAGTGGGCTATCCTGTATAAACACATCATGTGTGCACTTCCGAACAACTTAATTGTTGTGGCGGATGTCATACGTCGAAATTGACGAGTTAATTTATCATCCTCATCATCATTATATATATATATATATATATATATATATATATATATATATATATATATATATATATATATATACATTCAAATTCTTCCACGATGTATTCTTCACTGCATATTCTCAGGGTCCTAAGAAAAAATCCTATAAGAATACCTCATCCCTGAGAATATGCAGTGAAGAATATATATATATATATATATATATATATATATATATATATAAATATATATATATATATAGTGTGTGTGTGTAAAATGATTTGATAGAACCTTAGACAACTTCCCGATTGTTAAGAACATTTAAAAAAATGAGACCACAATTCTTATTGATGTTTTACCGAATGTCAGAACAATACTGGTACTAATCGTTACCAGATATAAGTCCCCTTCTTTTGAGATTCGAGACCAACGATTTCGATATTGTACGGATATTCTGTTACAGATATATTGAACACTTTTGACTGCTCCACAGTTGGGCCTTTATTTTATAGTTGTTAATTTTTCCCCAAAATCTCGTGGCTGTTAATGCTGACCTGGATGTAACGGCTAAGCAAATGGAGTCAAAGCTGACTTTGAAGATAAGTTGCGATCTCCCGATCAGTAGTAATTGTCACTTTCTGCACTGATTATTTGCGAAAGTGTCTGTGTGTATGAAATGATTTTCAATACTTATTATTATTAGATCCTTAAATATCATTTAAGTTGAGCACTATCTGAGGAATAAACATGCAAGCCATTAGCGTTAGCCAATGTCCACGACTTCCGCTTGTCTAACAGCTCATTGCTGCTTTACTGTTGTGCCCGTACTTGCCATTTATAGGTGTTAAATTTCCCTTAATTCTCGTGGCATCTGATGCCGGCCTAGATACAACGTCCGTTCAAATGGAGTAAATGATGACCTGGGCTCGAATTTCCCGGCCACTAGTAAGTGTCACATTCTGCACTGACGATTGCAAGCGTATGAAACACTAGTGTCTTTAGCTCCCCTTCCCCCTTTAAAACCTTATCTTCGATCAGATATGGTCAAGATGATTCATAATCAACATATAACTTAGAGAAAACTAGATATCATCTATATATCTATAAAATTGAAAATGTTTGTGTGTGTGTGTTGTGTACATTTCCCTACCAAATATCTCTGTCAATTTTCAGTCTAGAGACTCGAGATTTGACATAAGAGGTATTGAGATTCGAGAAAATCTTCTTAATCAGTTTTCTGACAGAAATGTGGCTGTCCAGGAGTCAAAGTTCAACGATTTGACCTTTGAAAACTCTACCAAACTCCTCCGTCAATTTTCGGTCTAACTCTTGAAATTTTAAGTGTAAGCCACTTGGACATGGATCAACCTTTTAATTTTATTTGAGCCCAAACAATAACTGTTAAAAGGTTAGAATTTAGGTCAAAGTTTTTTTTTAAATTTGGCCTCTGTGGTCTCTACCAAATCACTCAGCCAATTTTTGATCTAAACATTTGAAATTTTACATAAAGTGTATTCAGGGCATTCATACATAGGGCAAGCTTTTACATCGGTTTTTGACCAGAAATTTTGAGCTGCCAAGGGATCAAAGTTTAGAAGATTTTACTTTTGCGGCGTCTAGCAAACTACCCAGCCAATTTTGGGTATAAACATTTAGAATTTATACATAACGGGTGTTCAGACATGCGGCAAGCATTTTAATCAGTTTGGTGGCGATAGTTTGGCTGCCAAAATATCAAAGTTGAAATTTTCAGATTCTACCAAAGTCCTCCGCCAATTCTGGATCTAAACACTTGAAATTTTAGATATAGGTTTCCTGGACATGAGTCAAACTTTTAATATATATATGAACGTAAAGTGATGAACAGTGCATTAGGCTCGAACAAACCTGTACTAAACTGCTAGTTTAATATAAATTAACCACAGAATAAATTGATTGGCAGAAAGTACATAACAAAGCTTTTCAGTTAATTCACTCCAGTATTTTGCTTGCACGAATATCGATGTATTTAAAGGATTTTTTCAAAGGATTCTACCACATAGAAAAATAATGGATTCCAAATGTACATGACTTTCCAACCTGGAATATGCTATTAAAAATATCCGCAATACATTCTTGATTATACCACTATTCATTGGATTTTGCATTATTCCTGCATCATCTTGGAGTATCTTTTTACACTATTTTTTACATTGTTTTTACACTAGCATTTCAATGTTAATTTTCAACTTATGTTGTAATAAGAAAAATTATAATTACCCATATCTATTTTACTAACAACATTTCCTTTGATGAGATAAGCCATTCGCTGGAAATCCATGGATTAAGAAAAAACCTTTAATAATTAGTTGTACTACTTTGTAAAACCTTTCAAAATTTTGTTGTAGTTCTACATAATTTAACTCAAGATGGCCACTGATATATATATATATATATATATATATATATATATATATATATATATATATATATATATATATATACGTCTTTACATAAGCAATAGTTTGTTGCTACACAGTCATGAGCATGTTTTTAGAATTCCGTTTTCGAAAATACGGGTTGTTGCCTGATGAGGTCTCTAGTTAGTGAATACTAGTAGATCGAAACATGCTCATGACAGTGTAGCAACAAACTACTGCTTATGTAAAGAAAAATCTAACCTGCTCTACTTTTGTATTGAGCACTCTTGTATGAACCTCTTTATATTTCACTGGTTACCCTACCTTTGGAAAATAGCAACCTCAAATTATATATATATATATATTATTTTTATTGTTATTTTTTATATTTCAAGTGGTCCTCCGCTCTTGGTCACAAAAAAAGTATCGACCTCCGCTCGTGGTCACAAGAAAGTGACGAATGTTTCGATACTTTTTTTGTGACCAAGAGCGGAGATCCTCTTGAAATATAAAAAATAACAGTAAAAATATTAAATACAAAAAGTAACATCGTTATTAATGCTTCAAAAAACCCTCATAACCTCTAAATCACTTTCCTAGAAGCATACATAACATTATATATATATATATATATATATATATGTATATGAACAAACAGTTAATAAAATATGTTAAAACACTTTGAAATGAGTTAAAAACATATTTCATCTGAAAAGGAAACACTAGATAAATGGATAGTCCTTAATCCGCGGAGTATATATATATATATATATATATATATATATATATATATATATATATATATATATATATATATATATATATATATATATATATATATATATATATATATATATATATATATATATATATGTGTGTGTGTGTGTGTGCGTGTGTGTGTGTGTGTGTGTGTGCATACATTAAAAATATAATTTTTAATTTTGCATTAAAATTAATCAACCTGAATTATATTCTTGTCTGGGTCAAATTGACCCTTTCTAGTCTATATCTATCTGTTCTTAAATAGATTAAGAAAGATTCTTCTCTACCTGTTCCATTTCCCTCTTACTCTCTCGCCCCCTCAACTATGTCTATCTCTCTTTCTTCCCTTTCTTAAGTTTTTGAATATCTGTTTTACTCTTATCTCTCTTTTTTATTTTTTTCTCTTTTGTTCTCACCAATCATTTTCCTGATTTGATTTCGTATCTTCATTTCAACACATTCCTTTTTCTTGACCCGTTATTTAAAAGGAAAAACAATACAAAACAAAAACAAACGTCACACATCTTGACTTCTCTCAAGTCTGATGATTTTTTGCTGAAGCTCTTATTTACACTGGACATTTATATTTAAATTTCTGTTTTCTCATAGATTACCAATTCATTTTTAACAGACACATTCCGGGTTTTTCCTGTTCTGGATTTTACCATCTTTCTCATTGGATTTTAATAGTATCATTTTTCTTCTTTTTTTCCGTTTCTTGCTTGCTTAATCCCCTTTAACCCTTCAACATTTACCAACTGTTAAATGACTTTTTTATGCAAAACTTTATACCATTTATCTCCCGTGATGCATTCGTCTGTAAAAGTTTGCAAACCTCTTCCCTCCGATGAGAAGAATTACATTCTTCGAAACTTCATGGAATAAGTTCATTCCTGTTTATTTGTAATTATTTATTGTATTTGAATCAATTTTCAATATCAAGATTTTTATTATATACTAGATTATCCGTGACCCGTTGGGCCAGTACGTTATATTAGCTATGGAATTAATGTATGAGCGTGACACTTGTGACGTAAAGAAAATAGTTTTTGTAACTGTTGTGGGGGAATCACCCTCCAAATGGACTGTTCTATCCATTATATAAACAATAGACCTTTTGATCCCAGGTGTGGATTAAGCACCAGAGCGACCCTCGCCTGCTCGGTGACGTTTTTTACTCTTTTCAGTTGTAACATTTTACGTTGTTGTTCCAGTAATACATTGTTTAAACTCTATTCCGTTGTTCTGTTTTCTTTGTGGCTTATTGCAAGCCATAACAGTAACATAACAGAAACATTTCTATGAAAGTATATAAAGACGAAAAAAGAATATAGATAGATTTCTATGAGTTGTACTGTTTATAATTGTTTATTTAAAAATAAAACTTACAGTCATTGAATTATAAGTGATTTGCTATACTTATAGGTAAATGTGCACTGAACAGATACGGTCATACTTAAAGTTAAATTCAAATGTTGCTATATCTTTAAATTTAAACGCGAAAAAAACAATTGGAACGCTGAAAACGTACACAGTTAACAATACGTTTTATTGTAACGTTGATTATTTATTTGCACCGCAAATTTAAAAAAATACATATTGTCGGGGTTATTTATTTATGTTTGTAGTGTAGAAAAATTATGAATGTTTTCTCTTTAAGAAAGGTGTATTAAAAATGGTGAATAAATTCAAAAAAGGAAAGGCGGTTGTTTAATCGCCGTTGTAAAATGCTCCTGTGGTTTTCAGCTGGTTAAAGTATATTTATTCGTGAGAAAATTGCGTTAAAATAACTTAAACGTAATACGGAAATGATCGATGTAAAACAATGCAGAAAGTATTAACAATTGTTTATTTATATAATTTAAACAAGAATAAAAAAAAAAACAATTGAGACGCTGAAAATGTACACAGTAAAACAATACGTTTTATTGTCGCTATGATTATTTGTTTATGTACGCATGCGCAACCGGAAGTCGTAAACCGAATGTTGGGGTACAACACCCGTTACAAGGGCATTTGAGTTATATATATATATATATATATATATATATATATATATATGAAATAATAAACCATGAAGTTGTTTGGGGTTTATTGCTAATTAGTGTACCTAAACTCAACAAGTCTAACAACGCTATAATTCGAAACGAATAATCGTGCTCTATTATCTTCCATCTATGCGAGCAAACTTATCGCTAAAATATATATCAATTCATTCTTTTTTATTAACATTTAAAAAAATGGTTTATTGGCTTAAAGAATATATTGCAAACGCGCGTAATATATTTATAAATAAATAACCCTTAACCAAGTGTAAATTATCTCTGCCCTCCTTTAGGCCGTTTTATTAAGTAAATAATTAATGTCTATTCCAGATTTTTACCTCGTTAATTCTAAGATTCCACAGTTTGATATATTTTCACTGTCACTTTCTGCTCTTGGACCGCCATCTTGTTTTCGTCACATGAATTAACACGACTGGTTTATGTGTGCAGAGTAATTTTTTAAAAATTGAGATTTTATCTTTTTTCTTTCAGATTAAAATGCTTTGCAGACGATCCTTATTTATATTACGCATATTTTCTGTTCGACCTTTATCGACATAATTCTAGTGTTTTCATGTACTTTTTGCAAAAAGGATATTTGTTTAAGTCAATGGTCTAGCCTTGGAAACCATAGTTAATCAGCTAATCTATACGATCCCATAATTCAATTGTGCTTGAGTAAGAACGCGCCATTTTCTTTTCACTGGGAGAAGAATAACTCGGGAATTACGTTCATTATATCGGAACATTCACATTTTCTTAGAAATATAATTAGCACCAATCTAATCTTAATATGTAAAATAATTTGTAGACACGACTCGTGTGCGTGTGTAAATGTTGTGGTCGCATATATGTTACTTGCTCATCGTTCTATTTTTATGTCCTATCTAATCTGCGTACCAATTGACGTAAACTATGCAGTAGTGTAATTTACTAAAAATGACTTTTTGAAAACGGTAATTTAGTTAAGAAATTCAATTAACCAGAATTAATTACGCTATTTTGATTTTATTTAAATAGCTAAATAAAATAATTAATTATTTCGAAAATTTAAAAGGGCTTCTAGAATCTTGTAGAATCGTCGTATATAGAGTAATTTCAACTGAATTTTAGAATAATAAATAGAAACTTCCGTATTAAAATATGTAATGTTTTCGAAGAGATTTACATCTAATAATAATGTGAACTAGTGGAATACTCCTTTCTTGGACGGGATTACACAATAAATATAGCATTAGCTTAAGGTTTTCATGTTTTTTCCTTCTTCCGTATGATTAAATGATTAAATAGTACAAATTCATCTTTTGACCTGAATTTCTGTGACGATATTTCTGGCTCGACAGGCAGCTAACGAGAACGGCCGGAACAAGCCAAGAACGTATAAAATGTTAAAATGCTAAGAAAAAAAAATAAATAAAAAGAGAAAAAAAAACGAGTCGATTTTTTAAAACTATTTAAGTATTTTTTTCTGGATTCTGAAGGGGTGTAGGTTTTTTTCACAAGGCATTTGGCTGGGCGTTTGATTAGCGTACCACAAAATTATCATCTAAGTATAAGATGGAAATATCCAAGATTTCGAAATTTAATTATTCGTGGGTACACGAAATGAACACCGCAAAATCTCTACAACTGGTAGAATTGCCTCAAAACATTCTGCTACTGATTGGAGGAACTTCGTTAGAGACATTTGCCGTGATTATTTTCTTTAGGGATCCTCAGGGTATCGGGGACTCAGGTAACACGGTAAAATTGACGAGTATCTGTTTACTTAACGAATGTGGAACGTCGAGAGACTCCTCAAACCACCATGTGCCTTAAAAACACAACAAAAACTGTTTTTCAACAATAACAACAACAATATATATATATATATACACGCATACACACACACACACACACACACATATATATATATATATATATATATATATATTACAATAGAAAAATGCGAGCATGAAAAGAAATATACTTAAGCTTAAACATGGAAATGTAAAGGACTAGTTGTTAAAACTGAAAAAGAAAAGGACAAGATATTCTGGTAAAAAATCATATAAATTTATAACTTAAACTATTGTAGCATTAATAATTAATTACATAATGTTATATAAATTTGATTATAAAAATTCTTAATGTTGCAATATTTAGGTTTAAAATTTATTATAATTTGACTAGAATATCTTGCCCTTTTATTTGCCAGTTTTAACAACTAGCCCTTTACTTTTCCATGTTTAAGCTTAACCATAATAGTTTTCATGCTCGCATTTTCTATTGTAATCCATGTTTTCTCCAGTTTTCCAGTAGATTCACTTGTTCTTTGTTTAATTTCAGTCTTATTTTTTGCCCCCATAAACATAACATACACACATGTTAATAACAATGTACGGCACTGGTCTGCTTTCAATAACCCCCCATCCCCCAATTATCTCCCGTTCATTCTTTCATTCTCTTTGTTTCACTTGTTACTTCTCTTTTCCGCGAGAACGGTGACGGTGAATATGTAGCAACAATAGTCGCTGAAGGAACGTTGTTGCTATGGAAATCAGTCATAAAAAACGTCGCTCACCTCCTTACCGTTTTTTTACGATTTTTACACCAGTATATTCATTATAACTTTTGTTTTTACTGAATGTAAATGGCATTTTTTCACAATGTAACGTAGAAGGTGATTTATAAACTGTCATAATTGTTTGAAATTTGGTTGAAAAATGAGTGATCGGTGAAGCTTTGAAGCAGTTATAAATGACTCAAACTGTAACTTAACCATATATAAGTATATATTCAAACACTACCGTGTTTGTATATATATTTTTTATTACTTTTCCTGACGTTCTAATTAACATAAAAATATCCACCAGCCTAAATGCTTGCCTTCTACGTTTTAAGAGGTGATCCTCCAACTGTTACGAACTAAAAAAAAAAAAAAACATAAATTAAGTCCTTATCAATCACGGATTTTCAAACTATATCGTCGACGAACAAATAAAATAAAATATAAATGCTCTAGAAGGTAAAAGAAACAACACCAAAATAGTAATACCGCACGCCATCAAAATCCTATATTATTTAATGGATTGGAACCATTATAGAGATCAGTAACTTGTACTATGTATCCATTTATTTATTACGGACTATTATCTTAATCTTCTAGTTTTTCTTTCACGACGTTTCGCCCAACTATTCTTCTGGCCATCGTCATGTGGTTAATAGCTGTTAAATTAATATTAACATAATATACCAATACCAATCAGTACAGACCCGGCAATGGAAGATCAGGTAATAAACTTTGATTCATAAGACTAAAACATCCAACCTTGATTCCCCTTCGGGGCCCGTGGCACAGTGGATAGAGACGTTGAAGGTGATCATTGTTTGAAAATAGCGGTTACAATACTACCAAAACCGACCAGAGGCTCAGTTGGCCAAAACGTGGTGAGACAACAACAACTATGGAAGGCAGTAATTGCCAAAGATGCTGTTAGGAGATTCGGCGTTCCTATCCCGTCGAAGTTATCCAGTTGACGAAGGCCAGAGGAATAGTTGACCGAAACGTCGTGAAACAACCACTAGAAGCTGGGGATAATGGTCAACAATGAATAAACAGATAAATAATTAAAATCCCAATACCTATTTACTGTACCCATATGCAACTGGGATTTAAATTAGAAGAAAATGCCATAAAAAAGTATCCATAGATATGTTTCCCTCACTGACAGCAACTATATTAGACTTATCATATACTATAAAAAAATAAAACAAAAAATCTAATATTAAAAAAATAAAAAAGGCTCCTCTACCCTCAACCCACTAGAACAAACCAACGCCATCTAGAAGTTCAAATCCCCCCTGGGAGAATGAGATTGCTACAACAACAATAAAACTAACTTTTACTTTAGTTTCTTCGGTTATAAAACGATTACCCTTTTACGTCGCCTTATCATGCATAACACAGAACCAAGTGCAATATTACATATTTACAAAATAAATAAATAAATGAATAAAACATAACTACTCCTCCCTTGAAGTCAGAGCAATTCTTTTCAGCAACACAAAAATAATTCATCACGTAACCAATGTCAAGAAATTAAAAATACTTGAAGCTATATACATTAAAACATGAAACCCTGTCATTAATCAAAACACATTCCAAATCCAGTGAAAACATTAAAGTAGCTGTCGTAGCCCCTCTGCGTCCTACCTGACCCAACCCCGACCACAGAACTGGATCCCCATCTCTTTCCCATTTGACACTCAGTGCTTGCATGCATTCATAGCTGCTATTATATACAGTAGCGTCCAAAACTAAGAGACAAAAATTTCAAACCTAATATTTGTTAGAAATATCAACTGAAAAGCTAAAATTTTGACAACTGGTAGTCATTATTATCCATAATAATCCAATAAAAATCTTTGGAAGACCTTAGGAGTGAATGTTATGGAAAGAAATCCCACTAACAGAGAGGATTTGTGGATGAAGCTTCAAGAAGAATGGTCTAAAATGAGTATCCAGCATTGTCCAGAACGGATTTGTTCTTGTAGTCGAAGGTGTGCAGCTGTCATTGAGAGCACGAGCTCATTTACTAAATATTGATTGTACATGCATTTCTATTGTTTTTTTATGTTTACATTGTGTTTCTCAATTTTGTCCCTTACTTTTGGATGTTCCTATTTTGAAAATAAATAAATAATTGTTATAATTCAAATGATTCAAATTTTAGTATGTTATTATGGATGATAACGACTACCAGTGATCAAAATTTCAGCTTTTCACAGTTGTTATTTCTAACAAATATTATGTTTTAAAATTCTGTCCCTTAGTTTTGGATGCTACTGTATAAATAATTTTCCAGCCCTCATCGCGCTAATATTCACACAACCCTCCTGAAATACACACCGCACTTATATCAATTATTTTTCTATTTATATTATGTATGTGTATATATGATATATAGTCAGGTGGGAGATATATATTATAAAACGGGTCGTATGTTGTATGTTAATTTATTCGATAAAGACGTACATGCTTAATAGTTGGGTTTTATATTTTATCTGTATATTCATCTACGTGTAAATGCGTGTATGTATATACGTCGAATCATTTAGTTGAACGTCTAGTGTGTATATTATAACATTTATGCAACAGTTTTAGCAGGAAACGATTGATGTTGACGTATCGTAACAGTTGTAGATAACAGTTCGTTTTTAACAGATGTAGATAACACAACAAATACTTGAATTATTTACGAACATTTATTTTCATGATGTGGCCGGAATTTTCAGAGATTACACGTTCTTTAAATCTTGACTGTCCGACCTGATGCAACCCAAATCTAGTTATTTGTTTATGAAAACACAGAATCATGTTTACATCTATTTTCTATTTTGCGATATTATATGCCAATAATTTTTACCAATTTAATTGTTTATTCTTCTAATCATAATAATTGATACTGGGACCCGCCGTCGATCGAATCAACTAGTAGTTATAATAATAATAATAATAATAATAATAATAATAATAATAATAATAATAATAGTAATAGTAATAATAATAATAATAATATTAATAATAATAATAATAATAGTAATAATAGTAATAATAATAATTATGTTTTGACCCTTGGTCCTGCTTACCACAGTTAACACAAATACTACGCTATGATACCAGCCTAAAGGTTCGTAACATTACATATATATTTAAAAAAAATGCCTACCAAACTCCTCTGAATGTTTTGGTCTACAGACATGAAACTTAATATATATATATATATATATATATATATATATATATATATATATATATATATATATATATATATATATATATATATAGGGTATTCGAAGCCATGCGAAATTTACATTTCGGTTTTAGCCGGGGAAAATCGGTGCAAAAGTATGAAAATTAAAAGGAAGGAATTTTTCAGCTGAAAGTCGAACGACGGCATTACGAATATGCATACTAAACGTAATAGTTATTGCTGCATGTTGTAATTTCTAGACTTGCAGCAAACATGTCTTCACAGCTCAGGCATTAACATCAGAGGAAAAAGTATATCATAAGCTAAACGTTTTGGTTTCGATTCTCGGTGGTGGCGCACGAGTCATTTTTCTTTTTAACTTTTAAAATTATTTCTATATATTGGGTCCAATATAATCTAATAATAAATAAGGAATCTGCATGAAGCAAAATATCATATGCAAGCGTATTTTACTACCTGGCAATGCCGGGCGGCCTACTAGTATATATATAATTCCAGATCGATCTGACGTTGCCCGGGATTTACCTACGGACTTTTATCCAGTAATAGCTAACGGAACCAGAGCATACTACCGTCATCAGGTAAAATAAGGCGTACCGTTCCAACTTCTTTGCAGATTTTATACTTCTGCAGAAAGATTCTTAATTTGATCCTTGCGTGGCCTTCAGGCCTACATAAGTATGTACTTTCTTATAAAAACAACTATTTCTACTACTACTACTACTACTACTACTACTACTACTACTACTACTGTACACCTACCCACCTTTCTCGTAGGTTGTATTCGTAAAAAAGAGTTGGTAAAGTATATATTTGTGGACTCAATTACAAAGAAAAATGTTGAATGATTATTACAACCTCAATACGAATTGAGTTTCAACGCGAGAAATGGTTCTGTGTAGTCTGCTGCTTTGTTTGAAGATATGAGAATCATTCCTTTGTGAATTTGCCTGGGGCAGGGCATTCAACTTACCTATATAGTTTAGGGGGAGGGAGCTGAGATGTTCATGTGAGTGCGTTTTCTGGTAATTGCTAAATGGAGACAGTTGTGTTCTTGGGACGAAAGGTGTCAGTCTCCGTAGACATAGACATAACTATTGTGCAATCAACGTCGCGACAACATTCTTATGAGATGAACGGAGGGGGAATACAAGGAAACAAAACGCAGAGATTACTACGAGAATACACCTGTGTTTCTCATATTTCAGTGAACTTTTGTAAAGATCATATTACAAAGTCGGTTTTCACGATAACAATATAGATATAACATTAACATAGAAAGATAGACAGAAACGAATCGATAGATAAATCTATAATCCAGCAAAGAAATAAATGCAGACATTTATACATATATATCTAGCAGCACTCATGAGATGTGATACAGCGAAACAGTACTGTATGTGGATGACTATAAATGATCTCTATCTTGAGTTGGGGGAGAAATAACTAAACTGCCGATAGCGCACAAAGCAATTCTCTTTGAGTAAACAAATTGAACGAAAACATTTGGACAAGGTTGGGAAATTGTAATTTCGCATACCGATATAAACAGTAGGCGAGTGGCGTAACGATAAGAAGCGTTGACTTTCACCTTAACGGTCGAGTTTCGATCCTAGTGTGTGGCTGTTTCTAGTATCGCTGAACCGAGGAACTATGTATGTGGATGAAAATATATGCGTTAAGTTTTGTGGCTGTAGATTTTTTAACAATAATTAAATATGCAACATTAGTATCTATTTTCTATAATTCAGTGGCAGCAAGATTTGTATGCAGGCGCAATAATCGCATCTGCTTCTCTCCAACCGACACCACCACCTACAATTTTTTTTTATTGGTTTCTATTCTGAAAGCCGTTCTTAACAACAACCGTAGTTTCGTTTTACGAGGGGGGCATGCTTTCACCGGACAAGGCTGGTAAAAGGTTCCTGCTAGTAGAGGAATAAAACGCAGATTAAGTGAAGCATATTTTGTGTAAACAGTTACATTCTATTTTGTTCTAATTTGCGGTTTTTGAAAAATGACGAGTTCGGAATTTCCTTTTGACGTCACTGTATATATCAGTTTTGATCTCAATACTATATATTATATTCAATATAATAATCAATAGAGAATTATCTTGATAATGATAGTAAATACGTTATCTGAATGAATTAAAATATATTTAAGCACATCTTACGACCGGACAACGTATATATATATATATATATATATATATATATATATATATATATATATATGTATATATATATATATATATATATAAGTATATATATATGTATGTATATATAAATATATATATATACATATACATTTATATATATATATATATATATATATATATATATATATATATAGAGAGAGAGAGATATTGGCTGAAGAGAGCTTGATAAGGATACCTTAAACGGGCCTTATTATCGGGCTTGAAACCGACGGTACCAATGATCTGTCTCAACTAACAACTTTCTGTACACAATATATATATATATATATATATATATATATATATATATATATATATATATATAAGTAAGTAAGCAAGGCTTTCTTCAGTCTTGACAGACTATGGATACCCAGAGTAAGGGTGTCTGCGCATGAAATTTTTGTGGCAAGAGTTGCGGAATAACACACCACACTCCTGAGTCGACATTATTGAATACCGTGGCAAGTGGAGGTTCAGAACGACTGCAACAATGCCCAGATATGCTGAAAGCCCATACAGCGCCTAGAATCCCCAAATGGTCATCCATCTGGTATTAGCCAGGCTAAGTATTATATCTTTGTAACCATCAGCTTGAATAAAAACCAGAATGTTTAGCACTCCAGCTTTAGTAGTTATTACCGTCGGAGCTTCTGACAGATGAATATGAAAAGTTAAAAATTAAACGAATTTGAGCTATGGAACATATTATTTTTCGACCTATCCTGCCAAGAGCAACTGTTTTGTTTTCACTTTTGATCACTTAGCAGCAATTTTTACCGGATAAAAAACAAATCTTATCTTCTCTGCAACCTCTATCTCACAGAAGAGATGCCGCGAGTTTGTCTCTGCTTTATCGTTATTTTAATGGCAAGTGCTCGACTGAGCTTCAATCTATGATCCCCCTCGCCAAACTTTCACAAGAAACACTCGTCTATATGAAAACACTATCAATAATTCCACGCACTCTTTATCTGTACCTTAACCTAAACGTAGATTCCATGAAAAAAGCTTCTTTCTTAGAAGTGCACGCCTGTGGAACTGTCTTCCGTTTTCCTTCTTTCCGGCTGACTACAATATGGTTGTCTTCAAGTCCAACTTAAACAAGTTCTTGATGAGCCGATCCACTTAAATTTACAAATTTACGGAATTTCCATCACTAACAATTACTATATTGTTCAATTGACTACTGTACACTCTTAACCATTATCCTCGAGTGATTTTTGGGCCTTTAGTGGTGATGTCTATGTAATATGCATATATATATATATGTGTGTGTGTGTGTGTGTGTGTGTGTGTGTGTGTGTGTGCGCGCGCTGAAACGTTTTTATCTTAAATTCTACGCAATTATGTGAAATGTGGAAACTATGCTTATATAGTATTCAGCCTAATAGATAAATGAAACCGATTATCTAAAAAAAAAAAAACACGCATATCCATTACTGAGTATATTAAGACGGTCATCTTTATAATTTTTAGATATAATAAAGTTGGATTAAAATAGCAATGCTAGAGCGAGAAAAAGAAACTCAACTTTATAAGTATATATATATATTATTTTTGATAAATATCAACAATTTTAATACTTACAGTCGCTGGAGTGTCATGTTAATGCAAACATCAGAGTTGAAATTGATAATCACAGTTTACAAAGCCACCTTTGACATTGCAAGCTTGAGCCTTTTCCCCGGTGTCACTGGAAACTAACATGTGAAAATTATAAAATACAGCCAGGTCGATTTTGTTCAGAGTAGGCAGTCAGATAGAGCATCTATTTTCAACGCCTCCCTACGTGACAGAGTTAGACACCAGTGTCGTTTTTAAACCTGGAGAAAAGGAACAAAAATTAAAATTGTCTCAGACGTGAAGGATTTCTCGTCCACTTACAGAGAACAAGAAATTGAAATGTAGCACCTGAAGAACAGATAATGCACTTTAATCTTGGCCTGAAGGGCAAAGACAGACTAGTCAAAGCAGAAAGGTAGAATGATGTGTTTTTGCTGAATTTGACCGCCTTTTTCGCGCTTTTTTTCGAATCTTGTTCACACTTGATTTTTTGAAAGCCGTGTGTGTATGCACGTGTCCTTCTCTCTCTCTCTCTCGCTCTCTCTCTCTCGCTCTGTCTCTCTCTATGTGTGTGTTTGCGTGTGTGGGGGGTGCATGTGCGTATGAGCTGTCTACTTGTGTTTGAATAATCCGTTGAAACCATAATTCAGTTGTGAATAATTTAAATAATGTAAAAAAAAAAGTTAATCTCTAAAAAATCATCGAATTATTTATTTATTACGTGCGCTATTTCTCATTCAACATTTAAACCTAAAAAAAATAAAAATAAAAATAAAAAAATTTGTTCCATGTTTTCTAGTACGTTTTATTTACGCCTGAAAACAAGATCGATATAAGTAGAACGAGATCGATGAGAGAAATTCAACCTTACTTCCCTCGTTATATGTGTATATCATTTCTCTTCCTCTTCCTCCCAAATCAGACAATCATGAGAATGTTTATATTCATATGTTACGATTAGACTTTCTTCTAATTTTCCATTCAAGTAGAAAAAATGTCTCCAACGTAATAGGCACCGCATTATCAAGTAGGCCCATACCTCTGTCCCATAGTTACAATACTGCATCTCTGTGTTTGTTTTACAAACACTTGCATAGAATGTGCTCTGACAAAACTGCAACTGTTGTAACCCTAACCCTAACCCTAAACCCGTCAACGTAAAAAAAAAAACCCTGGCAAACGTGACAAGCAATAAATTACATTTTTTCGATATAGAGGTTCATAGAAATCTGATAGCTTTCTACTCCAATAGTTTCTTTTCTTGAATTGCTAGGCTTTGGAACTCCGTCCCTCGCTTTTGCTTTCACCTGCTATCACTGTACCAAGGTGCAACAATTTAAATGTAATGTGGATAAATATCTTAGTCCCCCTGTATATATGGTCCTTAATAATAGGCTCTTACGTCCAAGTAGTGTTATTCCTCATTTGGAGTGAATACGAATTAATATAAACACGTATATCCCAACTTATGAACTAGGTTAGTAAATGAATTATCAATTAGCCGAACACGTAGAAATTCAATTATGGTTTAAAGAAATTTTTAAGGCACATTATATATAAAATTAATAAAAATAAAAATAAAACAAATAACAACGAATTTAAAACAATTTTTAGCAAATAATTATTTAACCTTTAAAAGCTGAAATGAATTTATTAAAAAAAATTAGATTTATTTTCAATGAAACTTGAACACACAACACATTATATATTATTTAATTAGAATTAATTACTGAGAGGAGTATTATTTATTGAGTTATTTATTGCGGACTATTACCCTCATCTTTCTCAGATATTGTTTCATGACGTTTCGACAAACTATTCCTCTGGCCTTCGTCAGGTGGTAACCGCGACGGGATAATATTCCGCAATAAATAAATTAAATACACAACGCATTGTTTTATATTGTTTGTTTTTCTGAATAATTTTTTTTATATATAAGTTATAAAGAAACAGATGTCAATTAACTTGCACATATTTTTAAAATAAAAAAAGTACTATAATAAAAGAAAACATACAGTCTCCTATCAACATGCCTTATTTAAAGTATTAAAAAAATAGTCAATTAGAAACCGTAACCAGACAGCCATGTTTTTTTTAAAGTTATGGAGAGGAAATGGTTTTGATAATTTTTAACTGATAAAAAGGCGACTATGAAAAGGAAATGATTCGGTTTTCATTAATTAATGTTTGCAATGATGTTATTTTTTTTTTTGTGGTACTGGACGTACGGAGAAGTAGATTGATATATAGATGAACTATTTCACATTTACTAACATTCATCATGTAGTGCTAATTTCGTTGACAATAAACACGTAGATATCTCCAAATCTTAATTATGATTTGTTATTAGATTGCGGTTAAACGAAATTATCGCGTAATGGTCTACAATATAACGAGTGGTCGTCTCAAGTAATCTGCGCTTATTTAACTTCCCAAGTAAATTTTGGAGACGTTTTCGACGCAAAGGATCCATTGTAATTTGTGTTATTCCATATAAATTGACGTTAACAAATAATAAAACATTTATTTCTATAGTGAAGTATCCAGAATGTTCAATGACTAACGTTACAAAGTGTTTTTCTAATATTTATAATTAAATAAAACAATTCTTCCAATCACCCAAGCGTAAATATATACAATAGTATTACTAGATTTAAAATATCCAAATTTTATTTAATGTAATCGTCCTTTGCATCTCGCTTCCTTTTGCAGCAGTAGTCGCCCTTATTTCTTCTAATTATTATTCCTCTTATTCACATCGAACTATAGTGCATGGCATACGATTGCTCACGCACGAAAAACAAACAAAATCGTATTTTTATACTGACATTCGAGCACCGACAGAGCCCAAGATTAGCATCAAGCTTATTTTCGTCTTATTTTTTGTGTCAGACGTGTTCTAGATTCGAATGCCAGAGGATCTGTACAGTTGGCACACGCCAGCCGTGGGCGCTTATTGCCGATTCTCTTCCTACTGTTATCACAATAATACAAAGGCCGACATTATGATAGAATTAGAGCTCGATAAGAAGGTTTGAATCTGTTTGCTTTGTTCCGGACTGGTTTACAAAGATATGCAACGAAAAAGTTACTATAATGAGATTGATTATTAAAGCCGGATGCACATTTGCAAGTTACAGAAAACTTAACGTGTACCAAGAAGATTTCAATTTGGAAACGTTACATTAAATACGTTACTTGAAATGTGTTACACGAAGGACTTTATTTTCTCCCACCGTAAGAAATATGACACGAGACTGGGGGAGTAGGGATGAAATGTTAACGCCCCAGAAAGAGCACTGTAACCTTTCAAAAGATGCTTTGGCAGCTTCTTTGGCATTCCCGGGTAGAGGCGTCTCTGGCTATTAGCAAAAAGCAAAAAAAACAAAACAAAACAGAACAAAACAAAACAAAACAAACAAAAACAAGCAAACAAAAAAACAAAAAACAAAAACAAAACAAAACTATTCTTTTCTCACAGGGAGAAGACAAAGAGTGGGAAGATGGACCTCATAGAACTGCACAGCACCAGCAACAAACAGGGAAAAGGGCATTAGAATAGTCTAGACTGATTAATTGCCAACTGAAAGATAAGGAACACTATAGGAGTACTAACATCGACTAAATTATAAACTAAGAACTTTAATAGGTAGCAATAGTAGTAGTAGTAGTAGTAGTAGTAGATAATGTACACATGTTGCTTAGAAAAAGGGAAAGCAGAATGTTCCTATTTATATGCCTCGCTTTCTAACATGGAGAAAATCCACCTCCCCCAAAAGGGGCACTCTGGATAGGTACAAAAATAAAAATTGTCTCAGTCATGAAGGATTTCTCGTCCACTAACCGAGAACAAAACAGTGAAGCGCAGCATCAAAATGATACTACACTGTGATCTTGGACCGAAGAATAGACTAGACTGTTGATTTTGGGTCGAGGGAGAAATCTTTTGCGAAATACGTTACATGAAATTTGAAAGAGAAGAAAAAAGAGGGGAAAGGACTGCCAAAATTCTTTTCTACGACAACTTTATATTTTTCAGCTTTTTAAAAATATTTTTGGGCAAATATTGTAAACATTGATTAATGGATTATTGATTCTCATTTCTTGATTTAAAAAGAAATGATGTAATTTGTGTAGGGGGATATGTTTTATACTAAGTATAATTCATTCCACCTTCGACCTTTATCAGGTGTAAAAGTCGCCATGTTGTAGCAAGAAAATAGAAGGGTGAATATACACTCTGAGATTTCAAAACCGTAGAGTGTAGAGCTAGCCCTCTCTATTTTTTTCTGCAAAAACATGGCGAATTTTACACCTGATAAAGCTCGCAGGTTATACCCACCGAAACGTTGCTCAGATAACATTCAAGATGAGAACAATTACACGATTAATCTAAGCAATACAAACATTCATACCTTATCTAAAAAATTCCGAACGATTAAGCTAAGTTGTTGAGTTATTTAATAAACGGTTAAAATTCGTTTATATGGAGCTATCCGAAAAAAAAAGAGGCGATGAAACGTCGCATCGTGCAGACCTTAAATTTATGTGTAAGTATTAATTATACAGATGAAACATGCAAGTCGACTGCGTGGTTTTCTGAACTTTGTCGATAAAGACCGCCGTTAGCTGTTGGCTGAGCGATCAATATTCAATCTTGAACAGACAACCGGAAGTGTGTGTGGAAGAAACACGATAAAGAGTAGATAAATCTTGTACACGGTTTTCAGTCAATAATTACTAATTATAAAGACGCCAAGTAGCTAGAGGTTAGGTTCTTATGTTGATGGGTATGGGTTGTTGCCAGATAATTGAAGTGGAGGACTCTCTAGTGAATGATTGATGACGTCACGTTGAGAAGCAATAAGTGGTCCGTATTTGACTGAGCACCCTTCTTCTCGTCATTCTGGGTTTACCATGTTCAACGCAAATTTCAAATCAGAGATTAATGCACTCCGATTATTAATTGGACTTCGATATACTTCAAATTAAAGTACTGTTGCTTCACATTAACTGTGAATGTACGAATTCCACAGATACGATAGCAAGCATAAGTATGAAGTTTGATTTGTTCCAAAGTAATAATAACGTTATTCATATACAGATCTTCGAAAATATATTTTTATTTTTTGAGGAGGGGGGGGGATAGGCAGCATTAAAGTGCCGTGGTTCAATCCACATACATTTTCTTATTAGCTCATGTTCTGCGTTTATTTGAGATGCTTTTATACAACAGGGCATGGATTTTAGTGCTCGCAATCAGAAAGACAAAAAACGTACTAACTTATACTCACATAAAAAGGGGGGGGGGACCATAACATCTATACCAGAAAAAAAAATTTTTTTAAATAAATTAAACGAATATATTTTTCGTTGACCACACAGTAATGCAACTGGGTGCGTTTCTCTACATTTCGTATTTTATTAAATATACCTTCGCATATATACATATCTATTCTCTTTATACAGCTTTCTATTTCTTTATCTCTCTCGGTAACACTCTCACCCCACCTCCATCTCGCTATATATATATATATATATATATATATATATATATATATATGTATACTTTTTATTTGTATCACATAGCATTAATATGTCGCTACACAATCAGGAGCTTGTTTCGGTCAGCCAGTTCCAAGTAGCTAGATATCTCTATGCGATACTGCTTATACAAACGTTCAATCAGTAATCTATCTATCTATATATCTATCTATCTATCTTTCTATCCATCTATCTATCTATCTACGTATCTGTTTATCTATCTATTTATCTATCTGTCTAAATGAGTAAATGAAGTACTTATATATATCTATCTATCTATATATATATATATATATATATACTTAATTTACTCACATAAAATTAATATACGAAAGTATAAATTTATGCGTAAACTTTAAGTATTAACTTCAAAAGTGCTAAATACGAAGGTAGAGCTAGTTAGTAAGTTATAACATATATATGGCGATTAAGCTACACTGAATATTCCGCGTTTCGTCCACTCTAGGACTCTTCAGGCTGTAGCAAGTCTACATCAACTGGCATCACAGGAAAAAGAGAGAAAAATAGACCAAATGATCGAAAGGAAAAAAAAAAACAAAGTGCGCGCGAAGGAAGCATAGGCCTGAAGACTCCTAAAGTGGATGAAACGCGGAATATTCAGTGTAGCTTAATCACCATATATATTTTATAACTTACTATATATATATATATATATATATATATATATATACATACACACACACACACACACACACACATATATATATATATATATATATATATATATATGTAAATCGTTATTAAATACCAGAATAATAGTGATTAGAAACGACATAGCTTTTTCTTATTTTTTGTTCGTTTTTCCCGATCTGTCGAGCATTTCTTTTAGTTTTAATTGGTGACTTTTTCATTTGGTATGCGATTTGATAGTCAAGAGTTAATCATTCTACACTTTCCAAGTGACAATTTCTAGTCTAAATTTAATGAACTGCTGTCAAAACTCACTACTCCAAATCTGTCACACTGCTATCAAACCTTGCTACACCAAATCCGATATTCTGCTGTCGAAATTCGCAACTCCAAAACTTGAAAATCTGCTGTCAACATTTACCGCGCCAACATCCATATCCAATCTGTTCGAGTCTCTGAAAAAAAAAATCAGCCTTTTTATTCAAAACCGGAACCATGTTATTTGCATGAAAAAAGAATAGCAAACATATAAAAAGAAGCAGCAGCCATTTTTTCTTTTCTTTTATACAGACAACTAACATAAAATAGGTTTGTACCAAAAGCGCCTAGTTATTTTTGTCAGTTAATATTTCTCTAGCGCTTTCGATCAATGATCGTCATCTGATATAATTTTGTTAAAGACGCATTTTATTGCCTTATATAGATAATTTATTAATTTATTTTATTTTATTTTTGTTATTATTTATTTGTTCAAATGTATTTAGTGAGTTTTGTTTTATTTAAGTTGTTTGTAAGGGATGGTAGGAATTATTAAACGGTGTGAGAAAGCCTTTTTATTTATTCAAATTTGAATTTCATTTTTTTTCTTTTTATTATACTTTTATATATTTATTTAATTGTGTATATATATTAATTGTTAATATATATATATATATACATATATATATATATATATACATATATATATATGTGTGTATATATATATATATATATTTAATTTAAATACCAAAAAAAAACAAAAAAAAACGGGCAGGTGAAGTTATTAAAATTTCCTTAAGGCTTTATCGTCTGACCCTCTAAGAGGAAACGTCAGAATGATAAATTAAAAACTAAGAAACGAATGAGGAAAGAAGGGAATTTGGTTTCAGTTGGAAGACCAGTGAGAGAAAAAAAATCTCACTGTTCAGGTGGTTTTAAATCAATAAATATCTCCAACTGATATTTCAAAATCTTTTGTCTACACCGGCATTCCTCATTCGTTTCTTAGTTTTGAATTTATCATTCTGACGTTTCCTCTTAGAGGGTCAGACGATAAGGCCTTAAGGAAATTTTAATAATTCCACCTGCCCGTTTTTTTGTTTCTTTGATCTTTTTGATTTAAATTAAATTATGTTTCCTCTGAAATTTCTCCTTCCATTTTGCTGTACCAAGAATTTACTTATATATATATATATATATATATATATATATATATATATATATATATATATATATATATATATATATATATATAGAGAGAGAGAGAGAGAGAGAGAGAGAGAGAAAGAGAGAGAGAAACAAACAAAGAAAGAGAGATAAAGAGAGAGGGGGAAAGAAGCAAAAGAAGAGAGAGGGAGGGAGAGAGAGAGAGAGAGAGAGAGAGAGGGGGAGAAACAAACAAAGAAAGAGAAAGGGAGGGAGAGAGATCAGTTATTTCCATTCTTATCCCAATGGTGTTGTTAACAGCTGATGATACGCCTATGTTACGTCAACATGTTTCTGAAAATAAGGATGACATTTTAGTGAGTAAAAATACTTATCAGACCTTTTTTTTTTTCGCAGGGTGAAGGGCTGGGCGATATTGCTCATCTTATGAGAGGCTTTGTCTGTCCGTCGGTTTATTCAACCCTAACCCTAGCCCTAACCATATATTTATATCATTCCAATTCTATTTTGGCAAAAAAAAAAAAAAAAATGAAAAAAAAATTAAATACTTCAAACGAAAAAATATTTTATTAGAGATGAAAAATAACACACAGCGCAGATGGCAAATTACTATCGTCTTTCATCTTCAAATGTACACACACACACACACACACATATAGATGTACGTAAATATACGTATATATACTTATACATATGCGTATATATATATATATATATATATATATATATATATATATATATATATATATATATATATGTATATATACGCATAGCATCTAAAAGAGTTGATATTTATCTGTAATTCGAGCCTTTCCATCTGCGCCGAAGCAAGGATGTATGGATGGATCAAATATCGATGGGGCACCACTGTTTCCACGGTCGAATTATATTATTCTGGCAGGTGAAAAAAACTTGTCTTTTGCAGGGAACAAACACTCTACTAATTCATAAGGAATGCCCTATTTTTAGAAAAAATATTAGACTTTCTTAATTTAGTATTTTTAACTAATTCATTACGAACTAAAATTATTGCTTAAACAAGCCCAGACGTTTGTATATTTAAATATCAAGTTGTTTTCACACTAACACAATTCAAAGTAAATAAATTATTTGGGATTATTAAAATAATTTAAAACTATTTTGATGACGTTTACACATTAATTTATTTATTCATTAGTATAGCTTATGTTTAAATTCATGTGTCAAAACTTAACTTTAATCATAAATCTGTGACGTCATGCAAAAAGCATAATTATTTTATTATGTCCATTTTGTAAGCTTGACGTCAGCATGTTTTTTTATATTCATCAGTGATGAAGGAATCGTTTGGGATTATTCCAGATGACAATATCTGATCTCATGTTATTAGTGTGTCTATCTCTATGCCCTTGTCCTAGAACACTATGACTTTTCCATTTGTTGTTATTGTAACAGACCGCGTAGGGGAGTCTGGGAGAAAGACTGCAGCAGCCAAAGGATAGCTGGCTAGCTAAAATATTAGCAACAGCAGCCGTTAAAGCACGTATGTAAATTAGCAAGTCTACACGAACTGGCATCACAGGAAAAAGAGAGAAAAATACATCAAATGGTCGAAAGGAAAAACCAAAGTGCGCGCGAAGGAAGCTAGACATATTAAGTCGAGGGCGGAAAGTGCTGGCTAGCGCCATCGTCAAATGGCTTGGAGAATAGCACATGTGTGTGCATAAAAACGTTTATACGATAATAAAATGCGTTGTCTTTGACAAAACCTGAATAAATGCATTTAATTTGCACATTAAAATGTCCCGAATCAAATTTTTATGTTTTTATTTGGGTCTTTGTACTTGCGATGTTACAATATATTTATTTAGGATGCCGTGGCCAGGCATTTTGCCAAAAGGGGTCAAGATTAAGAAAAAAGAGACAAATAAATAAAACCGCGGAATAATAAAGTCGCAAGAGAAGGACATAAAAAAAAACCAAGACAAAAGGGAAAACTTAACAACAGCAGCAAAAAAGTAAATGTGTACATATGTTTGCTTTTCTTCAAAATTTCCTCAATCCTGTCAGTCATATTTTTTATGCTTAAGGGTAATTTGTGCAGACCGTGGGTTTCGTCATTGTTGTTTAAGTGTTAAAGACGAATATCTTATGGGTCGGTTATGCATTATGATCCAAGATATTCTTTCATACTCATTTGTACGTAGTGAATACATTGTTTTGTTCTAAAGAGGAATTTAGAATAAACCATTTTGACTTCAACATATTTTCATGAGTTTGTGTTTGGACTGTTTATGTCATAACGCCAGTTTTATTTTCATAGATTACGAAAGTTTTAAAGTTGAATCACTTGGCTGGATGTGTTGCAAGACCGGGATGAATATTTAAACAATCATAATGCGTGAAAAATAAATATAAATAGTGAATTAAGTACTAAAAAAATAAAAAGTACACCCTAAAAATAAATTTGACTTTATTTCTATAAAGAGTAAGAATTTCGTTCTGTACTTTTAAGTCATTTACAATTTACTTTTCATTCTGATAAAAGATTATTAAATATGAAGAGATTGCATTTTTTATTATTACCTTTTTAATAAGAAACTGAAAAAGAAAAGACACGATCATTCTACGCAAAGGGTATGCTGAGCAACTTATATATATATATATATATATATATACATATATATATATATATATTTGCGATGTTTAAATCCGTGTGTGGTGCTTTTTTGTCAGTAATTTGCAACTTGGATTCAGATAAATACTGAACAATAAACTATTCAAATTTGTGGCGCTTTAATTGGAAAATAAGTGGCAAGAAAGACTGCGTGGCGGTTTACTAAGCCACTTGACATGAAGAGTTTATTCTTTAAAATTTAAACTCTTTATGACGATAAGGCGCAACAGCTTGCATTGCCATTGTGGTCGAAAAGTAAGTATCTACTAAATATTTGGGGTGCTCACTATCATCAGTTTTATAGATTGAAAATGTAAATAGCGACAAAATTTTTCTGTAAACAGTCCGATAGTTGTCGACAGAATTCGAACAGCGACTCAACTGTCCCGGATATGGAACGTAACTTAACACGCAGCAGTTAGTGACTGGACTTTTAATGGATCGACTTCCAAACGAAAACGCTTAGACTATAATGGGAATTAAGGAGTAGTGAGTAAAAAAAGAGTACTCGCATTAAATAGCAGAACTGCCAATACTTAATAATAAAATCAAACTGTATAGTGACACGAAAAGGGAAAATGCAATAATTGCTGTAGAATGTTAATATCTGAATAAGTCGGTGCAGAAATAGTGTCACTGGCCCGTTGGACCAGGTGTCAAACGTAACTGTCTCGAATAATCTCGTCAAAAGTGACTAAGTCCTTTAGCAACAAAAATAGGTTGAAATTGATTTGAACAATCTCGCCAAACGGGCCGGACGTGGAGAGACAAAAAGGGGCCGTGGACTAAACAGAGGTTGAAATTAACTAATGTTCCCTCAAATAATCTTGTTAAAACTGAGCAATAAAGAGACAAATGCGTCCTAGGACATGGAAAAGGGTTAGTATTACTAGTTTAGTCAATGATTTCAAAGTGGAAGTTTTAACCAAAAGTTTTACTAAAAAAATTTCAGCAACTTATACATTGGTGCAAAAATATATCGATCGTGCAAAGATAGATATTAACATTATGACTAATAGGATGGTAGCAGAAACTCGAGGGGTGATGTAAGAGAAGCGTATTGCATGGAAATAGATTAAATAAAACTTACACTAAAAATATTCATGTATAAATGTATATTGACACACTAGTAACAATATAAGAGATGTGTTAGGAAAACTGTCAAGAAGCAAATAACTAATCTTATTGCTAAAATAAAACTCTTCCGTTTAAGTTTAGTGAATTTATAGACTAAAATACAATAAACATCAAACACTTTTAAAACTCTGATTTGGTCTTTTTTTTTACACAGGAATCACTACTTATCAAGGCCCGGGGGCCACTCAAGGATAAGGGTTAATGTGTATACATTAGTCAATGTGATTATAGCGTAGCAAACATAAGTAATGGGAATTTTGTAAATCGGATTATTTAGGGGGGCGGTTCATCAAGAACTTGTTTACGTTGGACTTGAAGACAATCATATTGTAGTCAGCTTGAAAGCAGACAATCGGAAGAGAGTTTCACAAGCGTGTAGATCTAAGAAGAAAGCTTCGTTCACAGAATCTACGTTTAGGTTTAGGCACAGAGAAGGAGTGGGGGAAATTACTTATAGTGGTTTTGGATAGAGGAGTGTTTTCGTGCAAGTTTGGCGAGGGGGCACTGTAGATTGAAACTCAGATGAGCACTTGCCATGAAAATAACGATAAAGCAGAAACAGGCTCGCAAGATTGCTTCTGTGGGATAGAGGTTTCAGGGAAGAGAAAAGGGCACCCCCCCACTAGTCTACGAAGTCTATTTTGAACTGCGTCTAGTAGCTTATCCTGCGCTGAAATGATTTAACTGGCTTTTAAAAATATTTTTAACATTAAAAACTGTATTCTTGCATCTCCCGTTTTTATATTTTAATTCAGTTAGGGACAATCATTTGGGGTTTAAACTTGATTCTGCTATGCGAGGACTCTTTTAAGAATAGATGCTGTCATTTTTAGGATGCTGTTTCTATTTTACTGCAGCGCTGTTTTCCAGAGATTGAGTCAAAGTAATTTTTTAGATTATTTTTTCAAACAAAATCGTTACTCCTTCCAATGTCATTTTCGAGTCATGTCACGTCATGAAATCTCGATAATTGTTTCAAGTTGCTTTTTTTTTAATAACATCGTCGTTTAGGAAAGTTATGTCGATGATGAGATAAATCACTTCAGATTTTGTGCAGATGACAATTTCTGCTCTTATGAACTTTTCTTTGATGTGTCTGCCTGGATATTCTTGTCGGAGACAAATGGAAAAGTTTTCAATTAATATAATCTTCAGTAAAGCCTCTTCGCGCAAAATCTAATGATTTACAAAAGCGATATAAAAATATTAGAAAGGGTAACTTGATTTTACTTTCGACAGCGGCGTAACTCTTGCTTCTCTTATTTTATCCTTTAGTCCTCACATTCCAGGATCTATGTGTCTTTCAAAGAGGGAAGAATTGCTGTTTTCTGGGTCAGAAGCTATCCCACCTAGCACTTATCATTGGCAAGTTGCTGACCTTGAAGTAGTATTTTTAGCTCCTTGCATTAAGTGGCTTTAAGCCTTGTCTGCATCAATTTCCATAAAAAATCGTGTATGAACGATTTTCCAATCCATAAATTATGAAAGAGGCATCTAAAATTATCAGGCTACTAGCTGTACATACCCAGGCGAAAAAAATATTGCTGTGCAGAAAATTTAGTCACACAAATTTTAAGATGCACCAAGTATACCAAGTTGTTAAGATTCTCCTTGAAGTTTGACCACATTTTGGAAGCATTATAAATAGCCATTACTATATATGAAATTCAAACAGGGGAAATAAAATCTCATAGCTTAAGGGGAAATAACTCATTGGTTAGGTAAACGTTTCTGTTTTTAAATACAGCTGATGTTGATTATAAGTAGATAAAAGAAAGCGTGCGTGATATGTTGATATTTTTTCCATTTTTACTTCTATTTTTTGTTTTTGTCTTTTTCCCTCCCATTTTTCTTCTACGCACCTCTTCTCCATTTCATATATAAGCGTTACGTCTCTTGAGTTTGTTCCATGTTTCACGTAGTCATTTCGTTTCCTACTTTGAATTATCACTAGGGCTGTGACAACAGTATATTCTTTTCATTGTAGTAACACTTGAGTATATATCCGTTAATATGTTATATGCTTTTTATATAAACAGATGTAGGTCTCGGTTTATTGACTGTGTCTTACTCTGTCGGATATATACTTGAGAGTCAAAAGAATGCACTGATGATTTCCGAAAGGATGAAACACTAGTGTCTGTAGGTATTTAATAATTATAATAGTAAATAATGATGTCAGTCCCTTTATTAAAATTGTTTCTTATCATTGAGTACTGTTAGTTGCATATAATGTTTAGATCACTCTGACTGTCACTGATGATTCCCGAAAGGATGAAATCCTAGTGTCCGTAGGTATTGACTCATTATTATAGCATATATATATATATATATATACATATATATATATATATATATATATATATATATATGTGTGTGTGTGTGTGTATGTATAGATATATATTTATGCATATATATTTATATATATATATATATATATATATATATATATATATATATATATATGAATCATGCAATAATACACGCATGTAAGAATCCGTCTTTTGCACTAATATGTATTTGTGAAACCGTGTATTTTTGTATATATTGACCAAATTGTGAAGAAACATTTATTATAATAGATATTGTTCATGTTCTCTGTTATCTGTAGACATTTTTAATCCCCTGCCTTTATATTGTATCGAAGAAGTCATAAAGAGTATCTCAATTGCGTATTTATACACGATCCTTTATAATGATACAAAAAAAAAACAGTTCAATATGAAGTAAACACATCCAGTAAGTAATTTAGTTGCAAGTAATTTTTGAGATTGTTGTTAACCGGAAATTAGAAAGAAGGCTTACAAAATGGAACAGAACAACTAACGCAATTGCCTTTTCATAGGCCAAAAAATTATCATTATAAATTACATCGTATTCATCCATTTTTATTATGCCAATAATGGAAGATGCTCATCAAGAATCGTAGTTGCTATAATTGACCGCTTTTATTACAATTCTTTCACTTTCAATTACGATACGGACAACTTTCACTTGGTTCTTCCTGCGAATACTCGATGTCATTCCAGAATAGATCTAAACTAAAGAGATATCGGAGTTACAAATGCCAACACAAATTCACCTGATTCAGGCTAAATAATACGTACGCAGTATTTTCCTATCCGTCCTTGTGTAACGTAGTCCGGGAACCACCACGTTGTCGCCTCAGTCGACTTGCTTTTCTTTGTTGTACAACGGCATTTATTTCTTTATTCTCTAGATACCGCTGTGGCGTCCCCCCGTGATCATCGTTTTAAGCGTCATTCACGCCTCCAACGTGATCTCGAGCGTTCACATCGTCTCTAATGTGATCTTGAACGTAATTTCACGCCTCTAACGTGATCTGATTTTTCAAGTAATTTTTTCTGCCGTTGACGTCATTTCTTATTCATTTGCACACGCAGGCTAAGTTACACTTGTAAATTAACAATTTTATTGATCGATTGTTACTGTTTAACAAAAAAAAAACGTCTCGTATATATTTTTAAACGTGGGATATTGATATCTGAAACAGAAAAAATAATCAGTGAAAAATACTTGTCGCTGCTTTATACATGTCCGAGTAAATCCTGTCGACGAAGGAAACTTAAAGTTTAAAGTATGTATGATTAATAAGAGTGGGGTATCTGTTTCATTTCACTCGCTTGTTAACATGTAGACACCATCGAAAAGGAGACAAAGACTAGGAATAAGAAAAAAAAATTCAACTCGCTCAGGTATTGACAAAATACCTTAATTCCTCTTTTTCCGGTCACGTGCGGCTTCTCGTCTGCGCTGTGACGTAACCTACGTGTTTCTAACGTGATCAACGATGGACGCACACGTTCTTTTTATAACCATTTTCTTTCTTCTTGACGCCATTTCCTTCTCCAGCCAAGCATGCCTTCTCATCTCGGCTGTTACGTCGCCTACATGTCTAACGTGATCATTGGTCTGCGCACACATTTTTTTTATAATACTTTCCTTCTTTATTGCCGTGACGTCACATCCCACACGTCTCGGTCATTTTCATACAGCTGCTCTATTACATCAACCTACTTCTATGTCTATATATATCTCACATGCTTCAATACAACTGATTAGATATAAAATTGCGCATATGGTAGCACGTGGTATAGATTATGTTTACTACGCTATGGTGGTCCAACTGTAAATACCCCGATTTAACTCGATATTTATGTTTTTAATTAATTATGGTTAAAAAATAAATGTAGTCTGTAAATAGCCAACCCTTTCACTGTTTGGCTCCCTAATATTAGAAAACCAGAAACGGCAGCATAAAACTGTAATGTTGTGACCCTTTCACTATGTGTCGTGTTATTTACATCTGTTAAAAGAACTGTTTCTCTACAACTGTTTCGATACGTTGCATAAATGTTAAAATACACACACTAGACGATCAACTAAATGATATGACGCACATACATACACGCATTTACACGTACATGAATATACAGATGAAATATAAAACCCACTATTCAACATGTACGTTGTTTTGGAACATATTAATATACTCACAGCGTAGCAAAAAAAGTGCACATATATTATCTATCTTGAAAATGGATGTTGCATCCGAAAATTTGGAGAAATTAACCATCTACAGCAAATGGATCTTTAGCCGGATAAAATAGTTTTTATGGATAAAAATTACGTCAAAATTGAAAAAAATCCTAATACATTTTGTACATTCCTCTTAATTAATTATTAATTTTTCATTGCAATCAGTTTATGTACGCTGGTACTGTGGAAACCGCAGTAGCTTTGAATTCAACATTTTCGGTTTCGATTCTTTCTGATGGCACCCGAATACATTTTTTTTTTAACTTTGGAAATTACGACTCTATAATAATAATATATACGCAATTTAGACACAATAAAATATCATATTCAAGCGTATTTAACGCCCGGGCACAGCTGGGCGCACTCAACGGCTACTATATATATATATATATATATATATATATATATATATATATATATATATATATATATGTATGTGTGCATGCGTACATGTATGTATATGCGTGAGTGTGAGTATATGTTGGGGTGGAATCCCTACAGATTCTGACAACGGACTATTCCTGACGTCACTTCCGGTAACCAGTTTCTGCTATCGAGTATGAGACTCCGTGTGAGTGTGTAGTTACCTTGCTTTGTCCTTCAAGTTTTTTTCTGTATTTTCTGTATTTTCATTTCACTGTTTCCAAGCCTTCCCGTTCTTCTTTCAACATTACACCACAACTGTATCATTCAACCATTAACGTATTTGAATATATGGTTAAGTGGCAGTTTTAGTCATTTAGAACTGCTTTAAAGCTTCACCGCTCACTCATTTTTCGACCAAAGTTCAAACAATTATTACAGTTTATAGACCACCGTCTCAGCTACAGTGAAAATAAAAATTCAATTTCCCTTCAGTAAAACAAAAGTTATGATGAAATTGTAAAAGAAATGTAAGGGGGTGAGCGACGCTTTTTATGACTGATTTTCATAGAAACCACGACACTTCAGCGACTACTGTTGATACTAATTCACTGCTGTCGGGAAAAGAGTAGTAACAAGTGAAACAGAGATAATGGAAGCATGAAAGGGAGATAATTAGGGGATTTTATTGAAAGCAGACGAGTGCCGTACATTGTTATTACATATATGCTTATGGGGCAAAAAATAAGACAGAAATTAAACAAAGAACAAATGAATTTATTGGAAGCCTGGTAAAAATGCTGGATTACAATAAAAAACTGCGAGCATGAAAAATGATATGGTTTAGCTGAAACACGGAAAAGTAAAGGACTAGTTGTTAAAACTGGAAAAGAAAAGGATAAGATATTTTAGTAAAAAATATAATAAATTTATAACTTAAAATATTACAGAATTATTAATGTTTTTAATTCAATTTATAACATCATATAATAAATTCCTAACGCTGCTATATTATAAGTTATAAATGTATTATATTTTTTACTAGAATATCTTTCATTTTTCTTTTCCAGTTTTAACAACTAGTCCTTTACTTTTCCACGTTTAAGCTAAACCATATAACTTTATGTTTTTGCATTTTTCTACTGTAATATATGTATGTTTGTGTAGGCGGTTATATAAGTACGAATATATTTGAGTTAACAAATGCAATATATCTAAAATACAAGAGAAGTAATTATGTATATTTTCAATCGAATTACGACCCTTTGACTGGCGGAATAACTTCTTATGGAGAGATGTTGGATACAAAATAACTTCTACTTGACTATCTGTGAACTTAATTAAAGTATATTGAATTATTTGATATACAATTATACTTTTACATGTTGATTTATACATATTTATACCTACAAATTATTAATATTATTAAATTTTCAAACAATCTAACCGCATGAGAAAAATGTCAAGAATTAGTTTCTTATTTTGAACCGATCTAAAACCTTTTACGACATAATCCTAGTTAACAAATTACAGAAAATAAAAAAAAGTATAGTAATAAAAATAATAGATATAATTTTTAGAATAAAAATAAATTCAAAACACTTTAATTCGTACGTTTAATAAAATCTGTAGATCTTTACAATATGAATAAAGATGGCTGCCGGAACAAGCCAACAGTGTTAAGTCGTCTAGGAAGTTTTCTTCTTGAAGAATTATATTGTCATGCATTTTCTCTATATAAGCAAAGAATTTCTAATTTTCTGATGAGTATATGTATGACAAGAGACAGTAATGACATTGCAATAACTGTGTGTTTATGCATAAAGAAACAGCTTTGTAAAAATGTACCGAACTTTTAATGTGCCGGAGGAACTGTTTTCCACAAAAAAGAAATATTTGGATATTGCATGTAACTGTACTGCCATTCTTATATATATATATATATATATATATATATATATATATATATATATATATATATATATATATATATACACGCATATATATACATATATATATATATACACGCATGATAAGAAATTTGTCTCTATATGCGTACGTGTGTGTCAGAGATAGAGAGTTCCCTATGAATTCCGATAGGACTGGGCTGATTTTTATGATATTTCACGCTCATGTACTTTGTGTAGATGTCAGTGTTCTTATTGAGGTCTTGTATCGGAATGTTTTTAATAAGTATCGATAATCGATAATAAAAAAAATATCCGATGGAAGACGGAACGGGTTATTTAGACATTAACACATTATGTAACTTTGCATCACCAGTGTATTTTGAGAAGTTTTATCACCATACGAGCAGAAAAGCCCAGCATATAAAACCAACAGTGTGGTTCATTGATATGATAGAGATGCTTTCGAAATGAATGTTTCCGCTTAACTCACAATAAACATATGATACTTGCCCGTGTCATTGTAAACTTAAATTTAACCAATTATCACCGCACAAACAGTTAGACCATCAACAGTAGGTTATTTTGATATTACAGGGACGTATTCGAAATATAGTTTCTGTTTGAAGTTGTATGACTTCATAGTTTTTTTTAACACAATGATTGCTATTTATTAATTAACCCCCTAACTTAAGTTTTCAAATTACCATTATTTTAGCATGTGCTGTCCGATTGAAATTCGCAATATTTATACTCGTTTTTAAATTGGTTTTGTGTT